>NW_027077883.1:653216-979824 GCF_963930625.1 Muntiacus reevesi | reverse complement strand
TTCAGTGGCAATGGCCCCTGAGGCCCTGTGCCCAGGTAGGGCGCCCACACTCACAGGCAAATCAAAGCAACTTCCAAATGAGTCAGCTCTTCACATCTAGTGGCCAAAGTATTGGAGTTTCAGGTTCAATATTAGTCTTTCCAATGTATATTCAGACCTGATTTCCTTTAGTATGGAGTGGTTGGGTCCTCTTATAGTCTAAGCAAACTTCAAGCATCTTCTTCAGCACCACAGTGCAAAAGCATCAAATCTTTGGCTGTCAACTTTCTTTATAGTCCATCTTTCACATCCATACATGACATGGAAAAACCTTAGCCTTGACTAGACGGATCTTTGTTGGCAAAGCAATGTCTCAGCTTTTTAATATGTTGTCTAGTTTGGTTATCACTTTCCTTCCAAGTCGTAAGCATCTTTTAATTTCATGGCTGCAGTCACCATCTGCAATGATTTCCGAGCCCCGAAAAATAAAATCTGCCACTGTTTCCACTGTTTTCTCATCTATTTGCCAAGAAGTGATGAGACTGGATGCAATGATCTTAGTTGTCTGAACGCTGAGCATTAAGCTACCTATTTCACTCTCCTCTTTCTCTTTCATCAAGAGGCTCTTTAGTTCTTCACTTTCTGCCATCAGGGTGGTGTCATCTGCATATCTGAGGTTATTGATATTTCTCCCAGCAATCTTGATTCCAGTTTGTGCTTCATCCAGTGCAGCATTTCTCACGATGCCCTATATATAAGCAGATATAAGTTAAATAAGCAGGGTGCCAATATACAGCCTTGACATATTCCTTTTCCTATTTAGAACCAGTCTGTTGGTCCAGGTCCAGTTCTGTTTCTTCCTGACCTGCATATAGGTCTTTCAAGAGGCAGGTCAGGTGATCTGGTATTCTTATCTCTTTCAGAATTTTCCCCAGTTTATTGTGATACACACAGTCAAAGGCTTTGGCATGGTCAACAAAGCAGAAATAAGTGTTTTTCTGGAACTCTCTTGCTTTTTCAATTATCCAGTGGATTTTGGCAATTTGATCTCTGGTTCCTCTGCCTTTTCTAAATCCATCTTGAACATTTGGAATTTCACGGTTGACATATTGCTGAAGCCTGGCTTGGAGAATTTTGAGTGTTACTTTACTAGCATGTGAGATGAGTCCAGTTGTGTGACAGTTTGAACATTCTTTGTCATTGCCTTTCTTTGAGACTGGAATGAAAACTGAGCTAACAACCTAGATGTTTTCAATCGCATATGCTAAAAGAACTGCCTTTGCAGTTTCCAAGGGAAAAAAGTTTCATTTTAACCAATTTTCTCTGAAGTTCAAGGAATATCATGGGCATCCTCCATCAAAAAGTCATCTTTCTTTTATGTAATCACAGTTTCATGCCTAAATTATAGACCAACTCATGCTCAAATTGACTCTGATATCAGGGGCAGATCAGCTAGCTGATAAAAAGCTTGGATTGTCCCTCTGGAGGAAAGTGAGACCTTGGTCCCAAGAGAAGAATCTGAGGGCTTAAGGGAATTTGCAGGAGTGGGGAAATCTTGGTCCATCCTACATGTACCGTACTTAAATAATGCTTATTTATTTTACGGAAGTAAAAAAAAAAAAAAAACACAGATGATAAAAACAAATATAAATCACTGAAAGGTAAATAAATTCATCATCTGTGATTGAAAGCTGCATTCTAAGAAAGCTGTGTTCTCTTAACCTAGAGAGTAGACTAAATTCCAGTCTGGTACCAGCTTACCAGATAACAAACAAAAAGCGTTGTTTATGGGTAAGCTCAGGAAAGTCTTTTCCATGTATCTTGAGGTAGCAGTATTTTTGCAAAGGCATCAGTGTGAAACCATGGAAGGCATGTTTAAAACCTGATTAGATAAAAATTGACAAAATAAAAATTGATAAAATTGACAAAATAAAAATTGACCAAAAAAGTGACAAAATAGTCACTGCTGTGACTTGAAACACTTTAATATGATAACTAGAATTATAACTGACAGCATTTTACCAGGACATATCAGATTTTCATGGATGTCACATAGTTTCTAGGATACCTACATTAGTAACTGAAGGAGTCTTTGGGCTTAGAAAAGAAAACAACAGTCTCAAAGGCCCTTGCTTGTATCATTTAACATTGGAGAAAACAAAATCGAACTTTAGGTCCCACCCTGAGGCTCCAGGCCGGTTATATCTATCTATTTTCCCATGCAGCGTAGTGCCTGCTGGAAGTCCAAGGGATTTATCCTGCCTGGTAATTTCACCAGCTGGGACTCCACAACCCTTAGTCTGGCCGGCTGACCCAGCCCTGCTTCCAGCACTTTGCAGGCCAGCAGGCCCTTGACCACCTGCTGGGACAGGAAAGGGAAGGGTCCACGAATTGCATCCTAGAAACTTAGTAGGGTGCATGTATTTAAAAACCTGGTGGCCACCCAGGCAGGAGAGAAGGGAGGAGGGCACCTTGCTGCCCTTTCATGGGGGAATCTGTGGCTGTCCTGCTGAGAGGGGGCCTTTCCATGGGGACCCTGTGCAATAAGTTTGGTGTTTTGGAACTGAATAATTAGAACGTGTAAAATTTTTAATTTATGTGGTGCTTTAATTAAAAAAAAAAAACAAGCAGCTCCAAGTTTTCTGCAAATTGAGGCCTCAAACTTGAAGGCCTATTTTCCTTCCACTGTGGCATTCTATGAAGAAATGTGCGTTTTTTAAAGAAAAGGGTCAGAAAAGTGAGGGAAACAGAAAAGCCAGAGGTGCCCCAGGAGTTTGGTGAAGGTCTTAGGAGGTCACTTGTAAATGCTGCTGGCCATCGGGAGGCAGTCTCTTGTGACCAATGGGCACAGAGCTCTGCAGGCTTGTCCTTTGCATGGATGTTCTTGTTTGTGGAAATCCAGCTCAGAACCATCTCCTGATGTGTAAGAATTTCCCAGACTAGACCCCTAGGCAAATCCCACAGGGCCAGGGACTCCTTTCTTCATTGTATTTGTCTGTTTGACTGAAAACCAGAAATGGCATATTTTTCTTTCAATCTGGTCTATCATCCAGGCCTTGGAGTAATATTTCCCCTCCCCCTCAATAGGCTTGGGTTCCGGTGATGAATTATAGTCAGTTGTCCATGATTTCACAGATGAGGAAACTGAGAGTCGGAGAGGGCGGAGGACTGTCCAAGGGAGAATGGGATATCCTTCCAGGAACACTGGCTCCTGGGTTTTTAATGAGCTTCCTACCCAGCATGGTCATTAAGTGGCAAGGGTTGACATTGAGAATAAACTATTGGTGGAAATGAAAAAGGCTTTTTGAAAGAATGTGCCTACCAGCTGTGCATCTTATGGAGTATTTTCATTGTACTTCCCAGCCCTTGGAAAGTGCTGGGCACAGGGCAGATGCTTCATCATTTTTATTGAATAAGTTCAATGTCACACAATTGTATCTGTAGTGTCAGCAACACTATGAGGTATATTAGAACAGTGATGGTCCCAGTTGGTACCCACAAGGATATTTTTAAAAAATGAAACAAATCTCTCTGATCATCACCAAGGCTATCAGAGGTCTATTGCAGACTCCACACAAGGGAGGGTCTACCTCTTGGGACATCCCCACTTCAGCATCTCCCTAAACCAGCAATCTAGGACAGCTGAGTACACTTGAAGTTCCTTCCTTGACCTTGGGAGTTTTTTTGGAAGACAATTTTTTGACAGACAGGGGTGGGGCAAGGTTTTGGGATGTTTCAAGTGCAGTCCATTTATTGTGCACTCTATTTCTGTTTCTGTTCCCTGGAGGCTCAGTTGGTAAAGAGTCTGCCTGCAATGAGGGAGACCCGGGTTTAATCCCTGGGTCAGGGAAATCCCCTGGAGAAGGAAATGACAGCCCACTCCAGTATTCTTGCCTGAAGAATTCAATGGACTGAGGAGCCTGGTGGGCTACCAAGGGCTGGACATGGCTGAGTGATCAAACTCTTATTTCTATTATTATTTCACCAGCTCCACCTCAGATCATCAGGCATTAGATCCTAGAGGTTGGGGGCCCCTGCTTTAGTTCCCTCTTTCATCTTCAACACAGCTCCAGCATGCTTCCTCCTCCTCTTCCACCTGCAGAACTACCTGCTGGGCTTCTCTGAGTGTGATTAAGAGTTTCCTTCCCTCACTGTCTTTCCTCTGAGTCCCTTTTCCTAAATGGGTTTCCATGATCTCCTTTAGGCACTTTTTCCCCAGGTGGTGTTAGTGGTAAAGAACCTACCTGCCAATGCAGGAATCCTATCCCTGGGTTGGGAAGATCCCCTGGAGGAGGGCACCCAGCCCACTCCAGTATTCTTGCCTGGAAAATTCCCATGGACAGAGGAGCCTGGTGGGCTCTGACAGTCAGACGTGATTGAAGCGACTTAGCACAGCATACCATAGGACCTTTGAACTGCAGACTCATGTGATTGTTTGGATTCTTTGGAGTCCCTTGTTATTCCACGTGTATGTTAGGGTCAGCTTGTATATTGCTTCCTAAAGGCCTGGAGAGGGTAATAGGCAGGAAGGCCAGGGGTCTCCAGACAGAGGGAATAGGCTGCAAGTGTCAGACGTTTTTTCATCTCTCAAGCAGCTGGAGGAACGAAACGAGTGCTACATTTTTTCCCCTTCTCAATACAAATTTAAGAGGTTTCTCTTAAAATTTTGTGTTGCTATGACGACTCCTGGCTCCACCTGAACTTAACTTTTCTCAAACCTTCAGCTAAGCAATGCATTTTGTCTTAAGGAAAGGTTTGTCTTAAGCTATGTTAATATACTACGTATTTCTGCTAGACTCTGTCTTCAGGTCGGTTCCCCCTAAAGGCTCAGAACCGACTTGACAAACCAATATGTTTTACTCATACCTGTTCTCCTAATCTATGTTAATGAAATGATATATTTGCTTGGAAATCTGCCTTTCTTCAAAATTCATGTCAATCATTCTATGGCCCGGGATGACTCACCTGCTGTCAATATTATCTCAATGCATGTTGTGGGTGAGGGGCCTGGTGTCATTCTCTGAGACATTGCCTTTCTTTCATTAGCAGACTGCTAGTGGCTGTATAACATCTGCCTAAAGACTAGCAGGGGGTACTCTTACTGCCCCCGTCTGATGTCTATGTCAGCAGCTTTCTCTATCTCTTTTATACTTTAATAAAACTTTATGACACAAAAGCTCTGAGCGATCAAGCTTTGTCAACTGGCCCTGGATTGAATTCTTCTCCTCTGGAGGCCAAAAATCCTGGCGCCTTTTGTGGTTCAGCAATGACCTTTCAGTCTTTTGTAATTCATATTGAATCTTCATTTCAGATTGAAGATGCATTCCATGGTATTGCCATCTTAAGTCTTTCCATCGCTATGGAATATCTGTGCATGTATTCAGGATATTTTTCAGCAATCGTGTATAATTTCCAATGTGCCAGTCTTGTCATCCTCATTACACCCATGGCAAAATATTTTATTAATGTTGACACTATCAAAAGGAAATTGTTTTTTTAAATTCCTTTTCAGATTATTATTTGCTAGTGTATACAGATAAAACTGTGTAATCATTCATTTTTATCAGCTTGGACAGCTTGATAGTTGTCTTTACTTTCTTTACTTCCTCATACTTTAAGATTATCCTAGCTTATATATTTACTGTCTCGCCCCTAGTCTCAATCGTTTATTCAAAGAATTTCTGTCCTTTTTTTTAAACACTGAATTATTTTTGACAATGCTGGGTCTTTGTAGCTAGATGCCTAGTTGTAGTGAGCAGAGGCTACCCTCTAGTTGACTTGCCATGGCTTCTCATTGCAGCGCTTTCTCTGGTTGCAGAACTTGGGCTCTGGAGCATGCAAGTACTTCAAAAGTTGTACGGGGGCTTAGTTGCCCCTGGGCATGTGGAATCCTCTCGGACCAGGGGTTGAACCAGTGTTCCCTGCATTGGTAGGCAGATCCTTTACCACTGGGCCACCAGGGACATTTCCTGTTCTTTTTCATTATAGAGTGATATTTAAAACATACACGTAGGAGCTAAATATGCTCAGCTGACAATATTTGGAAATATATACATGTATTCCAGCATATATATTCAGTTGAAGGTAATTTGTGATGATGTCTCCATGAATCTTGTAACCTTTCCTTTTGTTTATCCACAACTTAGCATTCCAATGGTAAGATACCTGGCTTCCACCACTTGTCATGTATGGAATTCAGTGCTTGTCCCATGTGGTTACTGAAACAACTGTCAGACTGTCTTCCAAAGGGGGCTGTGCATGCATCCCACCAGTATCTTGAGTATGTTTCTGTAGGAGAGTTTACTATCAGTATACCCTCCGTGGCCAGGTGTCTATTTCAATCTTTACCAGTTATGAATGGGCTTGTTTGCTCTAGTGTTCTTGGACAATTTGAGGACTCCTGTCTAGTTATGAGGGACACAGGAATCTCCTTGAGGCTTGGCAGGGCAATCAGCACACTTCTCGAGGTGAGGAGGGAGACCCAGGGTCCCTTTCCAGTTGCCATAGGGATATTGGGATTCCTACCAATTTTCAAGAGGAGTCAGGCATCATCACCTTTTGAATCATTGAATTCTGCATGCCTCTCGAGGTGTCAACGGGATGTGAGGCCTCCTGTCGATAAGAGGCGGGGACCTAGGACTTTCTCTATGCTCTCCATAGGGGATTCACACATCCCTTCATCCTGTGAGATGAAAGATGAGCCTGCATTCAAGCCACTGTAGGGAAATCGGACCTTCTTTCGAGTCAGGGCGTCTCAGGGTCAATTCCACTTGAGGCAGCAAACTCAGGGTCCCTCCCACATACTTACTGCTGAGAGACACCGCCTCTGGTTGTGCTTGTGGAATGGTGGCATACCTCTTGAGTGGAAGCCAGGGAATCAGCTCTCATTTCAAGATGATTTGGGGTACATGGAGCTTTCCTCGAGTTGCTGTGCTGAACTTGGTGTTCTTCTAGACTTGGGACAGTGTTCTCGGGGAATCTCTGCAGTTGCCTAAAGGAAGCCAACCCACTTGTCGTGTTTGATGCGGAACACGGGATGGCTCTGAAGCCAATGCAGTGGAATAGGGACTCATCTCGAGTTGATTTGGGATACACGAAGCTATTTCCCATTGCTGCAGTGACATCAGGGTCCCTCTGGACTTGAGACAGTGTTCTTGGGGACTCTCTGGAATTCCATCAAGCAAGTAATGGGTCCTTACGTATTTGATGGGGAACATGGAATTGCTCTGCATGCAATGCAGGGGAATCAAGCCTCATCTCACGGCGAGAAGGCAGTCTCATGGTTTCTCTCGAGTTGCGGCGCGAACCTGGGGTATATTCTCCAGGTACGGCGGGGATGGCCCTTCAAAACTCATGTTTGTTCAGCGACGTCAGGACTCCTGTCTAGTTACGAGGGACACCTCAGGAATCTCTTCGAGGCTTGGCAGGGCAATACGGACGCTTCTCAATGTGAGGGGGGAGACCCAGGGTTCCTTTCCAGTTGCCACAGTGAGACTGGGATTCCTATCAATTTTCAAGAGGAGTCAGGCGTCATCACCTTTTGAAACATTGAATTCCGCCTACCTCCATGTCAAAGGGATGTGAGACCTCCTGGCGTGATGAGGCCAGGACTTAAGGCTTTCTCTAGGGTCTCCGTATTGGATTCAGACATCCCTTCATCTTGTGCAATGAAAGACGAACCTGCATTCAAGCCACTGCAGGGAAATCCGGCCTTCTTTCTTGTCAGGGCATTCGGACTCCATTCCACTTGAGGCAGCAAACTCAGGGTCCCTCCCCCATATCTATTGATGAGAGAAGCCTCCTCTTGGGGTGCTTGTGGAAAGTTGGCATACCTCTTAAGTTGAATCCTGGGAATCTGCTCTCATCTCGAGATGATTTGGGGTACATAGAGCTTTCCTCAAGTTGCTGTGCTGAACCTGGTGTTCCTCTAGACATGGGACGGTGTTTTCGGGGAGTCTCTGGAGTTGCCTAAAGAAAGTGAAGCAACTTGTCTTGCTTGATGGGAAAAGCGGAATTTCTCTGGAGCTAATGTGGCAGAATCGGGCCTCATCTCCAGTTGATTTGGTGTACACGGAATTATTTCGCGTTGCTGCAGTGACCTCAGGGTCCCTCTAGGCTTGTGAGTGTGTTCTTGGGGACTCTCTGGAGGTCCATCAAGCAAGTCAAGGCTCCTACGCATTTCATGGGGAAAACGGAATTGCTTTGCATGCAATGCAGAGGAATCTGGCCTCATATTGTGGCGAGGGGATGTCTCATGCTTTTTCGCGAGTTGCGCTGGGAACCTGGAGTATATTCTCGAGTTACAGCGGGGATGGCCCTTCAAAAGTCGTGTTTGTTCAGCGACGTCAGGACTCCTGTCTAGTTATGAGGGACACCTCAGGAATCTCTTCGAGGGTTGACACATCAATAGGGACGCTGCTAGAGGTGAGGCGGGAGACCCAGGGTCCCTTTCCAGTTGCCACAGGGATACTGGGATTCCTATCACTTTTCAAGAGGAGTCAGGCATCGTCACCTCTTGAAGCAATGAACTCTTGGTGCCTCTCTAGGTGTCAAAGGCATGTGAGGCCTCCTGTCGAGAGGAGGAGGGGAACTAGGGCTTTCTCTAGGGTCTCCACAAGGGATTCAGACATCTCATTGTCTGGTGAGATGAAAGACAAGCTTCCATTCAAGCCACTGCAGGGAAATCAGGCCTTCTTTTGAGTCAGGGCATCTCGGTGTCCATTCCTTTTGACGCAGCAAACTCAGGGTCCAACTCACATACCTATTGCTGAGAGAAGCCTCCTCTAGAGGTGCTTGTGGAAAGTTGCCATACCACTTGAGTCAAAGCCAGGAAATCAGCTCTAATCTCGAGACGATTTGGGGTACATGGGGCTTTCTTCGAGGTGCTGTGTTGCAACTGGTGTTCCTCCAGACTTGGGACGGTGTTCTCGGGGAATCTCTGGAGTTGCCTAAAGGAAGTAAAGCCACTACTCCTGTTTGATGGGGAACACGGGATGGCTCTGGAGCAAATGCAGGGGAATTGGGCCTCGGCTCGAGTTGATTTGCAGTATGGAGCTATTTCGCATTGCTGCGGTGACACAAGGGTCCCTCTAGACTTGTGACAGTGTTCTTGGGGACTCTCTGGAATGCCATCAAGCAAGTCAAGATTCCTTACGTGTTTGATGGGGAACACGGAATTGCTCTGCAATGCAGAGCAATCAGGCCTCATCTTGCGGCCAGGGGGAAGTCTCATGGTTTATCTCAAGTTGCAGTGGGAACGTGAGGCATATTCTCGAGTTAAGGTGGGGATAGACTTTCAAAACTCCTGTTTGTTAAGCGACATCAGGACTCTTGTCTAGTTATGAGAGACACCTCAGGAATCTCTTTGAGGCTTGGCAGGGCAATAGGGACGCTTCTTGAAGTGAGGCGGGAGACCCTGGGTCCAATTCCAGTTGCCACAGTGATATTGGGATCCCTATCACATTTCAAGAGGAGTCAGGCATCGTCACCTTCTAAGCATTGAACTCCGCGTGCCTCTCGAGATGTCAAAGGGATGTGAGGCCTCCTGTCGAGATGAGGCGGGGACATAGGGTTTCCTCTAGGTCCTCCACAGGGGATTCAGACATCCCTTCATCTTGTGAGATGAAAGACGAGCCTACATTAAAGCCACTGCAGGGAAATCTGGCCTTCTTTTGAGTCAGGTCATCTTGGTGTTCATTCCACTTCAGGAAGCAAACTCAGGGTCCAACTCACATACATATTGCTGAGAGAAGCCTCCTCTTGAGGTGCTTGCAGAAAGTTGGCATACCTCTTGAGTCGAAGCAGGGAAATCAGCTCTAAATCTCAAGACGATTTGGGGTACATGGGGCTTTCCTCGAGTTGCTGTGTTGCACCTGGTGTTCCTCTACACTTGGGACAGTGTTCTCGGGGAATCTCTGGAGTTGCTTAATGAAGTCATGCCACTTGTGTTTGATGGGGAACGCAGAATGACTCTGGAGCCAATGCAGGGGAATGGGGCAGCATCTCGAGTTGATTTGGGGTAGACGGATCTATTTCCCGTTTCTGCACTAACCTCACGGTCACTCTAGACTTGTTACAGTGTTCTTGGGTACTCTCTGGTGTCCCATCAAGCAAGTCAAGGCTCCTTACATGTTTGATGGGGAACACAGAATTGCTCTGCATGCAATGCAGAGGAACCGGGGCTCATCTCGTGGCCAGGGAGAAGTATCATGGTTTTTCTCGAGTTGCGGTGGGATCCTGGGGTATATTCTCGAGTTACGGTGGGGATGGCCCTTCAAAACTCGGATTTGTTCAGCTATGTCAGGACTCCTGTCTAGTTAAGAGGGACACCTCGGGAATCTCTTTGAGGCTTGGCAGGCAATAGGGACGCTTTTGGAGATGAGGCGGGAGACCCAAAATCCCTTTCCACTTGTGACATGGATATTGGGATTCCTATCACTTTTCAAGAGGAGTCAGGTATCGTCACCTCTTGAAGCAATGAACTCTTGGTGCCTCTCTAGGTATCAAAGTCATGTGAGGCCTCCTGTCGAGATGAGATGGGGAACTAGGGCTTTCTCTAGGGTCTCCACAGGGGATTCAGACATCCTTTCATCTGGTGAGATGAAAGACGAGCCTGCATTAAAGCCACTGCAGAGAAATCGGGCCTTCTTTTGAGTCAGGGCATCTCGGGGCCCATTCCACTTCAGGCAGCAAACTCAGGGTCCAACTTACATACCTATTGCTGAGAGAAGCCTCCTCTAGAGGTGCTTGTGGAAAGTTGGCATACCTCTTGAGTTGAAGCCAGGAAATCAATCTAATCTTGAGACGATTTGGGGTACATGGCGCTTTCCTCGAGTTGCTGTGTTACGCTTGGTGTTCCTCTAGACTTATGACAGTGTTCTCGGGGATTCCCTGGAGTTGCCTAAAGGAAGTCAAGCGCCTTGTCGTGTTTGATGGGGAAAGTGGGATGGCTCTGGAGCCAATGAAGGGGAATCGGGCCTCATCTCGAGTTGAAATGAGTGAATCACGTGTGAATCACGTGTGCATCAAGTGTGAATCACGTGTCCATCATGTGTGTGTCACGTGTGTGTCACGTGTGCATCACGTGTGTGTGACATGTCCATCACGTGTGAGTCACGTGTTCATCAGGTGTGTGTCACGTGTCCATGACGGGTGAATCACGTGTTCATCACATGTGTGTCACTTGTGTGTCACGTGTGCATCACGTGTGTGCACGTGGGAATCACGTGTGCATCACGGGTGCGTCATGTGTGCATCACGTGTCCATCACGTGTGCGTCACTGGTGCATCACGTGTCCATCACGTGTGTGTTACGTGTGCGTCACGAGTTCATCATGTGTGCGACATGTGTTCGTCACGTGTTCATCACGTGTGCATCACGTGTGCATCAAGTTTGTGTCACGTGTGAATCACGTGTTCGTCACGTGTGTGTCACGTGTTCATCACGTGTCCATCATGTGTACATCACGTGTGAGTTACATGTGCGTCTCGTGTGCATCACATGTTCGTCATGTGTGCATCACGTGTTCATCACGTGTGTGTCACGTCTGCATCACGTATTCATCACATATGTGTTACGTGTGCATCACATGTGCATCACATGTGCGACACGTGTGCGTCACGTGTTCGTCATGTGCGCATCACGTGTGCATCAAGTTTGTGTCATGTGTGAATCATGTGTTCATCACGTGTGTGTCACGTGTTGATCACGTGTCCATCATGTGTGCATCACATGTGCGTCACGTGTGCATCTCGTGTGCATCACGTGTTCGTCACGTGTGCGTCACGTGTGTGTCATGTGTGCATCACGTATTCATCACATATGGGTTATGTGTGCATCACGTGTTCATCACGTGTGAGTCACATGTGTATCACGCGTGAATCACGTGTGCATCACGTGTGCATCACGTGTTCATGACTTGTTCATCACATGTGCCTCACGTGTTGTTCACTTGTTCACAACGTCTGTGTGACGTGTGCATCATGTTTTCATCACGTGTGCATCACGTGTTCATCATGTGTGAGGCACGTGTTCATCACATGTGAGTCACGTGTTCTTCACGTGTGAATCATATGTCCATCACATGTGCATCACTTGTGCAACACGTGTTCGTCACGTGTGCGCCACGTGTGCATCACCTGTGAATCACTTGTTCATCACGTATTCATCACGTGTGTGTTATGTGTGCATCACGTGTTCATCACATGTGTATCACGTGTGAATCACGTGTGCATCACCTGTTCATTACATGTGCATCACGTGTGAATCACGTGTTCATCACGTGTGCCTCACTTGTGCACCACATGTTCATCACATGAGCATCACGTGTGCATCACGTGTTCATCACGTGGGCATCACGTGTGCACCTCATGTGCACCTTGTGTGCATCACGTGTGAATCAGGAAAAGAACTGAATGGGATAGACTAGAGATCTCTTCAAGAAAATTAGAGATACCAAGGGAACACTTCATGCAAAACTGGGTTTGATAAAAGATAGAAATGCTATGGACCTAGCAGAAGCATAAGCTATTAAGAAGATGTGGCAAGAATACACAGAAGTACTGTAGAAAATATCTTCATGACCCAGATAATCACAACGGTGTGATCACTCACCTAGAGCGAGACATCCTGGAGTGTGAAGTCAAGTGGCAATTAGAAAGCATCGTAAGAACAAAGCTAGTGGAGTTGATGGAATTCCAGTTGAAGTGTTTCAAATACTGAAAGATGATGCTGTGAAAGTGCTGCACTCATAATGCCTGCAAATTTGGAAATCTCAGCAGTGGCCACAGGACTGGAAAAGGTCAGTTTTCATTCCAAATAGAAAGAAAGGTAATCCCAAAGAATGCTCAAAATACCACACAATTATGCTCATCTCACACGCTAGTAAAGTAATGCTCAAAATTCTCCAAGCCAGGCTTCAGCAATACGTGAACTGTGAACTTCCAGATGTTCAAGCTAGCTTTAGAAAAGGCAGAGGAACCAGAGATCAAACTGCCAACATCTGCTGGATCATTGAAAAAGCAAGAGAGTCCCAGAAAAAAAAATCTATTTCTGATTTATTGACTACACCAAAGCCTTTGACTGTGTGGATCACAATTAACTGTGGAAAATTCTGAAAGAGATGGGACTACCAGACCACCTGACCTGCCTCTTGAGAAACCTGTATGCAGGTCAGGAAGCAACAGTTAGAACTGGATATGGAACAACAGACTGGTTCCAAATAGGAAAAGGAGTACGTCAAGACTGTACGTTGTCACCCTGCTTATTTAACTTATATGCCGAGTACATCATGAGAAATGCTGGGCTGGAAGAAGCACAAGCTGGAATTAAGATTGCCAAGAGAAATATCAATAATCTCAGACATGCAGATGACACCACCCATATGGCAGAAAGTGAAGAAGAACTAAAAAGCCTCTTGATGAAAGTGAAAGAGGAGAGTGAAAAAGTTGGCTTACAGCTCAACATTCAGAAAACTAAGATCATGGCAACAGGTCCCATCACTCCATGGGAAATCGATGGGGAAACAGTGGAAGCAGTGTAAGATTTTATCTTTTTGGGCTCCAAAATCACTGCAGATGGTGATTGCAGCCATGAAATTAAAAGAAAATTACTCCTTGGAAGGAAAGTTATGACCAACCTAGATAGCATAATAAAAAGCAGAGACACTACTTTGCCAACAAAGGTCCCTCTGTTCAAGGCTATGGTTTTTCCAGTGGTCATGTACAGATGTGAGAATTGGACTGTGAAGAAAGTTGAGCACCGAAGAGTTTATGCTTTTGAACTGTGGTGTTGGAGAGGACTCTTGAGAGTTCCTTGAACTGCAAGGGCATCCAACTAGTACATCCTAAAGGAGATCAGTCCAGGGTGTTCATTGGAACGACTGATTCTGAAGCTGAAACTCCCATAATTTGGCCACCTGGTGCGAAGAGCTGACTCATTGGAAAATACCCTGATGCTGTAAGGGATTGGGGACAGGAGGAAAGGGGGATGACAGAGGATGAGATGGCTGCATGGCATCACCGACTCGATGTACATGAGTTCGAGAAATCTCCGGGAGTTGGTGACTGACAGGGAGGCTTGGCGTGCTGTGATTCATGGGGTCCCAAAGAGTCAGACATGACTGAGCGACTGAACGGAACTGAACTGATATGAATAACTAATTAAAAGTAAAGTAAAGTTGCTCAGTCATGTCCAACTCTTTGTGGCCCCATGGACTGTAGCCTACCAGGCTCCTCTGTCCATGGGGTTTTCCAGGCAAATGTACTGGAGTGGGTGGCCATTTCCTTCTCCAGGAGATCTTCCTGACCCAGGGATCTAACCTGGGTCTCCAGCATTGCAGACAGATGCTTTACCATTTGAGCCATATAATTCCATTGCTAACACGTGCAAGGGGCTACTCTTTCTGCCCTCTTCTGATGCCTATGTCAGAAGATTTCTCTATCTCCTTTATACTTTAATACAACTTTATTACACAAAAGCTCTAAGCAATCAAGCCTCGTCTCTGGACCTGAATTGAATTCATCTCCTCTGGAGGCCAAGAATTCCAGTGTCTTTGCGTGGTTCAGCAATACCTTTCAAGATCATCCTGGAGATTCTGTCCATGTACCTCAGGAACATGGTCAGATAGGAGGTCACCCTTGAGACTGTGGTCTTTTGACCCAGGTGCAGGGTGTTGGAGTGGCGGGAATCCTGGATAATTTGCACATGTGACCCCAGGTAAAGGGTCTGGGAGGTAAGGTCACCTTGGAGACTGTGAATATGCTACCCAAGGTGCAGGGTGTGGGAAATAATGTCACCCTGGAGAATGTAGACTTCTAGCACAAGGGATGAGTTCTTGACATTGGGGTCTCATGGGAGACTGGATGATTCCGCTCAGACAGTGTGTGGGGATGGGATTCACCCTGGAGACTGTAGATATGTGATCTCAGGTACAGGATTTCCGAGGGGGTCACCCTGGAGCCTGTGAATATGTGATTCCAGGTGCAGAGTCTGCAAGGGAGTCACCATGGAACCTGTGTTTGTGTGACTCCAGGTGAGGTCTACAAAGTTTTGACAAACAGGAGACTGTGGACATGTGACCCCTATTACAGGGTCTTGGAGGGGGGAACCTTTGTGGCCAGGGTCATGGGATGCAAGGTTATATGTCTGGGAGGTGGGGATACCCTGAGAGTATGGAAGTGTGACCCCAGGTACAGGTTCTGGGAGTTGGTGCCATCCTGAAAATGGTGGACATTTCACCCGAGGTATGGTTTCTGGGAGGTGGGGTCACCCTGAAGACTCTGGACATGTGACCCCAAATGCAGGGTCTGGGAGGTAGACTCACCATGGAAAAAGTGGACTTGTGACCCCAGATACAGGATCTTGAGGGTGGGGTCACCTGGAGGCTGTGGACTTGTGACACCAAGTACAGGTTATACAGGGGGCCACCTTCGAGACTGTGGACATGTGATCACAGGTGTATGGTATGGGAAGTTTGGTAACCTAGGAGATTGTGGATATATGACAGTAGGTACAGGGTCTCAGGTATGTCCCCATGGAAAGTGTGGACATGTGACCCCAGGTGCAGGTTTGGGTGGGGTCACCCTGGAGACTGTGGTCGTGTGACCCAAAGTTCAGGGTAGGAAAAGGGTTTCACCCTGTAGACTGTGGATCTATGACCACAGGTACAGGATCTGGTGGTAGTCACTGTGGCGATGATGGACGTATGAAACCTAGTACAAGTTCACGGAGGGGGTCACCCTCCAAGACTGTGTACATGTGACCCTCGTTTCAGGGTCTGGGTTGAGGTCACTCTGGAAACTATTTGCCGTGTGACTTAGATGCAGGGTTAGGGGACGCGTTTACTTTGAAGATTGTGGTCATGTGACCTCAAATGCACCATTTGGGAGGCAAATCATCTTGGAGACTGGATACGTGACCGTAGATCTGAATGGGATTCCCCAAGGTGAGATTGTGAATATGTGACTCCAGGTGCAGGGCCTGCGAGGGAGTCACCTTGGAACCTGTGTTTGTGTGACTCCAGGTGGAGGGTCTGGGAAGTGACGACACTCTGGAGACTGTGAACATGTGACCCCATTACAGGGTCTTGGAGGGGGTAACCCTGGCATCCAAGATCATGGGACACCATGTTAAATGTCTTGGCGTGTGGTAACCGAGACTATGGAAGTGGGACCCCAGGTACAGGTTCTGGGAATTGGGGCCAACCTGAGTGACTGTGGATGTTTCACCCTAGGTACAGTTTCTGGGAGGTGGGGTCACCCTGGAGACTCTCGACAAGTGACCCCAAGTGCAGAGTCTGGGAGGGGTCTCACCCTGGAAACAGTGGACTTGTGACCCTAGGTACAGGGTCTTAACGGTAGAGTCATCCTGGAGTCTGTCGACTTGTGACACCAGGTACAGGTTTAGGAGGGGGATCACCCTGGATACTGTGGATGTGTGATCACAGGTGCATGGTATTGGAAGTGGGGAAGTCCAGGAGACTGTATATATGACACTAGGTACAGGGTCTGGGGGATGACACCATGGAGAATATGGACTTGTGATCCCAGGTGCAGGTTCACAAGGTTCAGGGTACAAAATGGGTCTCATCAGGCAGACTGTTGAACTGTGACCACAAGTTCAGGATCTGCTGGTGGTCACTGTGGCATTGGTGATCGTGTGAAATCTGGAACAAGTTCAGGGAAGAGGTCACCCGTGAGAGAGTGGACATCACTCTGGAGACTGTGGATGTGTGAGTAAGGTGCAGGGTTAGGGGATGGGGTCACTTTGAAGATTGTGGACATATGACCCCAGATGCACTGATTGGGGAGGCAAGTCATCCTGGATAGTGGGCATTCGACCCTAGATGCAAGGTCTGACCTGGGTCCCCCAAGACACTAGGATATCTGAACCCAGGTACAGGGTCTAGGATGGGGGTGATCCAGGAAACTCTGTATATGTGACCTCAGGTACAGTGTCTGGGAGGTACGGGGTCACTCTGGGGACTGCAGGCATTTAATGGCAGGGAAATGGTCTGGAAGGGGTGTCACCCTGCATGATGTGGATATGTGAGCCCAGGTGCAGTGGGCAAAGTGGGGTTCACGCTGGAAACTGTTGACATGTGACTCCAGGTGCAGGGTATGGGAGGGCGAACATCCTGGAGATTGTGGATGTGTGTAAATAAGCACAGGGCCTGGCAGGGGAGGGTTACCCTGGAATCTCTGGCCAAGTCACCAAAGGTATAGGGCATGAGAGGTCGGGTCACACCGGATACTGAGAACATGTGACCCAAGTTACAGAGACCAGGAAGGGGGTCACCACGGAGCCTGTGAATCTGTTAGTACATGTGCAGAGTCTGGGAAATGACATCACACAAAAGTCTAGGGACATGGGATGCCAGGTGAACGGTCTGGGAGGGAGTCACCCTGGAGTCAGTTGACGTGTGACCCTGGGTACAGGCACTTGTGGGTGGGGAAAGCCTCGAGACTGTGGACATGTGATCCCAGTTACTAGCCCTTGAATGTGGGTAAATCCAGGAGACTCTGGACATGTGACCCCAGGTATAGGGTGGGGAAGTTGGAGTCACCCTGGCGACTGTGCCAATGTAATCACGTGTACAGAGTCTGGGGAGGCGTGTATTCCTGGCCAACATGTACATGTAACCCCAGGTAGAGGGTTAGAGATACGGGGTCACCCTGGAGACTGGGGCAATGTGACCAGAATTACAATATTCTGTGAGGTGTAGTCACCCTGGAGACTGCGGAGGTGTGAGACCTGGTGCATGATCTGGGAGGGGTTGCCACCCAGGAGACCATGGATGTGTGACCCTAGCTAGGTTCACGGGCTTGGAATTGGTGTCACCCTAGAACCAGTGGGTGTTTGAACCGAGTACAATTGTTTGACAGGTGGTGTTACCCTGGGCGCTGCGGACATATGAACCCAGGTGCAAGTTCTGGCAAGTGGGGTCACCCTGAGACTATCTACGTGTGACCCTAGGTACAGGGTTTGGGAGTTGGTGAATGTGCCCATGTGACACCATGTACAGTGTCTAGGAGGGTGTTCACCCTAGAGACTGTGGGTATGTGTCCCAAGGTACAGTGTCTGGAGTGTGAGGCCATGCTAGAATCTGTGGACATGTGACACTGGGTGCTGGGGTCAATAGTCCAGCATCTGGAAGACTGTGGTTATGTGAGCCCTGGTACAGTGATTTGGATGAGTCACCTGTGAGACTGTGGATATGTGGCTCCAAGTGCAGGGTCTATGAGGGAGTCATCCTGGAACCTCTGTTTGTGTGCCTGCAGGTGAAGGTTCTGGGAAGTGATGACATACAGGAGACTGTGGACATGTAAACCACATTACAGGGTCTTGGAGGGTGTAACCCTGTGGACCAGGGGCATGGAACAGCCTCAATGTCTATGGAAGAGTGACTCCAGGTACCGTTTCAGGGAGTTGGGACCATCCTGAAAACAGTAGACGTTTATCCCCAGGTAAACTTTCTGGGAGGTGAGATCACACTGGAGACAGGAGTGTGACCCCAGGTATGGGATCTTGAGGGTGGGGCCATCCTGGTGGCTGTGGACTTGTGACACAAGGTACAGGAATGGGATCGGGGTCACCTTGCAGACTGAGCATGTGATCCCAGGTGCATGATATGGGAAGTGGGGTAACCCGGGAAACTGTGGATATATGACACTACGTATAGGGTCTGCGCAGATATATGACACTAGGTACTGGAGTGGGCAACCCACTCCAGTACTCTTGCTTGGAAAATCCCATGGATGGAGGAGCCTGGTAGGCTGCAGTCTATGGGGTCCCTAAGAGTCAGACATGACTGAGTGACTTCATTTTCCCTTTTCACTCTCATGCTTTGGAGAAGGAAATGGCAACCCACTCCAGTGTTCTTGCCTGGAGAATCTCAGGGATGGGGGAGCCTGGTGGGCTGCCATCTATGGGGTCGCAGAGTTGGACACGACTGGCATGACTTAGCAGCAGCAGCAACAGCAGCAGCAGTACAGGGCCTGGGGGATGTCACCATGGAGAGTATGGACATGTGACCCCAGGTGCAGGTTTGGCAGGGATGACCCTGGAGACTGGCTAGGTGAACCAAGGTTTAAGGTACAAAATGGTCTCACCCTGCAGACTGCGGACCCTGACCACAGCTACAGGATCTGGTGGTGGTCACTGTGGAGATGGTGCATGTGTGAAACCTGATGGAAGTTCAAGGAGGGGGTCAATATGGAGAAGGTGGAGGTGTGACCCTATGTGCAGGGTCTGGAGTGAGGTCATTCTGGAAACTGTGGCTGTGTGACTAAGGTTCAGGGTTAGGGACTGGGGTCACTTTGCAGAATGTGGACATGTGACTCCACATGCACCGTTTGGGTCATCCTGGAAACTGTGGACAAGTCACCAAAGTACAAGGTATGAGAGGTGGTGTCACACTGGAGACTGAGGACATGGGATCCAAATTACAGGGTCTGGGAAGGGGATCACCATGGAGACTGTGGATCTGTGACCACAGGTATAGGGTCTGGGAAGTGATATCACAGAGGAGACTGTGGACATAGGATGCCAGGTGAAGGGTCTGGGAGGGAGTCACCCTGGAGTCTGTGGACGTATGACCCCAGGTAAAGGCTCTTGAGGGTGGGGAAAGCCTGGTGACTGCGACCTGTGACCCCAGGTACAGGGTTGGGAATATAGCATCGCCCTGGAGACTGTGCAAATGCAACCCCAGGTACAGGGTCTGGGGAGAGGTGTCATCCTGGACACCGTTGATATGTAACCTCAAGTACAGTGTCTGAGATATAGGGTCACCCTGGAGACTGAGGCCATGTGGCCAGAGGTACAATAGTCAGTGAGGTGGGTTCACCTTGGAGACTGTGGATGTGTAACCCCAGCTGCAGTGTCTGGGAGGGGTGTCAACCTGGAGACTGAGGACATGTGAGACCAGGTGCATGATCTGGGAGGGGTTGCGACCCAGAAGACTATGGATCTGTGTCCCCAATATCAGACTTTGGTGTGGATGTTACCATGGAGACTGTGGATGTTTGACACCAGGTGAAGGGACAGGGAAGGGCATCACCCTCGAGACCCTGGAGGTAGGATCCCAGGTTCAGAGTCTGGGAAGGGAGTTCTTCAGGAGTCTGTGGAAATGTTATGTCAGAAAAAGGGCCTGCAGTGGTTACCCTGGTGACTATGTACATGTGACACATAATACAAATACTGAGATTGGGGGTCATCCTGCAGACTGGAGAAATGTAACCACAGGTGCAGATTCTGAGGACGGGGTCACCTTGGAGACTGTTGACATGTGACATCAGGTGCTTCATCTTGGAGGTAGATCATTCTGGAGATTCTGGACATGTGACCCCAGGAACAGGGTCTGAGAGGGGGTCACCCTTGAGATTGTGGGCTTTTGACCCAGGTACAGCATGTTGGAAGGGTGGTAACCCTGGAGAATGTGCACATTTGACACCATGTACAGGCTCTGGGAGGTGAGTTCACCCTGCTGACTATGGCTATGTGACCCAAGGTGTGACTCTGGAGACTGTGGATATGTGATCCAAGGTGTGAGTCTGGAGACTATGGATATTTCTCACCCAAATCAGGTCTGGGGATGGGGATCACACTGGAGGCTGTAGATATGTGACCCCAGGTGCAGGGTCTGCAAGAGGTACACCCTGGAGCCTGTGGATATGTGACCCTGGGTGCAGGATCTGGGTGCTTGGGTCACCCTGGAGACTGTGGTCATGTGAGCCCCAGTGTGGGGTTTTGAATGAGTCACCCTGGAGACTGTGGATAAGTGACTCCAGGTGCAGGGTCTGCAAAGGAGTAACCTGGAAACTGTGATTGTGACTCTAGGTGAAGGGTCTGGGAAGTGACGACACACAGCAGACTGTGGACATGTGATCCCCATTACAGGGTCATGGAGAGGGTAACCTTGGCTAACAGGGACATGGGAAACCAGGTTCAATGTGTGGGAGGTGGGGTAACCCTTAGAATTTGGAAGTGTGACCCCAGCTACAGGTTCTGGGAATTGGGTCCATCCTTAAAACTGTGGATGCTTCACACCAGTAGCTTCAGGGAGGTGGGGTCACCCTGAAGACTCTGGACATGTGACCACAAGTTCAAGTTCTTGGAGGTGGACTCGACATGGAAATAGTGGACTTGTGACCCCAGGTACAGGATCTTGAGGGTAGGGTCATCCTGGAGACTGTGGATTCGTGACACCAGGTATAGATTTTGGAGGGTTCACACTGGAGACTCTGGATGTATGTTTCCTCTGCAGGAGAGCTCCAGTGAACCTAGGTCTGTCTGAAAAATTCTTGGATCATGTGGGGAAACACCCTGTGCGTTAATCTGGACACCCAGGTTCAAATTTGCATATTTTTCTCGGGTGGCCCTAAAGTGGTGTAACCTATCCACATCTTGAAAATCCGTCCAATTGCCATTTTCTTACTTTTGACAGAGCTAACTTTGTTCCACCCCTGGGGTTTCTGAAGCACATGGGCGGCTCGCAACTCCTATCTTTGGGCCTATTTACACTGGAGTGTCACCTTACAGAGGTGACCACAGTAAGGGACCCAGCACTCTGAGACATATTCCCACAGTCTGCTTCCTCAAGGGCAGTACCAGTATCACCTAGATATGTGTTTGAAAGGTGGGAAAATGCACCAAGACACAGGGCACAGGCTCTCGAATTTAGGTCCTCTGAGCAGAACTAGAGGGTTCATGTCTTAGGAGCTAAAGAGTTCCTGCAAGGGACAGGTTTGAAAACACACTCTCTGTGGATGCCTTTCCTTCCTTGAAGAAATATAGGTTTGCCAGTATCCTGCGAACTGAGAGTCACACAGTGCTTGAAAAGTGCTCGCTTAGACATGAGTTTTCAATGGTAATTTCCAATTGGGGCTGTAGTCAAACAGAGGGGTTCCACACTCACTGGGAAAGACAAGGCAATATCTAAATGTCTGTTCCATCCCGTTTTCTCTGTAGGAGAACTCTAGTGAGTGTAAGTCTGTCTGGAAAATTCTTGGATCCTTTGGGGACACACCCTGTTTGTGAACCAGGATACCAGAATGAGGGGGCACAATTTGTGTTTCTCTCTGTGGACCTTAAAGCAATGTAGCCTAGCAACAGATTGAAAATCCATCCACTTGCTCTTTTCTTGATTCTGAGAGAGCTAGATTTGCTCCTTCCTTTTTGATTTCTGAAGCAAGTGGGTGAATTTCAACTCCCAGCTGTGGGCCTTTTTACAGTGGAATGCCACCTCGCTGAAGTGAGTATAGTGAGGAACCTAGCCCTCTTGGACACACTCTCGCAGACTGCTTCCTCATGTGCAGTACTGGTATAACCTAGGAATGGCTTTGCAAGGCTTGGAAAGTGCAGGGAGAAACATGGCCTTGACTCTGGAATTTAGTTCCTCTGAGCACTACTGGAGGCCTCCCATCTGGGAAGCTAAACAGTTCCTGCAAGATAGAGGGTTGAGAATACACTCTCTTTTGATGCCTTTCTTTCCTTGAGGGAAGATATCTTTCCCTGCATTCTGTGAACTGAGAGTCACACACTGCTTGAAAAGTGCTTGCTTGGAGGTCATCTTTCAGGGGCACTTTCTCCTTGAGTCTGTGACAATAGGGAGGGGCAAACCAACTTCCAATGTCTGTTCCATCCCATTTTCCCAGCAGGAGAGGTCTAGTGAGCCTAGTTCTGTGGAAAATTCTTGGATCCTGCTGGGACACACCCTGTGTTTGAACCTGGATACCTGACCTACAGGGCACAATTCACATTTTTCTCTCAGGGGGCCCTAAAGTGGTTCGGCCTAGCAACACCTTGAAAATCCGTCCAATTGCTCTTTTCTTACCTCTGACAGAGCTAGCTTTGCTCTACCTTTTGGGGTTTCTGAAGCAAGCGGGTGGCTCACACCTTGGAGCTTTGAGCCTGTCACTGGAATGTCACCTCACACAGTTGACCACAGTAAGGCACTCAGCCCTTTCAGACACACTCCTGCTGCCAGCTTTCTCATGGTCAGTACCGTTATGATCTAGGAATGTGTTTGTCAGACTCGGAAATTACAGGGAGACACACGGCCCTGACTCAGGAATATAGGTCCTCTCAGCAGACCTGCTGGTCTCATGTTTTAGAAGCTCAAAATTTCCTGCAAGATAGAGGTTTGAAAACACACTCTCTGTGGACGTCTTTCCTTCCTCAAAGGAAGATAGCTTTCTTCACATTCTGCGACCTGAGAGTCACACTCTGCTTGAAAAGTGCTTGCTTGCGAGTCTATTTTCAGTGGCAATATCTCCTTGAGGCTGTGACCATAAGTAGCGGCCCCACACTCACAGGGAAAGGCAAAGCAACATCCAAATGGCTGTTCCAACCAGTTTTCTCTGTAGAAGAACTCTGGGGAGCAAAGGTCTGTCTGGAAATTTCTTGAATCACGAGGGAACACATCCCGTGTGTGAACCTGAATAAAGGGCCTAGGGTGCACAATTTGTATTTATCTCTCTGGAGCCATAAAGAGGTGTGGCTAGCAATTGCTTGAAAATCCACCCAATTACTTTTTTCTTACTTCTGACAGTGCAAACTTTAGTCCACCATTCAAGATTTCTGAAGCAAGTTGATGGCTCACAACTCCTGGTCACGTGCCGATTTGCCATGGAAAGTTACCTCATCTAGGTAAGCACAGTATGGTACTCAGCACCCTCAGACACACACCTGAAGCCTGTTTTCTCATGAGCAGACCTGGCGTTACTCAGAAATGTGTTTACAAAGCTCAGAAAATGCTCAAAAACACACTGCCCTTGCTCTGAAATTTAGGTCCTCTGTACCAACCTAGAGGTCTCATATCTTAGTATCTAAGACAGTTCCTCATATAGAGAGCCTGTTTCCTCATGGGCAGTCCTGGTATGACCAAGAAATGTATTTACAAAGCTCAAAAAGTGCAGGAAAACACATTGCCCTGACTTTGGAATTGAGGTCCTCTGGGCAAATATGGAGAATTCACATCTTTGAAGCTAGACAGTTCCTAATAGACAGATTCTTGAAAACACACTGTCTATAAATACATTTCCTTCCTCAATGGAACGTAGGTTTCCAGTATTCCATGTCCATAGAGTCACATACTGCTTGAAAACACTTGTTGGAAGTCCTTTTTCATTAGCAATTGCTCCTGATAGTGTGACCATAGGGAAGGCCACCAAACTCACAGGAAAAGGAAAAGCAACAACCAAAGGTCAGTTCCATCATGTTTTCTCTGTAGTGGAGATTCAGTGTGCCTAGGTCTGTCTGGGAAATTCTTGGATCCTGAGTGGACACATCCTAGGTGTGAACATGGACAGTGGACCTTGGTGGCAAAATTCACCTTTCTCTCTCAGTTGGCCAAAAACAGTAGAGCATAACAACTACCTGGAAATGCATTTAGCTGCTGGTTTCTTACTTCTGGCAGTGATCACTTGGTACACCCTTTGGGATTTCTGAAGCAAGTAAGCAGCTAGCAACTCGTAGCCGCTCGCCCAATTACAGTGGAATGCTACATCATCTTGGTAAGTGCAGCATGGCACCCAGCAATCTCAGAAATCTTCCTGCAGCCTGTTTTTTCTTAAGGGCACTTCTGGTATGACCTAGGAATGTGTTTACAATGCTCAGAAAGAGTTCAGTTCCGTTCAGACGCTCAGCTGTATTCGACTCTTTGGGACCCCATGAATCGAAGCACACCAGGCCTCCCTGTCCATCACCAACTCCCGGAGCTTACACAAACTCATGACCATCGAGTTGGTGATGACATCCAGCCATCTCATCCTCTGTCATCCTCTTCTCCTCCTGCCCCCAAGCCCTCCCAGCATCAGGGTCTTTTCCAATGAGTCAACTCTTCACATCAGGTGGCCAAAGTACTGGAGTTTCAGTTTCAGCATCAGTCTTTCCAATGAACACCCAGGACTGATCTCCTTTAGGATGGACTGGTTGGATGTCCTTGCAGTCCAAGGGACTCTCAAGAGTCTTCTCCAACACCACAGTTCAAAAGCATCAATTCTTCAGTGCTCAGCTTTCTTCACAGTCCAACTCGTACATCCATACATGACCACTGGATAAACCATAGCCTTGACCAGATGGAGCTTTGTTGGCAAAGAAATGTCTCCACTTTTTAATATGCTATCTAGGTTGGTCTTAACCCTTCCAAGAAGTAAGCATCTTCTAATTTCATGGCTGCAATCACCATCTGCAGTGATTTTGGAGCCCCCCAAAATAAAGTATGACACTGTTTCTACTGTTTCCCAATCTCTTTCTCATGAAGTGATGGGACCAGATGCCATGATCTTAGTTTTCTGAATATTGAGCTGTAAGCCAACTTTTTCACTCTCCTCTTTCACTTTCATCAAGAGGTTTTTTAGTTCCTCTTCACTTTCTGCCATAAGGGTGGTATCATATGCATATCTGAGGTTACTGATGTTTTTCCTGGAAGTCTTGATTCCAGCTTGTGCTTCTTCCAACCCAGTGTTTCTCATGATGTACTCGGCATATAAGTTAAATAAGCAGGGAGACAATATACAGCCTTGACATACTCCTTTTCCTATTTGGAACCAATCTGTTGTTCCATGTCCAGTTCTAACTGTTGCTTCCTGACTTGCACATAGGTTTCTCAAGAGACAGGTCAGGTGGTCTGGTAGTCCCATCTCTTTCAGAATTTTCCACAGTTTATTGTGATACACACAATCAAAGGCTTTGGCGTAGTCAATATAGCAGAAATATATGTTTTCTGGGACTCTCTTGCTTTTTCAATGATCCAGCAGATGTTGGCAGTTTGATCTCTGGTTCCTCTGCCTTTTCTAAAACCAGCTTGAACATCTGGAAGTTCACGGCTCATGTATTGCTGAAGCCTGGCTTGGAGAATTTTGAGCATTACTTTACTAGCGTGTGAGATGAGTGCAATTGTGCAGTAGTTTGAGCATTCTTTGTTATTGCCTTTCTTTGGAATTGGAATGAAAACTGATCTTTTCCAGTCATGTGGCCACTGCTGAGTTTTCCAAATTTGCTGACCTATTGAGTACAGCACTTTCACAGCATCATCTTTTAGGATTTGAAATAGCTTAACTGGAATTCCATCACCTCCACTAGTTTTGTTTGTAGTGATGCTTTCTAAGGCCCACTTGACCTCACATTCCAGGATGTCTGGCTCTAGGTGACTGATCACGCCATCATAATTATCTGGGTCATGGAGATCTTTTTTTGTACAGTTGTTCTGTGTATTCTTGCCACCTCTTCTTAACAGCTTCTGCTTCTGTTAGATGCATAGCATTTCTGTCCTTTATTGAACCCAATCTTCGCATGGAATGTTCCTTTGGTATCTCTAATTTTCTTGAAGAGATCTCTAGTCTTTCCCATTCTGTTGTTATTCTCCATTTCTTTGCATTGATCAGAGTAAGGCTTTCTTATCTCTCCTTGCTATTCTTTGGAACTCGGCATTCAAATGGTGCAGGCTGTGACGGACCATGCAGAAGCATGGCCATGAGGAGCTATCTCTCGCCCAAGGTCAGAGGTAGTGGCTGAGGGGAGCCACCCCATGTCCGAGACCAGGGGCAGCGGCCGAGAGGAGCTACCTCATGCCTGAGGTCAGGGGAGGTGGCTGAGATGAGCTACCCCATGCCCAAGGTCAGGGGCTGTGGCCAAGAGGAGCAATCCCACGTCCACAGAGCAGCAGCTGCACGGGTGCAGGAGGACCGAGAGGAGCTACTCTACATTCAAGGTCAGGAGGGGCGGCCTGAGGAGATACCCATTGTCCAAGGTAAGGAGGAGTGGCTGTGCTTTGCTGGAGCAGCTGTAAAGAGATACCCCACGTCCAAGGTAAGAGAAACTCAAATAAGATGGTAGGTGTTGTGAGAGGGCATCAAAGGGCAGACACTGAAATCATAATCACAGAAAACTAGCCAATCTGATCACATGGACCATAACCTTGTCTAACTCAATGAAACTAAGCCATGACGTGTGGAGCCACCCAAGACGGACGGGTCATGGTGGACAGGTCTGACAGAATGTAGTCCACTGGAGAAGGGAATGGCAAACCACTTCAGTATTCTTGCCTTGAGGACCCCATGAACAGTATGAAAAGGCAAAATGATAGGATACTGAAAGAGGAACTCCCCAGGTCGGTAGGTGTCCAATATCCTACTGGAGCTCAGTGGAGAAATAACTCCAGAAAGAATGAAGGGATGGAGCCAAAGCAAAAACAGTACCCAGTTGTGGATGTGACTGGTGATAGAAGCAAGGTCCAATGCTGTAAAGAGCAATATCGCATAGGAACCTGGAATGTTAGGTCCTTGAATCAAGGCAAATTGGAAGTGGTCAAACAGGATGTGGCAAGAGTGAATGTCGACATTCTAGGAATCAGCAAATTATAATGGACAGGAATGGGTGAATTTAACTCAGATGACCATTATATCTACTACTGTGGGCAGGAACCGCTTAAAAGAAATGGAGTAGCCATCATGGTCAACAATCGAGTCCAAAATATGGTACTTGGATGCAATCTCAGAAAGTGTAGGGAAATACAATGCTCTGACTCTGGAATTTGGGTCCTCAGGGCAAACCTGGAAGTCTCACATCTTTGAGTCTATACAGTTTGTGATACACAGAGGCCTGATAAAACACTCTCTGTTGATGCCTTACCTTCCTGGATGGAACTTAATTTTCCCAGCTTTTTGTGTGCTCAGAGTCACAAACTGCTTGAAAAGGCTTGTTAGAAGTAATTTTTCAGTAGCAACTTCCCCTGATGTTGTGACCTTAGGGAAGACCGCCACACCCACAGGAAAAGGCAAAGGATCATCCAGACGTCTGCTCAATCACGTTTTCTTGATAGGAGCAATCCATTCAACCTAACTGTCTAGAATGCTCATGGATACTGTTCCTACACACCCTATGTTTGAACCTGGATACTGGACCTTGGCAGCAAAATTTCCATTGTTTTCTCAGTTGGCCCTAAAACGGTTAAACCTAGTTACTGCCTGAAAATGCATCTAATTGCTGTTTTCTTACTTCTGACAGTGATAGTGTTGGTGCACCCTTTGGGATTTATGAATCAAGCAGGAGGCTCTCCACTCCAAGCCACTGGCCCCTTTCCAGGGAGATGTCATCTCATCTAGGTTAGCACAATATGTCACCCAGCACTCTGAGACACACTCTTGCAGCATGAATTTTATGGTCAGATCTGGTTTGACCTAGGAATGTGTTTACAAATCTCAGAAAGTGGTGGGAAACACACTGCCCTGACTCTGGTATTTAGGTCCTCTGGGAAACTTGGAGGACTCACATGTTTGAATCTAGACAGTTCATGACAGGTAGAGGCCTGATAACATATTCTCTCGAGATGCCTTTCCTTCCTCAAAGGAATATAGCTTTCTCAACATTCTGTGTGCTGAGTGTCACACACTCCTTGAAAACGCTTGTTGGAGGTCATTTTTCATTAGCAATTTCCCCTGGAGGTGTGACTGTAGGGAAGGCGCCACACTCACAGGTAAGTTCAAAAGCACTTCCAAACATCTGTTCAATCACGTTTTCTTGGTGGGGCCATTCATCAATGTAAGTCTATTTAGAAAATCCGTGGACACTGCGGGGAAACACCTATGTTTGAATCTGGATACCAGACGTTGGTGTTAAAATATGCATTTTTCTCTCACTTGGCCCTAAAAGAGTGCCGCCGAGCAACTGCTTGAAATTCCATCTGAATGTTGTTTTCTTCCTTCTGACAATGCTAGCTTTGGTTCACCCTTTGGGATTTTTGAAGCATGTGAATGACTTGCAACTCCTAGCTGCAGGCCCATTTCCAGTGGAATGACACCTCATCTATGTGACCACAGTATTTCACCCAGCACAGTCTGATACACTCCCTCAGCATCCTTCCTTAGGAGCAGACCTGGTATGCCCTAGGAATGCATTTAGAAGTCTCAGAAAGTGCAGCAAGACACACTGTCCTGACTCTGGAACTTAGGTCCTTTAATCAGGCCTGAGCTCTCACATCTTAGAAGCTGAACAGTTCCTGCTATAAAAAACACACTCTCTGTTGATGCCTTTCCTTCATTGAAGGAACATAACTTTCCCAATGTACTGTGTGCTGAGAGTCACACACTGCTTGAAAACATTTGCTTGGAGTTCACTTTTCAGTGGCAATTTCCCCTGAGACTGTGACAGTAGGGAAGCGCCCACAATCACAAGACAAGCAAGCATCCAAATACCTGTTCCATCACGTTTTCTCTGTTAGAGAGGTCCAGTGAACCCAGGTCTATCTGGAAAAGTTTGGATCCTGTGGGGTCACATCCTGAGTGTGAACCTGAATACAGGACAAAATTCACCTTTTTCTCTCAGTTGGCACTAAAATGGTTTGGCATAGCCACTGCTTAAATATCCATCCAGTACTTGTTTTCTTATTTCTGACAGTGACAGATATGGTTCACCCATGTAATTTCTGAAGCAAGCAGTCTGCTTGCCACTTCTATCTGGTGGTCCCTTTCCTGTGAAATGTCACATAATATAGGTAGCACCACATGGCACCCAGCTCTCTCAGACACACTCTGACAGCCTGTTTCCTCCTTGGCAGTCCTGGTGTGACCTAGGAATGTATTTACAAGGCTCAGAGATTGTATGGAAACATATCCCCTGACTCGGGATGTTAGGTCATCTGGGCAAGACTGGAGGTCTCACGTCTTACAATCTAGACAGTTCCTAATAGATAGAGGCCTGGAAACACACTCTCTGGTGACGCCTTTCCTTACTCAAAGGGCCATTGCTTTCCCAACATTTTAGGGCCAACCTAGAGGAAAATGCGAAATTTGCCACCAAGATCCATTACCCAGGTTCACACGCAGGATGTGTCCCCACAGCACTGAAGAATTTTCAAGACAGACCTAGGCTAACCCTAACCCTAACCCTAAGCCTAGGATCTCTCCTACAGAGAAACATGATGGAACAGACGTTTGGATGATGTTTTGCCTTTTCCTGTGAGTGTGGTGGACTTCCCTATGGTCAAACCATCAAGGGAAATTGCTACTGAAAAACAACTTCCAGGCAAGCATTTTCAAGCAGTATGTGACTCTCAGCACACAGAATGCTGGGAAAGCTACGTTCATTTGAGGAAGGAAAGGCATCAACAGAGAGTGTGTTTTCAGGCCTCTATCTATCAGGATCTGTCTATATTCTAAGATGTGAGATCTCCAGGCTTGTCCAGAGGACCCATCTTCCAGGAAACACTGGGCAGTGTTTCCCTGCAAATTTTGAGCCTTGTAAGCACATTCCAAGATCACTCAGGAATGTCCATGATGAAACAGGCGATGGAAGAGTGTCCGTGTGTGCTGTGTGTCATTCTGCCCTTACCAAATGAACTGACATTCCACTGGAAATGGGCCAGGGACTAGGAGTTATGAACCGCCTGTTGCTTCAGAAATCCAGAAAGCTGGAACAAAGCTATCATTGTCAGAAGTAAGAAAACAGATATTAAATGAACTTTCAAGCAGTTGTTAGGCCACAACGTTTTAAGCCCAATGGAGAGGATAATGCAAATTTTGCCACCAAGATCTGCTATCAAGATTCACATTCATGATGTGTCCCTGCAGTATCCAAGAATTTTCCAGATAGGACTAGGCTCACTATATCTCACCTACAGAGCAAACGTGATGGAACAGACATTTGAATGTGGTTCCCTTTTACTGTGTTTGTGGGGCTTTCCCTCCAGTCACATCTTCAGGGGAAATTCTTAGTGATAAATGACCTCCAAGCAAGTGTGTGACACTCAGGAAGCAGAATGTTGGGAAAACAATGTTCCTTCAAGGAAAGACAGGCATCAGCAGAGAATGAATTTTCAGTCCTTTATCTATCAAGAATTGTCTAGATTTCTAAGATGTGAGACCTCCAGTCTTACCCTGAGGACCTAACTTGCAGAGTCAGGGCAGTGTGTTTCCCTGCACTAACCCAGGCTTTTAACCACCTTCCTACATCATCCCAGAACTGCCCATGAGGAAACAGGCTGCAGGAATGTGTTCAGACTGCAGGGTGCCATGCTGTTGTTACCCAGGTGAGGTGACATTCCATTGCAAATAGGCCATCAGCAGCACTTGCGAGCTGCCTTCTTGCTTCTGAAATCCCAAAGGTGGGTCAAAAGTGACCACTGTTAGAAATTAAAAAAAAAAAAAAAGCAATTGTATGGATTTTCTAGCAGTTGCAAATTTGACTATCAAGTTCCGGTATCCACTGTCAGACTCAGGAGGTGTCTCTGCTGTATCTACCCATATTTCACAAAGACCTAGGCTCACTGGATGCTCTGATAGAGAAAATGTGATGGAACAGATGTTTGGATCTTGGATTGCCTTACCCTGTGAGTGTAGAGGACATCCTTACTGTCACAACATCACAAGAAATTGCTACTGAAAAATGACCTGCAAGCAAACGGTTTCAAGCAATGTGTGACTCTCAGTTCACAGAATACTGGGAAAGTACTGTTTCTTCGAGGAAGGAAGGGTATCAACAGAGAGTGTGTTTTCAGGCCTCTATCTATGAAGAACTGTCTTGATTCTAACAAGAGCCCTCCAGCCTTCCCAGAGAACGGAACTTCCAGAGTCAGGGCAGTGTCTTCCTTGCCCTTTTAATGCTTTGTAAACATATTCCTAGGTCACACTGGGACTGTCCATGAGGACACAGACTGTGGGCGTGTGTCTGAGTATACAGAGGGGCCATTATGTGCTTATTTAGATAAGGTGACATTCCACTGGAAATAGGCCCATGACTAGGAGTGGTGATCTCCTTGCTTGCTTCAGAAATCCCAAAGGGTGAACCAAAGTTATTGCTCTTCAAAGTAAGAAAACAGCAATTAGATGGATTTTCAAGCAGGTGCCAGGCCACACAGTTTTAGGACAAACCGAAAGAGAAATGTGAATTGTGCCACCAGTTCCAGTATCCAGGTTCACACTTAGGATGTGGTCCTGCAGTATACACGATTTTCCAGACAGACCTAGGCTCTCTGGATCACTCCTAGAGACAAAATGTGATGCAACAGAAGTTTGGATGTTGGTTTGCCTTTTCCAGTGAGTGTGGGGGCCTTCCCTAAGGTTACACTGTCAGAGGAAGTTTCTACTGAAAAATGACCTCCAAAGAGCGTTCTCAAGCAGTGTGTGATCCCCAGTACAGAGAATGCAGGGAAAAGTATGTTTCTTCAAGGAAGAAAAGGCATCAACAGAGAGTGTGTTATTAGGCCTATATCTATTAGTAACTGTCTAGAATCTAACATTGACCTCCAGGCTTGTCCAGGGGACCTAACTACCAGAGTCAAGGCACTATTTTTCCTACACCTTCCAAGCCTCCCAAAGACATCCTAGCTCATATAGGGATGGCCCATGAGGAAACAGACTGTAGGAGAGTGTCTGAGATTGTATGGTACCAATACTGTGCTTACCTAGATGAGATGACATTCCTCTGGGAATGGGCCAGAGGGTAGGAGTGGTGAGTCGCCTGCTTGATTCAGAAATCCCAAAGGATGGACCAAAGCTATCATTGTCAGAAGGAAGAAAACAGCAATTGGATGGATTTCCAAGCAGTTGCAAGGCCGTAACATTTTCCCAAATCAAGAGAAAAAATATTATTTTTGCCCCAAAAATCCGGTATCCATGTCCAGACTCAGGATGTCTCCATGCAGTATCCACAAAGTTTCCAGACAGAACTAGTCTCAGTGGATCGATCCTACTGAGAAAATGTGATGGAACAGACGTTTGAATGCTAATTTGTCTTTCTCTAAAAATGGAGAGTGTGGCATCCCCATGGTCACACCATCAGGGGAAAGTGCTACTGAAAAATGACCTCCATGCCAGCATATTCAAGCCGTGTGTGTCTCTCTGCACACAAAATGTTTGGAAAGTTATGTTCCTTCAAGAAAAGAAATGCATCAACAGAGAGTGCTTTCAGCCCTCTATCTATCAGGAGATGTCTACATTCTAAGTCGTGAAACCTTCAGTCTTTCTTAGGGATCCTAACACCCAGAGTCAGGGCAGTATGTTTCCATGAACTTTTCAAGCCTTGTAAACATTTTCCAAGTATATACTGGGACTGCTCCTGAAGAAACAGGCTGCACGAGTGTATCCGAGTGTGTTGGGCAGCATACTGTGCTTACCTGCATGAGGTGCCAGTACAATGGAAATCAGTTAGTGGCTGGAGTGGTGAGCAACCTGCTTGCTTCAGAAATTCCAAAGGGTGGACAAATCTATCACTGTCAAAAGTAAGAAAACAGCAATTGGATGGATTTTCAAGGATTTGCTACACTGCACCATTTTAGAACCAATGTGGTCCCAAAATGAGTGTGGGAGATGAAAATGAGAATTTTGCCACCAAGTTCATATATACAAGTTCACACTCATGATGTGTCCCCACAATACCCATGAATTCTCCAGACAGACCTAGGCTCACTTGATCGCACCTAAAGACAAAATGTTATGGAGTACACGTTTGGATGTTGGTTTGCCTTTCCCAGTGAGTGTGGGAGCCTTCCCTACCATTGCACCTTCAGGGGAATTTTCTACTGACCAATGGCCTACAAGCAAGTGTTTTCAAGCACCGTGTGACTCTCAGCACACAGAATGTTGGGAAAGCTATGTTTCTTCGAGGACAGAAAGGCATCCATACGGAGTGTATTTTTAGGCCTCTATCTATCAGGAACTGTCTAGAACTCAAGGCATGAGACTTCAAGGCTTTCCCAGGGTCCTAACTTCCAGAGTTAGGGTACTGTGTTTCCCTGCACCTTCCAAGGCTTTAAACACATTCCTTATTCAAACTGGGCCTGCCCATGAGGAAACAGGATGCAGGAGTATGTCTGAGAGGGCTGGGTGCCATACAGTGCTTAACTAGATGAGGTGACATTACACTGGAAATGGGCCAGCAGATAGGAGTAGTGAGCCGCCTGCTTGCTTTAGAAACCTCAAAGGTTTGACCAATGTTATCACTGTCATTATCAGGAAGAGACCAATTGGATGAATCTTCAGGCAGTTGCTAAGGCCGCACTCTTTTAGATCCAACCGACAAAATTTGCTAATTTTGTCAACAGATTCAAGGATGCAGATTCACACTCAGTATGTGTCCCTGTAGTATCCAAGAATTTTCCAGACAGGCAGAGGATCATTGGATCTCTCCTAAAGAGAAAACTTTATAGAATAGACATTTGGTTGGTTGTTTTCTTTTTCCTGTGAGTTTGGGGGTCTTCCCTACAGTAACACAGTCATGGGAAATTGTTACTGAAAAATCACCTTCAAGCAAGGATTTTCAACCAGTGTGTTACTCTCATCACACAGAAATCTGGGATAACTATGTTACTTAAATGCATGAAAGACATAAAAGTGGGTGTTTTTCAGGCATCTATCTGTCAGGAACTATCTAAAGTCTAAGATGTGAGAACTCCAGGTTTGCACACAGGGCCTAATTTCCAAAGTCATAGCCAGTATATTTCATTGCACTTTCAGAGCCTTATGAACACATTCCTGGCTCCTATTGGGTCTGATTCAGAGGAAACTGGCTGTGAAATTATCTAAGATTGCTGAGAGCCATACTGTTGTTACCTAGATTATTTGACATTTTAATGGAAATGATCCAGCTCGATGGGGTTGCAAGCCACCTGCTTGTGTCAGAAACCTGAAAGATTTGACCAAACCTATTGATGTCAGAAGTAGGAAAATATCAATTGGATGGATTTTCAGGCAGCTGCCAGCGCACATCCTGTTAGTGCCAAAAGAGAGACAATGCTAATTTTGCCAAGAAGGTCAAATATTCAGGTTCACAGTCAGTATGTTTCCCTTGCAGTATCCAAGAAATTTCCAGAGAGACCTGGGGCCATTGGATCCTTCTGACAGAGAAAAATTGATGGAAGAGACATTTTGATGTTTGCTTGCTTTTCCCTGTGAGTGTGGGAGCCTTCCCTAGTGTAACACACGTGAGGGGAAATTTTTACTTAAAAATGACTTCCAGGCAAGGGTTTCCACTTAGCGGGTTACTCTCAGCAAACAGAATGCTGGGACACCTGTGTTCACTCGTGGAATGAGCGGCAATGAATAGGGTGCTTTTCAGGCATCTCTCTATCCATGACTGCTGTCTGGATTCTAAGATGTGAGAAGACCACGCTTCCACAGATGCCCTAAATTCCAGAGACACAGCCAGTAAGTTTCCCTGAACTTTCCATGGTTCATGAGCACAGTACTCTATCTTACTGGGACACACCATGAGGAGAGAGTCTGGAGGAGTGTGTCTGACACAGCTGAGTGCCATACTGTTTCTAAGTAGTTTAATTGGCATTCCAATGGAAATGATCTTGCCACAAGGAGTTGCACGCTGCCTGCTTGCTTCAGCAATTCCAGTGTTTTGACCAAAGCTATTGCTGTCGTTAGTGGGAAAAGAGCAAGTGTACTGATTTTCAAGGAGTTGCTAAACCCCAGCCTACTGTGGCCAACACAGAGAAAATTCTAATTTGCCAACAAGGTCCAGAATCCAGGTTCACACTGAGCATGTGTCCAAGCACTATCCAAGAATTTTCCAGACAGACTTAGGATCACTGGATCCATCCTACAGGGGACTTCACGGAACAGATGTTTTGACATTTGTTTACTTTTCTCTGTCAGTGTGGGGGCATTTCCCATGGTAACACAGGGGAGGGGAAATTGTTACTTCAAAATGACTTCCAGGCAAGAATTTCCAAGCAGTCTGTCACTCTCAGCAAACATAATGCTGTGAAATCTGTGTTTCTTTGAGGAATGAAAGGCAAAAAATAAAAAGGAGTGTATTTCAGACATCTATCAGAAACTGTCTAGATTCTAAAATGTTAAAACTCCAGATTTACACAGAGCACCTAATTTTCAGAGTCACAGCCAGTATGTTTGCTCACATTTCTGATACTAGCGAACCCATTCCTAGGTCATCCTGGGACTGTCTATGAAGAAACAGGCTGTAGGAGTGTGTCTGAGAGTGCTGAATGCCATCGAGTCTGGTTACCTAATGAGTTTACCTGCCATTGGAAATGATCCAGTGGCAAGGAATTGAAAGTCCCATGTTTGCTGCAGAAATCCAAGAGGTCTGACCAAAGATATTGCTGTCACAAGTAAGAAAACAGCAATTGGATGGATCTTCAGGCAGTTGCTACTCTGCACCATTTTAGGACCACCTGAAAGAAAATGCTGATTTAGCCAACAAGGTCCAGGATCCAGCTTCACACTCAGTATGTGTCCATGCACTACCCAAGCATTTTCCAGACAGACCTAGGATCACTGGATCTCTCCTACAGAGAAAACCTGATGGAACAAACGTTTGGATGCTAGTTTGCTTTTTCCCTGTGAGTGTGGGACCGTCCTGACTGTAACACAGTCAGGGGAAGTTCTTACTGAAAAATGAAGTCCAAGCAAGCATTTTAGAGCAGTGAGTTACTCTCAGCACACAGAATGCTAGGAAATCCATGTTCCTTTGATGAAAGAAAAACATAAAAGTAGAGTGTTTTTCATGCATCTGTCTATCAGGAACTGTCTAGATTGTAAGATGTCAGAACTCCAGGTTTGCACAGAGACCCTAATTTCCAGTCATAGCCAGTGTATTTTCCTGCACTTTCTGAGCCTTTTGAACACATTCCTAGCTCATATTGGGTCTGTCCCTCAAGAAAAAGGCTTAGGAAATTATATCTAAATGTGTTGAGTGTCATAATGTTGTTACCTTGATTAGTTGACAATCTATTGGAAATGATCCTGCCACAAGGTGTTGCAAGCTGCCTGTTTGCATAGAAATAGAAATAATTTGACCAAACTCATTTATGTTGTAAATAGGAAATTGTCAATTGGATGGATTCTCAGGTAGCTGTCAGCCCACACCCTTTTAATGCCAACAGAGAGAAAAGGTGAGTTTTGCCAACAAGGTTCAATATCCAGTTTCACACTCAGTATGTGTCCCTGCAGTGTCCAAGACTTTTCCAAACAGATCTAGGATCACTAGATCTCTCCTGCAGAGAAAACTTGATGGAACTTTTACTCTGAAGCAGGGTCAGTCTTGTTGAGGTGACTCCTTCCCCAAGGCCACAACTGGGAGTCCTCACACCAAGGCCATAGAAGTGGGCCCCAGAACCAAGGTCACCTGTGAATCGGACTGGGCCCCCTTTGCAACTGTTGCCAAAAGCACCTGATCATCGCTAATGAGCTTCCTGACTCCCTACCAGGCAAGGATGCCCACTCCAGTAAACACCCTATGGTACCCCACCCAATCACCTAATATCAACCTTCCAGTAGGAATTTTCTTTGCCTTGAAACTGTAAAAATTGGCTCTTAACCCAGGAAATCAGTCAACTTTCCCTAGTCTGTCAGGTGGTTGGCCCCCTGAGCCCACAGTGCCCACTTTATCTCTGCTCTTTGTTCTTAATACAAACTCACTCCCTTCTGAAATGCTCTATGTCTGAACATTCTTTTCCAACTCGTACTCAGACGGCCTCAACAAGCCTCCCATCACCAGAGCCACTTTCCTAGATCACACTCACCACTTGCTTGTCCACTCCCAACTCAGAGCAGAAAGGCCCCCTCAGCCTGGTCCTTCCCTCTCACTTCCCGTGCCTGGTCGCCAGGGGCTCACACCGTCCCTGGGCAGGCTGCCTTCTGTGTCCTGCAGAGGCCTCTGTGGTGTCAGGTGAAGAAACAAGAGGCACCCATGAAACCTCCCACCCCAGCACAGCAACCAGTACCCACCTACTGAACTCTTCACTCTGGATGGGCCTGGGGGTGTTTCAGGGAACGTCCCCCAACATGTCCTTGTTCTCATCTAATTCCAGCACTGCCCACATGAGAGTCACTAGGCTAATCTGTGATAACTGTACAGAGAGAATACTTGTTCACTCGCCCCTCCCAGGATACATGGTTCTTATGGGCAGGTGCCTCCCAGGATATGGGGCTCACCTGGGCAGGTATCCTGCAGGGCTCAGCACCCAGGAGCTGTTCACAGAGCCCTCACTGCAAAGAGCCCCCAGCTCCTCTGTTGGACAGATCTGACCTTGAGACCCTCAGAGGAGGACCTGAGGTAACATACAGCAGCTTCAGGATAGTTTTGTGACCTTGGGCTTCACTGGTTGCATCCTCCTTCCAGCAGGTTTTACAGAGGGTCCCATAGCACCTGGGCACTGAGTCTGTCTCCACCCACCACCCATCCTCTCCCTGACCCCTGGGTCCCTCTCATTAGAAGAAGGCCTTCCTGAAATCCTCTCCCACTTATAGGTCAGATAAAAAGATGAGAAAACAAGTCAGAGCAGCAGCCCCATATCCATCCTGACCCAAAGGACCCACACCTGTTCCTGGAACCCTGGCCAGGACAACGAGGCCCATTTTCTGAAACCACAAGCCCAGGTGGGCAGATTGGCTGACCTGACTGGCCTGCCCTTTGGATGTGTGCCTGGGTTGAGGTCTATATAAACCCCCTCAAGTGCCTGCAGCTGTACCTGATGCTGTCTTTCTGCTTAGATCTTGCAGGGTTGGCTTGATAAGAGAGAGTGAGGGCCCATAGTGTTTCGGGGGATTGGGTCTGTGTTGGGCTCTGCTGGACCTTCTGCAGGAGGTGCTAAGCTGTCACTTCCTAAGGATGGGCTGTGTCACCTGTTCCTGCTGTTGGAAATCTTCTCAGGCAGAAATGAGGAAGCAAGAAAACAGGCAATGGGAGCAGCACAGGAGGAGTAACTCAGGTAGGAAAGTGCAAAGCTTCCAGATCACCCAGGCCAGGACCATTCTGCCTGACCTACAGGAGCCACGTCAGTAAGCATGCTGTTGCTGGAGTGGCTCCACTTTTCTCCAGCCTGTGAGGTCTTTGCACATATTCAAGTGTTTTATCTATGAAGGGTGGATGAGGTTCAGGAATGGCTAGCCTGGGGGTCAGCCAGCATTTACTTAGAGATGACTCCGTGTAGTCTCCCAGCTTCCCACTGAGGTCCCTCCTTGGGAGGGGAGGGGGTGGGGTATGTGCAAGGGCTGCTGGCTGGCTACACATGAGTAAGTCCCCATCCCTGACCATCTTCAGAATTGCTCATCCCTGAAGCAAGTGCCCTAATTGGGCTTTCACCTGTGCAACTGGTGGCTTCTTAATTAGCAATGTGGCCATTGATATTAAATGTCCTCCATCAAGACTGAGATGTTACACCACATGTACTGGTGTAAGAACCCGGGGAGGCGTGTGCACCCAGTACCCCTAGGCACAGGCTTCAGACTTGACCCCTCAACATTCTGGAGCCCAGCCACTGCTTTAGCATTTCTGAGGGTCCAGAGCTGATTTTAAGGGTTCTGTAATCCACCCTTCATCTGCTTTAATGAGACCCACATTTCTAGGATCCTACAGAGCAGGGTCTGTGTGGCTGCTCTGTGGCTTCTCTAACATGATCACATGCTGGGTGGTTTAAAACAACAGGAGTTCATCCTCTCTCAGTCCTGGAGACCAGACACCGGAAATCAAGGTGGCACAGGGCTGAGGTCCCTCCAGAGGCTCCAGGACAGGATCATTCCTGCCTTTTCCAACTTCAGGGGCTCCAGGGGTCCCTGGGCTTGTGGCCCCCTCCCTCCCATCTCTGCCTCTGCCTTTAAGAGGCTTCCCCTTTGTGTCCTCTTTCGTCTCTTTGAAGGAGTCTGTCAGTTGGATTGAAGGTCACCCTAACCCTAGATGACCTTACCTTGCTATCCTTAACTACATCTACAAAGACTCTTTTCCCAGATACGGCCCTGTTCTGGGGGGACACATCTTTGGTGGCCACCATTTACCCCATTCTCTCTCTGTCAAATAACCCTCATTTTAGGAGATCACCACATGCCCATAAAGACGGGCACAGAGAGCGGCCACACACATGGAGAGAATGAGGCCCTTGGAGTCACCTGGAACGAATGAAGACCTGGCTTCATCAGGTGAGGGGAATCACAGGGAGGAGAGGAGGATGGTCTTGTTTAGGCTTCAAAAAGACCACGTTGGGGTGGGATGTGAGATGCACAATGGGGGCGGGGAGCTTCATCAGGGCCTGAGGGGGAGGTTAGGCTTGGGCCAGGGCCATGGGTATAGAGGGGACTTAGTGTGGGGGTTGGTCAGACACCCAGAAGGAAGAGCTCACAGTCACTGGGGCACAAGGACCTGGGAACCTGGGAGGGCTTCATCTTTCTGAACCTGAAGAGGAAACGTTAAAATTTTACATCACCTCCTGCTCCTTCTGCCTCTGTAACTCAGCTTGCTCCTTGCAAAGTCTGGATCATGTAGGTCACGCAATCTCAGAAAGTGGGGACTTAGAATACTCGGAGCTGGAGCTTATCTCCCTTGTCCTTGCCCTGGCCCCTGCAAACCTTCTTGATCATGCCTATTCATGATAATGAGGAGCCCGCCCCCCTGACACTCTCCTCACCCCAGGGGGAACTCCCCACTCTGCTGGAGCACCTGGCTGTTGGTGGCCACTGACAGCACTCTGGTCTCCTCAGGACCCAGCTTCAGGATACTCTGAGGTTCAGGTCAGGCAGATGGAATCTGGTCTTCTCAGAACCCACTGGGGCTTCAGTTTGGGGGCATTGTGGGGTTTAGTTCAGGTTGATGGAATCTGGTCTCCTCAGGACCTGCTGGGTGTTCAGCTTTGGGACATTGTGGGGTTCAGTTCAGGCTGACAGGAGATGGGTCACCACAGGATCCATTGTATTTTGGCTTTGGGGCATTATGGGGTTTAGTTTTGGCTGATGGAATCTAGTTTCCTCAGGACCCATGATCTCCTCAGAACCCATTGGTGCTTCAGCTTTGGGACATTGTGGGGTTCAGTTGAGTCTGACGGGAGTCTGGTTTCCTCAAGATTCCTGCAACGATGTGCTGCTGAAAGAAAAAGTGAGGAAAATTGGGAAGAAGCTTCTGTGTGTGGCTGTTGCTGAAAGTCTGTCTTAAGAGGACCCAAGACTGTTAGGGCTTGATGTGGAAAGTTGTGGGATTTTAGTCAGTTTTTGTCTGTAGTATAAGATGGTGTCCTATATTGTTCCTTGGTGTGTGGTTTCCATTTTTCCCAGCACGGTTTATTGAGGGGGGTGGGGGGGACTGTCCTTTCCCGCGTATATATTTTTAGTTCCTTTCTTGTAAATTAATTACCATGCACCTGTAGGTTTACTTCTGAGCTCTCTTGACTATTTCTGTGCCAATTCCACACGTCTTCTAGTGACTTTAGGTACATACTCTAGATTGAAGTCAGGGATAGACATGCCACCAGCCTGTTCTGCTTTCTCAGGATCCCTTTGGCTCTTCTGGTTCCTTTGTGGCTCCACACAGATGTAAAGATTGCTTTTGTTTCTGTGAAAAATGTCATTGAAATGTTGGCAGTGATTGCATGAATGTGTACGTTGCTTTGTTTAGAATGGATATTTTAATGGTATTTTCACCCATAAGCATGGGATATCTTTTTACTTGTATCCATTTAGTTTCTTTGATCATTGTCTTGTAGTTTTTAGCTTTCAGGTCTTTCAAGTCCTTGGTTAGATTTCTAGTTATGTGGGGGAGGGGATGCAATTGTAAAAGGAATTATTTTCTTAATTTCTCTTTCTGATAGTTCATTATTAGTGTAGAGAATCACAAATGATCTTGCAGTTCTGCTGACTTTCTTTTTTCTTTTTTTTGGCCCCACAGCTCGACATGTTGGATCTTAGTTCTCTGACCAAGGATCAAACCTGTACCCCCTGCAGTGGAAGTGCAGTCTTAACTACTGGACTGCCAGGCAAGTCTGTGAATTCGCTTTTTAGTTCTGACAGTTGCTTTGGTGTAGTGTTATGTGGAAAACTAGAATTAAGACATCTAATAGTTTCAGTTCCATCTGGTCATCCACAGCACCCAGGGCATGGTGTCTACTAATATACTCTTCCTATGGTGCCTTTTAATACCATGTGGACTAGTACAAGGCAATTAGCATCAAACTACTTTAGCTGAATTTAGTTAGGTTAACTCTTGGCCTCTATTGCAATGTTCGATGTCATCTCTGATTTTCTGGCATGTGACTTACATGGCTGTATTGAAAAGTAACTTACTTTCTAGTAAAATTTCAAACGTGTCTACTTTAAATAGTGGTACAAAGTTTTCTACATTCACACCAAATACCACAATGTGTTTTACCCAAAACATGGTCACTTTCCCAGGAACCAGCCCACAACCCCAAAATGGGGGATAATTATGGTTTCCACATTACAATCCTATCCATAGGACCAGTTCAACTTTCATCAGCTGCCCAAGCTTTGTGCAACTGTCTTTCTTCATTCTAATGCAGTTTTCTTTTTCTGGAGCCATCACTGGGGCTTTCCCTCATGTTAAAAACCTTCATGGATTTAAAGTGACAAGATGACTATGATCTGGGTGGCTTTTCAGTGTGGTTTCTTTCACTGAGAATGTTTTTAGTGCTTTTCCATGTTGTGCCATGTGTCATTTTTTTCACTGTGCTTACAAACATATAACAACATTTATTATTTGAGTCATTTTAAGTATGAACTTCTATAGCATTAACTGCACTCTCATTGTAAAAATTTCCCCACCATTCATCTCCAGAATCTTTCCCTTTTCCTGAAGTGACACTGTAACCATTAAATACTCATAACCCCCAATCCCTGGCCATCTTACTCTACTTGGAATTTGTCTTATATGGATATCTCATACTAGTGGAATCATAGAACATTTTTCCTTTTGTGTCAGGCTTGTTTCACTTCACCTAATGACTTGAAGTTTCATCTACATTATAGCATGTATGAGTTATCTTGTTTTTAAAGGTTGAATCAGATCCCACTGTGTATATACTACATCGTGCTTATCCAGTCATCTGTTGAACACTTGTGCTGCTGCCACCTTTTGGTTACTATGAATAATGCTGCTATGAATATGGGGTTTGAATATCTGTTTCAGTATTTGGTTTTAAATATCTTGAGTGTATAACCTGGACCGGAATTGATGGATTCTATGTTAACTCTGTGTTTAAGTTTTTGTAAAGCCCCCTACTATTTTCTGAAGCTGTGGCATTATTTTACTATATTCCTTTATATGGCAGAGTAATGCATCTCATGGATGGAACTGCCCTATTTGCTCTTCCATTCACTTGTTGGTGGACATTTTCATTGTTTTTAACTTGGATTATCAAGAACACTGCTGCTGTAAATATTGGTGTACAAGTATATATTTGAGCACCTCTTTTAAATTCTTTGGATGTATATCTAGGAGTGGAGTTACCAAAACATATGATATTTCAGTTCAGTCACTCACTCATGTCCGACTCTTTGTGACCCCGTGGACTGCAGCACACCAGGCTCCCCTATCCATCACCAACTCCCAGAGCTTGCTCAAACTCATGTCTATCGAGTTGGTGATGCCATCAACCATCTCATCCTCTGTTATCCCCTTCTGCTCCTGCCTTCAATCTTTCCCAGCATCAGGGTCTTTTCCAATGAGTCAGTTCTTCACATTAGGTGGCCAAAGTATTGCAGTTTCAGCTTCAGCATCAGTCCTTCCAATGAATATTCAGGGTTGATTTCCCTTAGGATTGACTTGTTGGATCTCCTTGCAGTCCAAGTGATGCTCAAGAGTCTTCTCCAACACCACAGTTCCAAAGCATCACTTCTTCGGTGCTCAGTTTTCTTTGTAGTCCAGCTGTAACGTCTATACATGACTATTGGAACAACCATAGCTTTGAGTACATGGACCTTTGTTGGTAATGTCTCTGCTTTTTAATATGCTGTCTAGGTTGGTCATAACTTTTATTCCAAGGAGCAGGTGTCTTTTAATTTCATGGCTGCATTCACCATCTTCAGTGATTTTTGAGGCCCCCCCCCCACAATAAATTCTGTCACCATTTCCATTGTTTTCCTATCTATTTGCCATGAAGTGATGGGGCCAGATGCCATGATCTTAGTTTTCTGAATACTGATTTTTAAGCCAACTTTTTCACTCTCCTCTTTCACTTTCATCAAGAGACTCTTTAGTTCTTCTTTGCTTTCTGCCATAAGAGTGGTGTCCTCTGTGTATCTGAAATTATTGATATTTCTCCTGGCAATTTTGATTCCAGCTTGTGCCTCATCCAGACCCGAGATTTCACATGATATACTCTGCATACAAGTTAAATAAGCAGGGTGCTGTACTCCTTTCCTGATTTGGAACCAGTCCATTGTTCCATGTCTAGTTCTAATTGTTGCTTCTTCACCTGCATACAGATTTCTCAGGAGGCAGGTAAGGCAGTGTGGTATTCCCATACCTTTCAGAATTTTCCACAGTTTGTGGTGATCTGCAGAGTCAAAGGCTTTGGCATTGTTAACAAAGCAGAAGTAAATATTTTTCTGGATGTTTTTCTCTCTTGCTCTTTCAGTGATGCAACGGGTGTTGGCAATTTGATCTCTGGTCCCTCTGTCTTTTCTAAATCCAGCTTGAACATCTAGAAATTCATGGTTCACTTACTGTTGAAGCCTGGCTTGGAGAAATTTGATCATTACTTTGTTAACATGTGAGATGAGTGCAACTGTGTGGCAGTTGGAACATTCTTTGGCTTTGCCTTTCTTTGGGATTGGAATGAAAACTGACCTTTTCCAGTCCTGTGGCCACTACTGAGTGATATAATTACATTTTTATGTTTTCGAGAAAATGCTTGTTTTGGAGACATTGATTGCACCATTTTACCTCTCCACAAGTAAAGTTTTGAGTTTCAATTTCGTACATTTTCGCCAACATTTGTTATTTGTCTTTATTGTTGATTTTCCTCACGTCCATCCTGAGTGCCTTATTAAGGAGGAAGTCATAATGCAGGACCCACATTTGAGGAGAGGAGAGTTAGCTTCATATACTTGATGGACAGCTGAGTCTGTATCAATTATTTAGAATCTTTCTGTGTGAGATTTTTATTCAACATTACTCATAAAACCTAATTTTTACTTTTTACCAGTTTGGACACCTGAAAATTATTTTAAACTTTTGGGAGCTTCCCTGGTGGCTCAACCTGTAAAAGCATATGCTTGCAATGCAGGATACCTGGGTTCAATCCCTGGGTGGGGAAGATCCCCTGGAGAAGGAAATGGCAACCCACTCCAGTACTCTTGCCTGGAAAATTTCATGAATGGAGGCGCCTCATAGCTTACAGTCCATGGGGTTGCAAAGAGTCAGACACGACTGAGCAACTTCACCTTCACTTCCTTTTGGCTATAATCCAGCCAATTAGACTGCTTAGTTCATTCTAGCTTTGGCTATTGAGAGCTTTTTCCATACTCTCCTGCTTTTATTTTACATAATTCAGCTTTTATGGGGCTTTTTGGTCCTTCTTTCTCACATTTTAAGATTATGCTGCTTTACATATTTATTGTCTCAGTCCTAGTATCAGACACATATTTAAAGAGTCCTTGTCCCTTTTTGTTAGAGCATATTAATAAAAACTTGTATGTGGGAACTTAATAATCTCAGCAGACAATGCATGGAAATACACATGCATGTATCCAGACTATGCATACAGACAGTTATGAAGATTTTCACATGGAGTTATATGTTTCTGCATTAGGCTAAAGATAGTTTATAATGATGTCTCCAACCTGATCTCTTATGACACAGGTATTATAACCTTCTCCTTTTGTCTGCCTGTAACTTCCCACTCCAATGGTAAGAAACCTGGCTTCCACTACTCATCACTTATCAAATTCAGGGCTTGCTCCTTCAATAACTGATATGGTAGTTTCAGTCCTGTTAGCTACAAACCCCCGTGGAAAGAACTTACAGAGCCCATTGTTTATGTATGGTACATTTGCCTTTGGCCTGCAGATTCCATTCATTTACACAGTGAACTTAGGTCAGATAATTTTGTCCTAAGAGTGAGAGTGGCCTTTTAAAATTTTTCTTCTTCCTTTTAAATCTTTTGGCTGTGCCACGTCATGTGGGGTTTTAGGTCCCTGACCAGGAATTGAACCCATATTTCCTGCACTGGCAACGTGGAGTCTTAACCACTGGGCCCCTAGGGAAGTCTGAAGCTTTTCATTTATTTCTCAATCTGTTATATTCTTTGTTAAATTCTGCATTCCAGTCTTTAGCACTCCATACCATAAATAAATAAATGTGAATAGGTAATAAATTACTTGTGTTCTGAAAACAGAAATCTATGTGCTTAGACAAATGCATAGTGGCAGGTATTCCTCACTAAAGTACCATGTGAAATATATCAACCATATATTCCATAAACTCTTTATCATGTCTGTTTTACCTTTGCTAGAATGTCTTATACGATCATACAGTGTGTAGCACTTGAGGCTGGATTCCCTCACTCAGTAATGTAAGTGTTAGATTCATGCTTTCCTTTATTTTTATTTTAAATTGTTCTGTGGTTCATTCCTCTATATCTCTGAGTGCTATTTTATTGCATTAGATGAGAGGAAAGATAATTTTCCCCCTAGCCTCAATGTTCTTCACTGAGATGTTCATAATGAAAGGAAGATGGATTGGAGAAAAACAATCAGAAGTTTAATATATGACATGCATACCTCCTATATAGTTGAAAGATACCTGGGAAAACTGTCACTTTCTGAAATGGTCCAAGACTTTACCTTAAATGCTATCATCAGCTGAGAATGAAAGAAGGAGGTTAAGGAATGGAAGAAGCTATTTAAGGGAGATTATTAGGTGAAGCACAGTAAACAAAGACATGGTGGTATGCAGATTAACTTCCAGGTCCATTCCATAGACCTTCTTGATATTTAGTCAAGTCATTTAGTGATATCAAGTCAGTCTTGATACTTAGTCCATTCTTGATATTTAGCCATCCTCTATTTCCTGGTCCAGACAGGGACACGTCCTTAAAGATGGAGATATCCTTAACAAATGTAAATCTACTTCATAAAATGGAATTTCGACTTGGTTTTCAAAGATCCTCCTGGGGCGGCTGTTTGTTTTTTTCTTTTGTTTTGTTTTGTTTTTTTTTTAATTAATCAGTCCAAAATAACCCTTTTGTCAAATGTGCATATTTTGGGTGTGCTTTTTGTGCTCCCCTTGAAATGTGCATTCAGGGGAGGAGTGTCACCGTGGAGACTGTTGATATGTGACCCCATGGACAGGGACTGGGTTGGTCACCCTGAAGAATGTGGATATGTGACCCCAGGGGAATGGTCAGAAGGAATTCACCCTGGAGACTGTGGAATTGTGAGCCCAGTTGCAAGGCTTGGGAAGGGGTCACCGTGGAGACTGTGGATGTGTGACTCCAGATACAGTGTCTGGGAGGGATCACCCAGGGGACTGTAGATATGTGATCCTAGATATAGGGTTTGGGAGAATGTCACCCTGCAGACTGTGGACATGTGACCCCAGGTGCATGGTCCAGTGTGTTGTGATCACCCTGGAGATTGTGGAAGCGTGACCACAGGTACTGGGTCTGGGAAGTGGCGTCATCCTGGAGATGTGCACATGTGATTACAGACACAGGATATTTCAGGTGGAGTCACCTTGGAAACTGGAGGAGTGACCCCAGGTGCAGGGTCTGGGGTGAGGTTCAGTGACGTCAGGACTCTTGTCTTGTTGGGAGAGACACATCAGGATTCTCCTCGAGATGTTGCAATGCAATACGGACGCCTCTCAAGGTGAGGGGGGAGACCAAGTTTGCCTTTGCAGTTGCCAGAGCAATACTGTGACTCCTGTCAGTTTTCAAGAGGAGACAGGTTTCATCTCCTTTTGAAGCATTGAACTCCACGTGCCTCTCGTGTTGTCAAAGGGATGTGAGGCCTCCTGTCAAAATGAGGCGGGGAACTAGGGCATTCTCTAGGGTCTCCACAGGGGATTCAGACGTCCCTTCCTCTTATGAGATGAAAGACGAACCTGCATTCAAGTCACTGCAGGGAAATCCGGCCTTATTTCAAACCAGGGCATCTTGGTGTCCATTCCACGTGAGGCAGCAAACTCAGGGTCCCTCTCACATATCTATAGCTGAGAGAAGCCTCCTCTTTAGGTGTTGTTTAAACCTGGCATTCCTCTTGAGTCAAAGCCAGGAAATCAGGTCTCATCTCGAGATGATTTGAGGTACACGGAGCTGTTTTCTAGTTGCTGTGCTGAACAGGGTGTTCCTCTATACTTAGGACAGTGTTTTCGGGGAATCTCTGGAGTTGCCTAAAGGAAGTCAAGCCACATGTCGTGTTTGATGGGGAACGCCAGATGGCTCTGGAGCCAATGAAGGGGAATCTGGCCTCATCTTGAGTTGATTTGGAGTACACGGAGTGCTTTCATGTTGCTGCGGGGACCTCAGGGTCCCTCTAGACTTGTATCAGTGTTCTTGGGGACTCTCTAGAGTTCCATCAAGGACGTCAAGGCTCCTTTCATGTTTGATGGGGAACACGGACTTGCTCTGCACTCAATGCAGGGGAATCTGATCTCATCTCTCATCGAGTGGGAAGTCTCATGGTTTTTCTCGAGTTGCGGAGGGAACCTGGGGTATATTCTCGAGTGACGACAGGGATGGACTCTTAAAACTCCTGTTTGTTCAATGATGTCAGGACGCCTGTCTAGTTGTGAGGGTCACCTCGGGATTCTCCTCGAAACTTGGTTGGACAATAGGGATGCCTCTCGAGATGAGTAGGGAAACCCACTGTCACTTTCAAGTTGTTACAGGAATACTGGGATTCCTTCAATTTTCAAGAGGAGTCAGTCATCGTCTACTTTTGAAGCATTGAACTCCGTGTTCCTCTCGAGTTGTCAAAGGGATGTGAGACCTCCTGTGGAAATGAGGTGGGGAACTAGGGCTTTCTCTAGGGTCTCCACAGGGGATTCAGACATCCCTTCATCTTTTGAGATGAAAGACAAGCCTGCATTCATGTCACTGCAGGGAAATCCGGCCTTATGTCGAGTCACGGCATCTCGGTGTCCATTCCACTTGAGGCAGCAAACTCAGGGTCCCTCTCACGTACCTATAGCTGAGAGAAGCTTCCCCGTGAGGGGGTTCTGGAAAGTTGGCATTCCTCTTGATTCGAAGCCAGGGAATCAACTCTCATCTCGAGATGATTTGAGGTACACGGAGCTGTTTTCTAATTGCTGTGCTGAACGTGGTGTTCCTCTATACTTAGGACAGTGTTTTCAGGGAATCTCTGGAGTTGCCTAAAGGAAGTCAAGCCACTTGTCGTGTTTGATGGGGAACGCCGGATGGCTCTGGAGCCAATGTAGTGTAATCTGGCCTCATCTCACGTTGATTTGCAGTACACTGAGCACTTTCGTGTTGCTGCGGTGACCTCAGGGTCACTCTAGACTTGTATCAGTGTTCTTGGGGACTCTCTGGAGTTCCATCAAGGAAGTCAAGGCTCCTTTCATGTTTGATGGTGCACATGGAATTGCTCTGCACGCAATGCAGGGGAATTTGATCTCATCTCTCTTCGAGTGGAAAGTCTCATGGACTTTCTCGCGTTGCGGAAGGAACCTGGGTTATATTCTCGAGTGACGAAGGGGATGGACCCTCATAACGCGTGTTTGTTCAGCGACATCAGGCCTCCAGTCTCGTTGCGAGGGACAACTCGAGATTCACTTCGAGACTTGGCAAGTCAATAAGGAGGACACCTCTCGAGGTGAGGCGGGAGACCCAGTGTCCTTTCAAGTTGCCACAGGGATACTGGGATTCCTGTCAATTTTCAAGAGGACTCAGTCATCGTCTACTTTTGAAGCATTGAATTCCACTTTCCATTCGTGTTGTCAAAGGGATGTGAGGCCACATGTCAAGATGAGGTGGGGAAATAGGGCTTTCTATAGGGTCTTCAAGGGGATTCAGGAATCCCTTCATCTGATGAGATGAAAGACGAGCCTGCACTCAAGTCACTGCAGGGAATTCCGGCCTTATTTCGAGTCAGGGCATCTCGGTGTCCATTACACTTGAGGCAGCAAACTGAGGGTCCCTCTCACATACCTAGAGCTGAGAAAAGCCTCCGCTTGAGCTGCTGTGGAAAGTGGGCATTCCTCTTGATTCGAAGCCAGGAAATCAGCTCTCATCTCGAAATGATTTGGGGTACACGGAGCTTTTCTCGAGTTGCTGTGCTGAACTTGGTGTTCTTCTATACTTGGGACGGTGTTCTCAGGGAATCTCTGGAGTTGCCTAAAAGAAGTCAAGCCACTTGTCCTGCTTGATGAGGAATGCTGGATTGCTCGAGAGCCAATGCAGGGAAATCAGGCCTCACCTCAAGTTGATTTGAGGTAAACGGGGATATTTCGTGTTGCTGCGTTGACCTCAGGGTCCCACTAGACATGTGACAGAGTTATTGGGGACTATGTGGAGTTTCATCTAGGAAGTCAAGGCTCCTTTCGTGTTTGATGGGGAACACCGACTTGCTTTGCATGCAATGCAGGGGAATCAGGCCTCGTCTCACGGCGAGGGGGAATTCTCATGGTTTTCTCGAGTTGTGGCGGGAAACTGGGTTATATTCTCGAGTTACAGCTGGGATGGCCCTTCAAAACTTGTGTTGGTTCAGTGATATCAGGACTCCTGTCTAGTTGTGAGGGACACATCGAGATTCTCCTCGAAGCTTGGCAGGGCAATAGGGACGCCTCTCAATGTGAGAGGGGCAACCCAAGGTCCTTTCCAGTTGCCACAGGAATTTTGGGATTCCTATCAATTTTCAAGAGGAGGGAGCGATACTCCCCTTTTGAAGCATTTAAATCCACGTGCCTCTCGAGTTTCAAAAGGATGTGAGGCCTCCTGTTGAGATGAGCCGGGGAACTAGGGCTGTCTCTAGGGTCTCCACAGGGGATTCAGACATCCCTTCATCTTGTTTGATGAAAGACGAGCCTGCATTCAAGTCACTCCAGGGAATTCCGGCCTTATTATGAGTCAGGGCATCTCGGTGTTCATTCCACTTGAGGCAGCAAACTCAGGGTCCCTCTCACATACATATACCTGACAGAAGCCTCCTCGTCAGGTGCTTGTGTAAAGTTGACATCCCTCTTGAGTCAAAGCCAGGGAATCAGCTCTCATCTCGAGATGATTTGGGGTACACAGAGCTTTTCTCGAGTTTCTGTGCTGAACTTGGTGTTCCTCTAGTCTTGAGATGGTAGTCTCGGGTAATCTCTGGAGTAGCCTAACGGAAATCAAGCCACTTTGTGTGTCTGATGGGGAACGAGTGATGTCTCTGGAGACAATGCAGGGGAATCGGGTCTCATCTCGAGTTGATTTGAAGTACACGGTGCACTTTCATGTTGCTGCAGGGGACCTCAGGGTCTCTCTAGACTTGTGACAGTGTTCCTGGGGACTCTCTGGAGTTCCATCAAGGAAGTCAAGGCTCCTTTCGTGTTTGATGGGGAACACGGACTTGCTCTGAATGCAGTCCAGGGGAATCGGGCCTCATCTTGAGTTGATTTGGAGTACACGGAGCCCTTTCATGTTGCTGCGGGGACCTCAGGGTCCCTGTAGACTTCTGACAGTGTTCTTGGGGTCTCTCTGGAGGTCCTTCAAAGAAGTCAAGTCTCCTTTCCTTTTGATTGGGAACACGGACTTAACCTGCATACATTGCATGGGAACTGGGCCTCATCTCGCGGTGAGGAGAAAGTCTCATTGTTTTTCTGGAGTTGTGGAGGGAACCTGGTTATGTTCTAGAGTTACGGCGGGGATGGCCCTTCAAAACTCATGTTTGTTCAGTGATGTGTGAACTCCTGTCTAGTTGCGAGGGACACCTTGAGATTCTCCTCAAGGCTTGGCAGGACAATAGTGACGCCTCTCGAGGTGACGGGGGAGACCCAGTGTCCTTTCAAGTTGCAACAGACATACTGGGATTCCTGTCAATTTTCAAGAGGACTCAGTCATCGTCTCCTTATGAAGCATTGAATTCCGCATTCGACTCGTGTTGTCAAAGGGATGTAAGGTCACCTGTCGAGATGAGGTGGGGAAATAGGGCTTTGTCTAGGGTCTCCACAGGGGATTCAGACATCACTTCATCTTTTGAGATGAAAGACAAGCCTGCATTCAAGTCACTGCAGGGAAATCCAGCCTTATGTCGAGTCAGGGAATCTCGGTGTCCATTCCACTTGTGGCAGCAAATTCAGGGTCCCTCTCACATACCTATAGTTGAGAAAAGCATCCGCTTGAGCTGCTTGTGGAAAGTTGGCATTCCTCTTGAGTCGAAGCCAGGGAATCAGCTCTCATCTCGAAATGTTTTGGGGTACACGGAGCTTTTCTCGAGTTGCTGTGCTGAACTTGGTGTTCCTCTAGACTGGTGGCGGTATTCTCATAGAGTCTCTGGAGTTGCCTAAAAGAAGTCAAGCGACTTGTGCTCTTTGATGAGGAATGCAGGATTGTTCTGGAGCCAATGCAGGGAAATCAGGCTTCATCTCGAGTTGATTTGTGGTACACGGGGCTCTGTCGTGTTGCTGCATTGATCTCAGGGTCCCTCTAGACTTCTGACAGAGTTCTTGGGGACTATGGAGAGTTTCATCTAGGAAGTCAAGGCTCCTTTCGTGTTTGATGGGGAACACGGACTTGCTCTGCATGCAATGCAGGGGAATCGGGCCTCATCTCACGGTGAGGGGAAAGTCTCATTGTTTTTCTGGAGCTGTGGTGTGGAACCTGGGTTATATTCTCCAGTTACGGCAGAGTTGGCCCTTCAAAACTCGTGTTTGTTCAGCGACGTCAGGACTCCTGTCTAGTTCCGAGGGACACCTTAGGATTCTTCTCGAGGCTTGGCAGGACAATTGGGATGCCTCTCGAAGTGAGGCGGGACACCAGGTTTCCCTTTGCAGTTGCCAGAGCCATACTGTGACTCCTGTCAGTTTTCAAGAGGAGTCAGGCTTCGTCTCCTTTTTTTTTTTTTTTTTTTTTTTTTTTTTTTTTTTTTTAATATTATTTTATTAGTTGGAGGCCAATCACTTTACAACATTTCAGTGGGTTTTGTCATACATTGACATGAATCAGCCATATAGTTACATGTATTCCCCATCCCGATCCCCCCTCCCACCTCCCTCCCCACCCGACTCCTCAGGGTCCTCCCAGTGCACCAGGCCCGAGCACCTGACTCATGTATCCCACCTGGGCTGGTGGTCCGTTTCACCATAGATAATATACATGCTGTTCTTTCAAAACATCCCACCCTCACGTTCTCCCCCAGAGTTCAAAAGTCTGTTCTGTATTTCTGTGTCTCTTTTTCTGTTTTGCATATAGGGTTATCGCCACCATCTATCTAAATTCCGTATATATGTGTTAGTATACTGTAATGTTCTTTATCTTTCTGACTTACTTCACTCTGTATAATGGGCTCCAGTTTCATCCATCTCATTAGAACTGATTCAAATGAATTCTTTTTAACGGCTGAGTAATATTCCATGGTGTATATGTACCACAGCTTCCTTATCCATTCATCTGCTGATGGGCATCTAGGTTGCTTCCATGTCCTGGCTATTATAAACAGTGCTGCGATGAACATTGGGGTGCACGTGTCTCTTTCAGATCTGGATTCCTCAGTGTGTATGCCCAGAAGTGGTATTGCTGGGTCATATGGCAGGTGGGAATGCAAACTAGTACAGCCACTATGGAAAACAGTGTGGAGATTTCTTAAAAAACTGGAAATAGAACTGCTTCGTCTCCTTTTGAAGCATTGAACTCCGCTTGCCTCTCATGTTGTCAAAGGGATGTGAGGCCTCCTGTCGAGATGAGGCTGGGAACTAGCGTATTCTCTAGGGTCTCCACAGGGGATTCAAACATCCCTTCATCTGTGAGATGAAAGACAATCCTGCATTCAAATCACTGCAGGGACATCCGGCCTTATTTCAAGTCAGGGCATCTCGGTGTCCATTCCACTTGAGGCAGCAAACTCAGGGTCCCACTCACGTACCTATAGCTGAGAGAAGCCTCCTCTTTAGGTGTTGTTTAAAGCTGGCATTCCTCTTGAGTCAAAGCCAGGGAATCAAGTCTCATCTCGAGATGATTTGAGGTACACGGAGCTGTTTTCTAGTTGCTGTGCTGAACGTGGTGTTCCTCTATACTCAGGACGTTGTTCTCGGGGAATCTCTGGAGTTGCTTAAAGGAAGTCAAGTCACTTGTCATGTTTGATGGGGAACGCCGGATGGCTCTGGAGCCAATGAAGGGGAATCTGGACTCATCTCGAGTTGATTTGGGGTACACCGAACTATTTCATGTTGCTGCGGTGACCTCAGGGTTCCTCTAGACATTTATCAGTGTTCTTGGGGACTCTCTGGAGTTCCATCAAGGAAGTCAAGGCTCCTTTCATGTTTGATGGGGAACACGGAATTGCTCTTCACTCAGTGCAGGGGAATCTGATCTCATCTCTCATCGAGCGGGAAGTCTCATGGATTTTCTCGAGTTGTGGAGGGAACCTGGGTTATATTCTCAAGTGACGATGGGGATGGCCCGTCAAAACTCGTGTTTTTTCAGCTACGTCAGGACTCCTGTCTAGTTGCGATGGACAACTCGGGATTGTCCTCGAGTCTTGGCAGGGCAATAGGGATGCCTCTCGAGGTGAGGCGGGAGACCCAGTGTCCTTTCAAGTTGCCACACGGATACTGGGACTTCTGTCAATTTTCAAGAGGACTCAATCATTGTCTACTTTTGAAGCACTGAACTCCGTGTTCTACTCGTGTTGTCAAAGGGATGTGAGGCCTCCTGTCGAGATGAGGCGGGGAACTAGGGCTTTCTCTAGGGTCTTCATAGGGGATTCAGATATCCCTTCATCTTTTGAGATGAAGGATGAGCCGGCATTCAAGTCACTGCAGGGAATTCCGGCCTTATTTCGAGTCAGGGCATCTCGGTGTCCATTCCACTTGAAGCAGCAAACTCAGGGTGCCTCTCACATACCAAGAGCTGAGAAAAGCCTCCACTTGAGCTGCTTGTGGAAAGTTGGCATTGCTCTTGTTTCAAAGCCAGGGAATCTGCTCTCATCTCGAAATGATTTGGGCTACACGGAGCTTTTCTCGAGTTGCTGTGCTGAACTTGGTGTTGCTCTAGACTTGGGATGGTGTTCTCGGGGAATCTTGGAGTTGCCCAAAAGAAGTCAAGCCACTTGTGCTCTTTGATGAGGAATGCAGGATTGCTCTGGAGCCAGTGCAGGGGAATCGGGCCTCATCTCGAGTTGATTTGTGGTACACGGTGCTCTTTCCTATTGTTGCACTGACCTCAGGGTCGCTCTAGACTTCTGACACAGTTCTTGGGGACTATGTGGAGTTTCATCTAGGAAGTCAAGGCTCCTTTCGTTTTTGATGGGGAACATGGACTTGCTCTGCATGCAATGCAGGGGAATCGGGCCTCATCTCATGGCAAGGGGGAATTCTCACGGTTTTCTTGAGCTGTGGCGGGAACCTGAGTTATGTTCTCAAGTTATGGTTGGGATGGCCCTTCAAACTCGTGTTGATTCAGTGACATTAGGACTCCTGTCTAGCTGCAAGGGACAACTCGGGATTCTATTCAAGGCTTGGTAGGGCAATAAGGATGCCTCTCGAGGTGAGGGGGGAGACCCAGGGTCCATTCCAGTTGCCACAGTAATTTGGGGATTCCTATCAATTTTCAAGAGGAGGCAGCCATGCTCTCCTTTTGAAGCATTTAAATCCATGTGCCTCTGGAGGTTTCTAAAGACTGTGAGTCCTCCTGTCGAGATGAGCCGGGGAACTAGGGTTTTCTCTAGGGTCTCCACAGGGGATTCAGACATCACTTCATCATGTGTGATGAAAGACGAGCCTGCATTAAAGTCACTGCAGGGAAATCCAACCTTATTTCGAGTCATGGCATCTGGGTAACCATTCCACTTGATGCAGCAAACTCAGGGTCCCTCTCACATACCTAGAGCTGAAAGAAGCCTCCTCTTGAGGGGCTTGTGGAAAGTTGGCATTCCTCTTGAGTCGAAGCCAGGGAATCAGCTCTCATCTCGAGATGATTTGGGGTACACGGAATTTTCTCGAGTTGCTGTGCTGAACTTGGTATTCCTCTTGTCTTGAGATGGTATTCTCAGGTAATCTCTGGAGTTGCCTAAAGGAAGTCAAGCCACTTGTTGTGTTTGATGGGGAATGAGTGATGGCTCTGGAGCTAATGCAGGGGAATCGGGCCTCATCTCGAGTTGATTTGAAGCACACAGTGCACTTTCATGTTGCTGTGGGGTTCTCAGGGTCCCTCTAGACTTTTCAAAGTGTTCCTGGGGACTCTCTGGATTTCCATCAAGGAAGTCAAGGCTCCTTTCGTGTTTTATGGGGAACACAGACTTGCTTTGCATGCAGTGCATGGGAAGCGGGCCTCATCTCGAGTTGATTTCAAGTACACAGTGCATTTTCTTGTTGCTCCGGGGACCTCAGGGACCCTCGAAACTTGTGACAGTGTTCCTGGGGACTCTCTGGATTTCCATCAGGGAAGTCAAAGCTCCTTTCGTGTTTGATGGGGAACACAGACTTGCTCTGAACGCAGTGCAGGGGAATCGGGCCTCATCTCGAGTTGTTTTGGAGTACACAGAGCCTTTACATGTTGCTCTGTGTTCCTCTCGAGTTGTCAAAGGGATGTGAGGCCTCCTTTTAAGATGAGGCTGGGAACTAGGGTATTCTCTAGGGTCTCCACAGGGGATTCAGACATCCCTTCATCTTGTGAGATGAGAGATGAGCCTGCATTCAAGCCACTGCAGGGACACCTGGCCTTATTTTGAGTCAGGGCTTCTCAGTGTCCATGTCACTTGAGGCAGCAAACTCAGGGTCCCTCTCACATACCTATAGCTGAGAGAAGCCTCCTCTTTAGGTGTTGTTTAAAGCTGGCATTCCTCTTGAGTCAAAGCCAGGGAATCAGCGCTCATCTCGAGATGATTTGAGGTACACAGAGATGTTTTCTAGTTGCTGTGCTGAACGTGGTGTTCCTCTATACTTAGGACGGTGTTCTCGGGTAAACTCTGGAGTTGCCTAAAGGAAGACAAGCCACTTGTCGTGTTTGATGAGGAATGCTGGATGGCTCTGGAGACCATGCAGGGGAATCAGGCCTCACCTCGTGTTGATTTGAAGTACACGGAGCGCTTTCGTGTTGCTGTGGGGAACTCAGTGTCCCTCTATACCAGTGACAGTGTTCCTGGGGACTCTTTGGAGTTCCATCAAGGAAGTCAAGGCTCCTTTCGTGTTCATGGGGAACAGGGAATTGCTCTGCCTGCAGTGCAGGGGATTCAGGCCTCATCTCACGGCCAGGTGAAAGCCTCATGGTTTTTCTCGAGTTGCGGCAAGAACCTGGGTTATGTTTTCTAGTTACGACGAGGATGGACCTTCAAAACTTGTGTTGGATCAGCAACGTCAAGATTCCTCTCTAGTTGCGAGGGACACCTCGGAATTCTCCTCGAGGCTTGCATGGGCAATAGGGATGCCTCTCAAAGTGAGGCGAGAGACCCAGGGTTCCTGTCCAGTTGCCACAGGGATATCGTGATTCCTATCAATTTTGAAAAGGAGTCAGGCTTCATCTCCTTTTGAAGCACTGAACTTCGAATGCCTCTCGAGTTTTCAAAGGGAAGTCAGGCCTCATGTCGAGATAAGGCAGGGAACTAGTCTCTAGGGTCTCCACAAGGGATTCAGACATCCCTTCTTTATGTGAGATGAAAGATGAGCCTGCATTCAAGTCAATGCAGGGAAATCCGGCCTTATTTTGAATCAGGGTATCTCGATGTCCATTCCACTTGAAGCAGCAAAATCAGGTTCCCTTTCACATACATATAGCTGAGAGAAGCCTCCTCTTGAGTTGCTTGTGGAACGTTGGCATTCCTCTTGAGTCCAATCCAGGGAATCAGCTCTCATCTTGAGATGATTTGTGGTACACGGAGCTTTTGTCGAGTTGCTGTGCTGAACTTGGTGTTCCTCTAGATATGGGACGGTGCTCTCGGTTAATCTCTGGGGTTGCTAAAAGAAGTCAAGCTACTTGATCTGTTTGATGGGGAATGCACGATGGCTCTGGAGCCAATGGAGGGGAATCCGGCCTCATGTCAAGTTGATTTGTAGTACACGAAGCTCTTATGTGTTGCTGTGGTGGCCTCAGCACCTCTAGACTTGTGAGGTGCTGAAGTCCCCAGTCTTCTTGGGGACTATGTGGAATTTCATCTAGGAAGTCAAGGCTCCTTTAGTGTTTGATGGGGAACTCAGATGTGGTCTGCATGCAATGCAGGGGAATCACACCTCATCTCGAGTCGATCTGGGGTACACGATGCTCTTTTGTGTTGCTGCGGGGACCTCAGGGTCCCGCTAGACTTGTGATAGTGTTCTTGGGGACTTTCTGGAGGTCCATCAAGGAAGTCAAGGCTCCTTTTGTGTTTAATGAGGAACACAGACTTGCTCTGCACGCAGCATTGCAATCGGGCTTCATCTCGCAGCGATGGGGAAGTCTCATGGTTTTTCTTGAGTTTCAGCGGGAATCTGGGGTATGTTCTCGTATTACGGCGGGGATGGCCTTTCAAAACTCATGTTGGTTCAGCGACTTCAGGACTCATGTCTAATTGCCAGGGATACCTCGGGATTCTCCTTGAGGCTTGGCAGGGCAATAGGGACGCCTCTCGAGGTGAGACAGGAGACCCAGACTTCCTTCGCAGTTGCCAGAGGGATATTGGGATCCCTATCAATTTTCAAGGTGAGTCAGGCGTCGTCTCCTTTTGACGCCTTGAACTCTGCACTCCTCTCGAGTTGTCAAAGGGATGTGTGGCCTCCTGTCGAGATGAGTCGGGGAACAAGGGCTTTCTTTAGGGTCTCCACGGGGGATTCAGATATCCCTTCATCTTGTGAGATGAAAGACGAGCCTGCATTCACGTCACTGCAGGGAAATCCGGCCTTTTTTCGAGTCTGGGAATCTCATTGTACATTCCACTTGAGGCAGCAAGCTCAGGGTCCCACTATGATACTTATAGCTGAGAGAAGCCTCCTCTTGAGGTGCTTGTGGAAAGTTGGAATTCCCTTTGAGTCGAGTTCAGCGAATCAGCTCTCATCTCGAGATGATTTGGGGTACATGGAGCTTTTCTCGAGTTGCTCTGCAGAACTTGGTGTTCCTCTGGACTTGGAATGATGTTCTCATGGAATCTCTGGAGTTGCGTAAAGGAGGTCAAGCCACATGTTGTATTTGATGGGGAACGTGTGATGGCTCTGGACCCAATTCAGGTGAATTGGGCCTCATCTCGAGTTGATTTGGGGTACACGAGCTCTTTCATGTTGCTGCGGAGTCCGCAGGGTCCCTCTAGCTTTGTAACAGTGTTCTTGGGGACTCTCTGGAGGTCCATCAAGGAAGTCAAAACTCTTTTCAAGTATGATGGGGAACACACACATGCTCTGCATGCAATGCAGGGGAATCAGACCTCATCTCACGGCGAGGGGGATGTCTCATGGTTTTTCTCGAGTTGCGGTGGGAACCTGGGGTATGTTCTTGAGTTGCGGTGGGGATGGACCTTCAAAACTTGTGTTGGGTCAGCGACGTCAGGACACCTGTCTAGTTGCGAGGGACACCTCGGGATTCTCCTCGGGGCTTGGGAGGGCAATAGGGAAGTCTCTCGAGGTAAAGTGGAGACCCAGGGTCCCTTTCCAGTTGCCACAGAGATATTGAGATTCCTATCAATTTTCAAGAGGAGGCAGGCATCATCTACTTTTGAGGCATTGAACTCCACGTGCCTCTCAAAGTTTCAAAGGGATGTGAGGCCTCCTGTCGAGATGAGGCAGGGAACTTGGGCTTTCTCTAGGGTATCCACAGGGGATTTAGACATCCCTTCTTCTTGTGAGATGATAGACGAGACTGCATTCAAGTCACTGCAGGGAAATCCGGCCTTATTTCGAGTAAGGGCATTTCGGTGTCCATTCCACACGAGGCAGCAAACTCAGGATCCCTCTCACATACCTATAGCTCAGAGTAGCCTCCTCTTGAGGTGCTTGTGGAAAGTTTCCATTCCTCCTGTGTCATAACTCTCATCTCGAAATGTTTTGGGGTACACGGAGCTTTTGTCGAGTTGCTGTGCTGAACTTGGTGTTCCTCTAGATATGGGACGGTGCTCTCGGTGAATCTCTGGGGTTGCCTAAAGGAAGTCAGGCTATTTGCCCTGTTTAATGGGGAATGAGGGATGTCTCTGGAGTCAATGCAGGGGAATCGGGTCTCATCTAGAGTTGATTTGAGTTAAACGAGTTCTTTCGTGCTGCTGCTGTCACTTCAGGGTCCCTGCAGAACTGTGACAGTGTTCTTGGGGACTATGTGGAGTTTCATCTAGGAAGTAAGGCTCTTTTCGTGTTTGATGGGGAACATGGACTTGCTCTGCATGCAGTGCAGGGGAATCAGGCCTCATCTCGAGTTGATTTGGAGTACATGGAGCGCTTTCATGTTGTTTCGGGGACCTCAGGGTCCCTCTAGACTTGTGAAAGTGTTCCTGGGGACTCTCTGGAGTGCCATCAAAGAAGTCAAGGCTCCTTTCCTGTTTGATGGGGAACACGGACTTGCTCTGCATGCAGTGCAGGGGAATCGGGCCTCATCTCGTGGCGAGGGGAAAGTGTCATTGTTTTTCTCGAGTTGCGGTGGGAACCTGGATTATGTTCTCGTGTTATGACGAGGATGGCCCTTCAAAACTCGGGTTGGATCAGTGATGTCAGGACTCCTGTCTAGTTGCGAGGGACACCTCGGGATTCTCCTCGGGGCTTGGGAGGGCAATAGGGACGCCTCTCAAGGTGAGAGGGGAAACCCAGGTTCCATTTGCAGTGGCCACAGGAATTTTGGGATTCCTATCATTTTTCAAGAAGAGTCAGCCATCGTCTCCTTTTGAAGCATTTAACTCCGTGTGCCTCTCGAGTTTTCACAGGGATGTGAGGTCTCATGTTGGGATGAGGCCAGGAACTAGGGCTTTCTCTAGGGTCACCACAGGGGATTCAGACATCCCTTCATCTCGTGAGATGAAAGACGAGCCTGCATTCAAGTCACTGCAGGGAAATCCAGCCTTATTTCGAGTCAGGACATCTCGGTGTCCATTTCACTTGAGGCCACAAACTCAGGGCCCATCTCACATACATATAACTGAGAGAAGCCTCCTCTTGAGGTACTTGTGGACAGTTGGCATTCCTCTTGAGTTGAATCCAGGGAAGCAGCTCTCAACTCGAGATGATTTGGGGGTACAGGGAGCTTTTCTCGAGTTGCAGTGCTGAACTTTGTGTTCCTTTAGATATTGGACGGTACTCTTGGTGAATCTCTGGAGTTGCCTAAAGGAAGTCAAGCCACTTGTCATGTTTGATGGGGAATGCGAGATGGCTCTGGAGCCAATGCAGGGCAATCGCGCCTCATCTCGAGTTGATTTCATTTACACGAATTCTTTTGTTTTGCTGCGGTGACCTCAGGGTCCCTCTCGACCTCTGGCAGTGTTCTTGGGGACTATGTGGAGTTTCATCTAGGAAGTGAAGCCTCCTTTCATGTTTGATGGGGAACACGGATTTGCTCTGCACTCAGTGCAGGGGAATCGGGCCTCACCTCGCGGCCAGGGGGAAGTCTCATGGTTTATGTTGAGTTGCGGCTGGGACCTAGGGTATGTTCTTGGGTTACGGCGAGGATGGCCCTTCAAAACCCGTGTTGGTTGAGCGGCGAGAGGACTCCTGTCTAGTTTTGAAGGACACCTCGGGATTCTCCTCGAGGCTTGGCAGGGCAATAGGGATGCCTCTCGAGGTGAGGTGTTGACCCAGCTTCCCTTTGCAGTTGCCACAGGGATATTGCTATTCCTATCAAATTTCAAGAGGTGTTAGGCATCGTCTCCTTTTGAAGCATTGAACTCCGTGTTCCTCTCGAGTTGTCAAAGGGATGTAAGGCCTCCTGTCGAGATGAGGTGGGGAACTAGGGCTTTCTTTAGGGTCTCCACAGGGGACTCAGACATCTCTTCATCTTGTGAGATGAAAGACGAGCCTGCATTCAAGTCACTGCAGGGAAATCCAGCCTTATTTCGAGTCACGGCATCTCGGTGTCTATTCCACTTGAGGCAGCAAACTCAGGGTCCCTCTCACATACCTAGAGCTGAGAAAAGCCTCCGCTTGAGCTGCTTGTGGAAAGTTGGCATTCCTCTTGAGTCGAAGCCAGGGAATCAGCTCTCATCTCGAATGTTTTGGGGTACACGGAGCTTTTCTCGAGTTGCTGTGCTGAACTTGGTGTTCCTCTAGACTTGGGACGGTGCTCTCGGGGAATCTCTGGAGTTGCCTAAGGGAAGTCAAGCCACTTGTCTAGTTTGATGAGGAAAGCGGGATTGCTCTGGAGCCAGTGCAGGGGAATCGGGTCTCATCTCGAGTTGATCTGGGTACTTGGAGCACTTTCGTGTTCCTGCGGGGACCTCAGTGTCCCTCTACACTTGCGACAGTGTTCTTGGGGACTCTCTGGAGTTCCATCACGGAAGTCAAGGCTCATATCCTGTTTTATGGGGAACACGGAATTGCTTTACATGCGATGCAGTGGAATTGGGCCTCATCTCATGGCGAGGGTGAATTCTCCTGGGTTTTCTTGAGTTGTGGTGGGGACCTGGGGTATCTTCTCGAGTTACGGCGGGAATGACCCTTCAAAACTCATGTTGTTCAATGACATCAGGACTCCTGCCTAGATGTTAGGGACACCTCGGTATTCTCATCGAGGCTTGATAGGGCAATAGGGACCCCTCTCAAGGTGAGGCGAGAGACCCAGGGTTCCTGTCCAGTTGCCACAGGGATATTGGGATTCCTATCAATTTTCAAGAGGAGTCAGGAATCGTCTCCTTTTGAGGCATTGACCTCCGCGTGACTCTCGAGTTTTGAAAGGAGTGTGAGGCCTCCTGTTGAGATGATACGTGGAACTAGGGCTTTCTCTAGGGTCTCCACAGGGGATTCAGACATCCCTTCATCTCGTGAGATGAAAGACGAGCTTGCATTCAGGTCACTGCAGGGAAATCCGGCCTTATCTCGAGTCACGGCATCTCGGTGTCCATTCCACTTGAGGCAGCAAACTCAGGGTCCCTCTCACATACCTATAGCTGAGAGAAGTCTCCTCTTGAGGTGCTTGTGGAAAGTTGGCATTCCTCTTGAGTCAAAGCCAGAGAATCAGCTCTCATCTCGAGATGATTTGCTGTACACGGAGCTTCTCTCTAGTTGCTGTGCTGAACTCGTGTTCCTCTAGACTTGGGATGGTGTTCTCGTGGAATCTATGGAGTTGCCTAAAGGAAGGCAAGCCACTTGCTGTGTTTGCAGGGGAACGCCTGCTAGCTCTGGAGCCATTGCAGGGGAATCAGGCCTCATCTTGAGTTGATTTGTGGTACATGGTGCTCTTTTGTGTGATTGTGGTGACCTCAGGTCCCTCTAGACTTGTGACAGTGTTCTTGGGGCCTCTCTGGAGTTCCATCAAGGAAGTCAAGGCTCCTTTCTTGTTTGATGGGGAACACGGAATTGGTCTTCACGCAATGCTGGGGAATTGGGGTTCATCTCGTAGCGAGGGGGAAGCCTCATGGTTTTTCTCGAGTTGCAGCGGGCACCTGAGGTATATTCTCCAGTTGATTTTTGGCTGCACCAGACCACTGAGGAAGTTACCTTTTGACTATCCTTGATGACTGTTGTTAAATCCATCAAATTCTTTACATTTAATAGTGGAAACAAATGTGGTTAATGTAAGTTTGAAGTCAAGAATGCCAAATTAATTTGCCTCTCTATCCCTGTGTTCCCCTTCACAGCTAAAATTTTCACCAGAGCACTGGAGAATTCTTTGCTAAATATATATTCCACAAAATGTTATTCTTATGAAATTTTAAAATCTTTAATCAATAACTTTGGTAAATGGTGGACTAAATTAAAAAAAATAAAATATTCGCCTATGCAGCATTTCCTATGTTTATTTAATCATGCAAGTCTTCTTTCTCTTCTCTTTCTCTCTCTCTCTCTTTTTTTTTTTTTTTTTTGCAGGTCTTCTATCTTCAAATGAGCATCTTGGGGTTTAGTGTTCCCCCAAACACCCTATAAAGAGCTACCCTAAGCCAACTTTTCAAGCACAGTTATAAGGTTCTTTTTGGTAGATTCATGTAGCATTTATTAATTAGAGTGGATGAAGACTAACGATGCCTTCTTAACCTTGCCACCATGTTATAAGGAAAGCAAGTCTGGCACATAACTATGAAACATTTACTAAACAGAAATTCATTATTAATAAAACATGCATGCATGCTAAGTTGCTTCAGTTGTGTCCGACTCTTTGCGACTCTACGGACTGTAGCCCACCAGGTTCATCTGTTTATAGGATTCTCCAGGCAAGAATACTGGAGTGGGTTGCCACACCCTCCTCGATCTTCCTGACCCAGAAATCCAATCAGCACCTCTTACATCACCTGCATTGGCAGGTGGGTTCTTTACCACTAGTGCCACCTGGCAAGCCCACAATAATAAAACATAAGGTAAATCTCAATAAAATTCAGATCTCTGCTCTTTTAAATGCACTGATCACAGCCTGCATGAAAGATTCACTCAAGGCAGAACAATACAGGCAGATTTAGGTTCAACTTTTGGACTCAACATCTTTTAGAGATCAAGCCTCAAGTACCATCCCTAAGGTTACTGGCTACACAGTTTGCTAGATTTTATTTCCTGCTCAAAGAATAGAAGGGGTTGTCTTAAAATATTTCTGCCACATCAAAAGGCTTGAATAACACTTGTTTCACCAATGACAGTAAAATGAATTAGCACAATTTTATGTCACCTTTTCTATACTGAATATTCTTAAAATCATTTCAGACATTGTTATACACACATTGGGACATGTTTTATAACATCAGTTACCCTAATTTGCATCTTAGAGCAATGTGGTTGTGGTGTGAAATTATGAAAGGGGAGAAGGGAAAGAGCTACCTCATCGAACCATGTTGCCAAATGTGTTCTGTGAACCAACTGCATTAGAATCACCTGTAGTTCTTTCAAAATGAAGATTACTCCAAGTAATTACATGCACACCCTATCTGAGAGTCACTGGCACCGAGAATCAGCCTAAATCTTCTGGAAATGGCTTCAAAATTTTGTATCTCCTGTACTTTTGCAGCCATTTTGTGCCAAAACAAAGGGAATATGATGACAGTAAAGATCGATAAAAATTTTAAAGGGTTACCTACTGGTAGCTAAACTTACATGATTCAAGAAGGTCCCACAGTTTTCCTTTTCTGGATGTCACCACCAGGAATAAGAGCCACAAGATTTAATAACTGATGTGGCAATGGGTACCAACCAACCAGAATTGATGCCTTCCAGCCTGCAGGATCAGTGAACTGGCACTTTGTTGTTCCTGTATGTTATCAGCCCACAAATAACCATCGACCTCCCTGGCTGGCATACAGACAACTGCCTATAAGTAGTGGTGGGGTGATTTTTTTCCCTTTTTCTTTATAACTTTTATGTTGTGTTTTCTTTGCTGGATTTGCTGTGTACTAACAATCGGTTGGTTGGATAGAGACAGTAGTGTCTTTGAGCCAACTCCTATTGACTTTGTAAAGTCAGTTGTTTGTATCTTTTCCAAACTCTACATTCAGTGATATCACACTGTTGCTTGAACTGGATCACTGTGGGAGTGTTTCTATCAAAGTGAATACTACCAATATGCTTCCCTCTCATAGCTGGTTGTTATACATTTTGCAGCACACCATTGGAGAGAGAGATTATTTTTTTTCACACCACTACTGTAATACATATAAATGTACTAGATATAACATTTATCATTTTAAACATTTTGAGTGTCCAGTTAAGTGGCATTAAGTGTGTTCACACTGTTGTACAACACCATCACCTCCATCTCCAGAATTATTTCATCCTTCCAAACTGAAACCTTGTACCCACTAGACCACAACTCCACAGCCCTGGATAACCACTGCTCTACTTTCTGTCTATGAATTTGTCTATTCCAGGCAGCTCAAAGAAGTGGAATCACACAGTAACTGTCTTCTCATGTCTGACTTCTCTCACGTAGTGTAATGATTTCAAGGAACACCCATGTTCTAGCATGTTTCAGAATTTCATTCCTTTTCAAGGCTGAATAATATTCCATTTTATGTATATACCATATTTTGCATATCTGTTCACATGTTGATAAATATTTAGACTATTTCTATGTAATTTTACTGAGGCGTAATTCACATATAACAAAATTATACATTTTAGGGCACACTGTTTGATGCACTTTGAAAGATGTATATATCCATGCAAACACAACAAAGATACAAAATAGTTCCACCACTCCCACCACGCTAGAAAGCTTCCCCCTCACCTCCTTTTAAAGACTTGGTTATTTGCCTGCACCGGGCCTTAGTCGCATTGTGGGGCTCCTCCTCACCTAGTATCCGCAGCGCGTGGCCTTAGCTGTGCTGCAGCACGCAGAACCTTGGTTCCCGGAACCCGTGTCCCATGCACTGCAAGGATAATTCTTAACCACTGGACTCTTGGGAAAATCCTTCATCCTTTACCTCTGTCAACATGCCCCAAACTCCCTGGCTCAGGCAACTGCCATTGTGATTTCTATTAATACAGATTTATTCTGCTCGATGGAGAATTCTCAGTAAATAAAATTAGACAGTATCATACTTGATTCGGGCTCAGCTTTTTCACGCAGCATAATGTTTGCAAGACTCATCTGTACTGCTGTGTGTCTCAGTGATTCTTTCCTTTTTGTTGCTGGGCAGCATTCCACTGGCAAGGACTGTGAAGAATCTGAGATTTTATCCTGTTTGCAAGCTAAAAAGTTAGGCTGCCTCGGATTCATGCTTGTACCAGATCAAATATGATTTTTTTGCATGTAAGTTATGCCTCAATAAACTTATACAGGTAAAAACAACCTAAATGTCCACACATAGTAAATCTTGAGTCATAGCTGAGGAACTCTAAGCTTAGAAAACCTCAATCTTTAATAAGAGACTTCAAGAAAATCTGCCCAACCTTTGTTCCTGGAAGGAGACATTATCTTCATCATACTGGACTCCAAAAAATTTGCCTTCTGCTCCAGATGGAGAAATTATATTTTCCAAGGGTATCTACTGTGCAAGTGTTTTTTTTTTTTTAAAGAAGATTGTCTGGAGCAAAACTGTCAGCACCTCTATTCATAAGACATGTGGAAACACAAGGGACCCATGGGAATCATGTCCCAGTGTCTGGTGTGTGAATGAAGTGAAGTGAAACTTACTCAGTCATATCTGACCCTTTGTCACCTCATGTGTATACAGCCTGTGGAATTCTTCAGGCCAGAATGCTGGAGTGAGTAGCCTTCCCCTTCTCGAGGGAATCTTCCCAACCCAGGGATCAGATGGAACCCAGGTCTCCCACTTTGCAGGTGGATACATTTGTTTGTGAAAATAATGTTTGTCAAACATTTGTGTGAGAATACATTTGTTTATTCACTCTCCTGTTGATAAATATTTGTTTATTCATCTCCTATTGATGAATGTGATTCACTCTCCTATTGATGAACATGGAGATTGTTTGCACTTTGGGCTATTATGAATAAAGTTGATATGAACATTCTTAGACACATGTTTTGGATCTCTATGTTTTAATTTCTCTAGGGTAAATACCTAGGACTGTAATTGCTAGGCCATATGATAAGTCTATGTTTAACATTATTAAAGCATTGCCTGGTTTCAAAAATAGTCATAATTTTTTTACTTCTGCCATTAGTGTATGAGAGTTCCAGGCGCTCCCCCTCTTTGCCAGTAAATATCAACATTTTATCGAGTCTACTTTATTATTATTATTTTCTCTCTGTCTTTCTCTATATATCTCATCCCCACTCTTTCAGAGAAAGTTGCAGATATGACACCACTTTACCCCTAATGTTTTGAAGTGTGTTTCTTAAAAAAACTTTTATATGACCACAGTACTATTATTAAAGTCAGGAAATTAATATTGATACAATACTGTTATCTAACTTAGAGATTTTATTCAGAATTCACCAACTTTGCCCATAAGGGCCTATTTTGCAAAAGAAAATCTGATATTATGTGTCATTTAATTATAATAGCCTTTTGATTCTTAACAGAGTGATTTGTATTAGTTTTTACATTAGAAGCAAATGGCCCTGTGATCTTAATCTCTTTTTAGGCATTATGATCTCCATTTTTATCTTTATTTTTATTTATTTATTTAATCTTTATTTTTAATAAGTTAACTAATTAATTACATAAAGCAATACATTCACATGGCTCAAAATTTTAAAAGCATGAAGTATTCAAAGGGAAAAATCTTTTTTCTACTCTACTCTCAGGTTCCCAATTTGGAGACTCCCCAAATAGAAATTTGTAATCGACCCCTAATTGACTATGTATACTTTTTTTTTTACACAAATCTGCTGACTATTGTTTGCCAAACACTTGAGATGGAGGAATTCATTTTCTTTTAAAGCAATGAGGTAATCTGGCAATGATGAGAAAAAGGATTGCTGTAAAGCTACTTCCTCTTTCAAATTAAATTGATCTTAGTCAGATTAAGAAGCTACTTACTACTACCTGTCTCCTTACTTCTCTATCTCCCCCCGCAGGGGACTGTGTCACCAGGACCTAATGCTGAAGCTTGTCACAGGTGAGGGACTTTGTGCAGAGGAAAGAAATAAAAAACTTGATCCACCCAGATGGCTCAAGAAATCCAGATCATCTCTGCCTTTCTCCTCTTGTTCTTATGTTACTTGGGAGAAAGATTCTAGAGGACAGAACTACACAAGGACCGTGTCTAATTTCTGGAGGAAGACCTTCTTTAAGACTCTGGGCTAGGACCCTCTCGGGTCAGTGACAGTGATTCAGGCAAGATTTGCCTTATATTCTGAGAATGGTAACGTGGAAATGGTAAAATAGTCAAGTGTCACAGGCACTGGCAGTGAAGACCCAGGTGTGCAGATGAGTCTTGTCACTTGCCCCTGGGTATGGCTGTTATATTTTCCAAATACAACATATAACCTGAAAGAAACTTTCCCAAATAAGTGAATTTATTTATATTAAAATTTCCAGTAGGATAACCATAATATATAGCTATTTGCAGGTTGTTAATTCATTATTGGAAATCTTCTTACTCTCTTATGACCTACTTGCATTTTAAAAAACAATGGCTCTACTAGTTTTTTCTTTTTTTCTTTTTTTCAAGATTATAGTGTAGAAAATTTCACACACAAAAAATAGAACACAAATCTCCATATTCTCTTATCCTCCAGCTCCAAGTTTTCAGCTCAAGGACAAGCTTTTTCTATTTCTGCTCGACCCACCTCACCCCCCAACCCTTCATACAGATGGTTGAAGCAAATCCTAAACCAAAGCAAAGCAAATCATCTTATACCATCATTTCATCCATAAATGTTTCAGCATGTTTTCTTAAAAGGCAGTGAGTCTTTTAAAAAAATAATTTAAATTCCTTTATCATTATCCACGATTCCTTAATATTATCAAAGATCTAGTGTTCATATTTCCTTGATTGCCATAATATATAATTGAGCTTCTTTGTTTAAATCAGGGTTCTTGGCTGATGTATCACTTAAGATTCTCTGATCTTTATCTTCCTACTCAGTCTCTCTTTTGAGGAGGGTATTTATATTGAAATATAGTTGATTTACTCCCCTGGTGGTTCAGCAGTAAAGAATCCGCCTACAATGCAGGAGACACGGGAGGCTTGGGTTCAATCCCTGGGTCGGGAAGATCCCCTGGAGGAGGGCAGGGCAACCCACTCCAGTATTCTTGCCTGGAGAGTCCCATGGAAAGAAGAGCTGGTGTTCTGTAGTCCATAGGGTGGCAAAGAGTCAGACGCGATGGAAGAGACTGAGTATGCATGAGCACATAGCCGATTTATAATGTTACATTTGTTTCAGTTATACAATACAGTGAATCAGTATTTTTACAGATTATACTCCATTTTATTATGAAATAATGACTATTTTTTCTGTGCTGTACAATACATCCTTGGGGTTTATTTACTTCATACATAGTAGTTTTTTAATTTCAATTTTTTAAATTCTGAAAGTATGATAACACATTTACAGGAGACTTGGAAAATACACTGTATATTGCAATTATTTTTTAAGGAGATAAATTAAGATTTTTAGTTGGAGTTTTAGTATCAAACTCTCAAAAATTAATAGAATGAATATGTAGAGAAATAGAATGATATACTAGACCTGAAAAACACTATGAACCAATTCAATATAATTAAGATTTATACAATTTTTACACAACAGTAGGACACAAATTCTATTCAAGTTCCCATAGACTGTAAATTGGGAGACTCTGGAACTTATCCAAGGACATAAAACAACGTGCAAAAATTTCATGGTCTTAAAGGTATTGAAATCACACAGGGTCTGTTCTCTTATCACAGTGGAATTACGTTAGAAACCAACATAAAAAGATATTTGAAAATAACCCACATCTTTTCAAGTGCAATGTGACATTTACTAAGAGAGTTACTCAGTCTCTCTCTATTTTCTTGATAAAGGATATAAATCGGAAAATATTTCTTAAAGTTAACCTTTACTGTAGGTAAGCTGCAGTTGCAGGTATGGTGCAAATTCAAACTGAAATAGTATTTAAAAGCATCCATTGGCAGAGTTCTCTAATTGACCATGGCAGATTTGAACTATAATAACTGAATAAGGTAAATCTATTACTTTGCAGACAAAGTATAAATATGTATGTTACACCAGATTACATTAAAATGTCTGTTAGTTTATTTTTCATGACCATTCCTGCTGTCAGTTCCACTTTCTCATTCACCTTAGTTATAGCTTAGTACTTAAAGTATTGAGTGGTCAAAGGTCAAACTTTAGGAGGAATGAAATGGCATTTCTTGGTCTTAAATTCTAATTATGCACCACAGGCTGAATTGTAGCTCTTTTCTCTCAAAATGTGTAGGTTTTCTGTTGATAAATTGGCATCTGTATTAGGGTGCAACCTTAGGGTAACTGACTGCTTACTTTTTAAGTTTTGTTAAACGCATATAGTGTGTTTGTATTTGCTGCATAATTGAGAAGTTTCATTTTTGCCCAAGTATTTTTTATTTTAAAGCTTTTTAGGAATTTGAAATCTTTCATCTTTGGAAAGAAATCTCAAGTTAATATTAAATCTTATTTTCAGTGGTTGAGTACTCAGATCCTGACTGAGGTGGTTTATTTGTAATACACTCTTTGTATCCTTAGGATCCTTAATTTAAAGTATACTGTATTTAATATTTTTAAAACACACAGTGTTTTAAAATACAATGTAATGTTAACTTTTTAATTAACTTCAGTTTTTGGAGTCCTGTATTATTAACTTTAGGTCAGTAGTATAATTTTATACACTATAGAGATTTTGTTGTGTCCTAGCTTTGTATTTTAATGCTTGCTGCGTTCAGTGTAAATGTTTCCTTATTGTTTTGTTTTTACCATGAAGATCAGAATTTGTGAGAAAGAGTTAGATGCAAAGGTTAATTGAGCACGTATACATTTGGCTGTTTAATTAAAATTCAGTTCCTCAGTAAACAGTAGTCACATTTTAGATGCTTAGTAGCTTCAGGTGGCAGTGGCTACTGTATTGGACAGCACAAATACAAGAACAAAATGGCTCTGTCACTGCAGAAAGGTCTTTTGAATAGTGCTGCTTTGCAGTGAGTTAGGTTCTGTCTAGACTCTGGGAATACAGAGATAAACATGACTGACAAGGCAAACACTTAGCTCCTGGTGGGGTTGAGAGATGGCAAACAAATAGCTGATGTCCATCATGTCATCATTAGGAAGAAAGATGAAAGTGGGTAAGAGAGAAGATGTAATGAAACAGTGTGCGGGGAGGTACCTGTTAACTAGGTGGTCAGGAAATGCCTTCTTAATATTTGCATGTCAGTGAATGAAGAGAAGGAGCAAGTCTTGTGAAGACCTGTAGGAAGACCCTTCTAGGCACAGGGAACAGCAAGTGCAAAACCCTGAAGTGAGAACAGATTGGACATACTTGAGGAATGGCAGCAAGGCATGTGCAAGTGAGGTCCTGGGAGAATGGTGGGTGATGAGGGGGGACATGACGGACAGTAGCCACATCATGTGGTACCTTGTGGTCTGTGGTAAAGACTTAGAATTTTAACCTGAGTGTGGTGAAAAGACATTGGAGGGTTTTGAGCAGAGGAGTGGCATGATCTAAATTATGTTTATTTAACTTTAATATGCCAGATTTACAAATAAAACAGTTAAAAACCCCCATGCCCTCATTCTCCAACTCTAGCAAAATGGGCCCAACTGAGATCATTGATCCCATGGATGACCTGTCCTTCCTTTATATATATTATCTCCTTTATCCTTCCCTGTAATATTGTGAAGTAGGATTTGTGTTTTAAAAGATCACCCTGGCTGCCGTGTAGAGAGTTAAGTTTAGGGGGGCAAGAGGAAAAGCATGAGGGCCTTTGGGAGCCTGAGAGAGCAGTCTTAAGTGAGAGGTGATGGTGGCTTGGAGTTGAACGGCAGGTGGTGGTTGAAGTGATGAGAAGCAGCCAGATTCTGGTGAAACCAGCAGGAATGCTGGTGTATGTAGTTAAGGAAAGAGGAGCAGGGGTGATGCCTGTACTGTGGTCCAGATGATGATGTGACTGCCCATAGGAGAGTTCAGTTTATTCATGTTAAGTTTAAGATACCTAGTAGAAGTCCAGAGGTTGTCAAGGACACATTTTTAGGTTAAGAAAAAGAGGAAAACCCAGTGAAGGTAACTAAGGAGATATGCTGCAATAGCTAGCTGTTGATTTATGGTCTGAGTTTGGCCTCCAGGTTTGCTAGAGCTGGAGCTAGCTATTGTAGTGTCTCATATCCCAAGCAACCCCTCAGCCACTGGCATAGTAGGGAATCAGTGTTTCAGGTAGGAGAACATGATACATTGAAGAATACTGCTGAAGAATTTAGACAAACACATTGATTTGTGAAGGTATTAAATGCCTTTAATGAGCAATAGAATTTCTAGAGAATATAGTTACTCTTAAATGGAACACTAAGTAGAAGATTTTCTTGCATACTTTATAAATATTGCATTAGTAGTTCAAAATCAGAATTTTATTAAATTTTACTTTCTCCCTTTTTTTCTCATTTTAAGTAGATGAAATGCATGTAAAAATGAAAGCACCAAAAAGAACTGTGGGTGAAAGTTGGATGGCCTAACAGTTTATTCAGATTTTAAGATTTATTTACATATTATATCATTAGCAAAAGGTGTGTTATAAGGGTAAATTTGTAAGTGAATATTGACAAGTTGTTAAGTTTCTGCTTAAAGTCTTATTTGCTATTTTAAGTTATTGTTTCTTACAGATTTTCTAATCTGTGCTTATTTTACTAGGAGTCATGGCTTTGAAAGAATTACCTTACTGATTTCAAACACCATTTTAGGAGTAATTTTCCATATGCCTTAAAAGAAATAACCAAGCAAAAAAAGGAAAGGGACAAATAAAAGATATTGCCATTCTCATCCACTGTTTAACCTGACATTTTCAGAAAACAGTCTCACACTGAACTTTGTACACTGCAAGTAGTTGTTATCTAGACTGTGAAGTAAAGATAAAAGCTGTAGTATCTGATCTTAAACAAGTCACTTTAAGCCCTGGACTTCCAATTTTACTTAGTTTTTATTTTTATTTTTAATCTGTGAAGTGAATGTTTTGTGCTAAATGAGTGTCAGTTATCAAATTGTATAGAAAAGAATTTAATAAAAATTTGCTTAGAGTGGATAGTTTGTTTGTGAGAGGCACTGTGTAATTACTGAATCTTTGAGAGCATAACATCACTAGTTTCTGCTCTCATTTATATACACAAGGAAGCGTAATGTAACTGTTATCAGTATCCTGATGGAAGAGGGATAATTGAAGAAAAGCAGTTCTCTTTTTTAAAATAAGTGAAAAGAACAAATTATGGATGAAGTTTCACTGGAAAAGTGTAAGCCTGGAAGTTATTTGAAATGTTTACCTGAAGTAAGAGCAGATAAACGTAAAAACAAATTACCAAATAAAACTTGACAAGCAGATACAGATACTCAAGGTGCAATTCCCCAAATGAGCAAACGCTTGAACAGATTTTAAAGTCTTTGTCAGAAGGTTCTTAAACTTATCAAAAGGAAGAAACTACTTGGAGAATCAGTGAGGCTCTTTGGGCAGAGTTCAGAGGATATGCTCAGAAGTGATAAGTATGTTGTAGGCAGATAAACTTCATTCACTGAAGTTTTTTGGTCTCTCACTGTAAGTAAAGTATTATGACAGATAATTAGATGCCCTAAGGTATATTCTTTGATCTCTTAAGTGATTCATAAATTGCAAAAATCAATACAAAATCTTAAAATTGATAAAAATGTGTGTCAGACTCTAGTCATGAGATGGAAATCATACCAGTGATTTTCACAGAGAATTTAATACAACCGGTTGTTAACTAGGCATTTCCACTTAATAGTGGAAAGACAAAAGGGAACAGCAAGGTCTTGTCAGAAGCCACCACTGCCTCCTGACCGGAGAGCAAAGAGAAGAGGGCAAGTGGCTGGAAAGAAAGGCTGCAGCCCAAACTCAGGCCTCGAGGAAGGGGTTTGCACTCAGCTGGGACTAATGTCTTTGGGATCAGGAGAGGGGCCCAGTGGGGTAAGGGTACAGGGCTCAGCGAAGAGGGTTCTGCTGGCTGGCGCTGGTGTTCTAGGGGCACGGTGATACTGGTTCTGTGTCAGGAAGATACAGACTGGAACCAACTCTGGCTGCTAGAATGAACTGCTGCTGGCCTGAAGAGTGGTTGGGTTGCACTGCTGGCAAAAGGAAGCAAAAAATAGGACTAGGAAGCAAACAGAAAGTGCTGCATTTTCCTCCTCCAGCTTTCTGGTCTCAAGTACCCCTTGACTTCCAGGTGGCTCAGTGGTGGAGAGCCCTCCTGCCAGTGCAGGGACAGATTTCAATCCCTGGGTTGGTAAGATCTGCTGGAGAAGGAAATGACTACCCATTCCAGTATTCTTGCCTAGAATATCCCATGGAAAGAGGAGCCTGGCGGGCTGTAGTCCACGGGGTTGCTGAAGAGTCTGACACAGCTTAGTGACTAAACAATAACAAGCACTTTATTGGCAGAGCCTAACAAGAAGCAAACTGTAAAGGAGAAAATGTGACTCACCCCCAGGATCACAAAGTAAGAGCGTGGAAGGGTAGTTTTAAGGCTGAGAAACAAAAGCTCAATAACTTGCAGGAAGAAAAATGAATCTACATCTTTCACACAAGGCATATTTAAGTGTCATTAGAACTTTATAGTCAAGAAATGCTATAGGAATTATTAGGAGAAGACAGATCCTTGTTAGGATAAACAGACAAGGCAGTGTTGGAGAGTAGTGTTTTAATGTGAATGTGATTTTAGCAGGCAGAAGTGAAGTGAGGGATGATTGCAGTAATGGAAGGAGATATTATAGGGTATGAGAAAGCTATAAAATTGCATAATGGAGGACATGGGACAGACCTGGATCAAATTGGTTTCTACTGATGACTAACTTTAATGCTGAAAGTCATTTTTTGTCTCTGACTCTCATTTCTCTTTCATCCTTGATCCTTTAGGCATTGAAGACTATTATTGGTTGGATCAAAACCATGTTTTAGGACCATTAATTTAGAGTTTCTGGAGTTGGAGGTGACAGAGAATCAAATATGGAGATACTTTCTTGAGCAAGTAAGTTGTTACTTGCTCCAGATACAGTTTTCTTATTAACACAGAAGTTTTTAATCAGGTCCATGGATAAGGTTGAGAATATCCTTCAATGCATGAATATAATTACATGTGATTTTTATGTTGTCAAGGAAGAGGTTTCAGGTGTAATTTTCATCAAAATGAGATTAAATAAAAGGATGTTTGGAATTTGGTAGACCATTAAATGTAAGTAAACTACTCAAGAGCATATGGGTGTACTGTCATTATTCACTTTATTGGGCACTTAATATGTTGAAGGCACTTAGGAAAAAGAATGTAGGGTAATAAAAGTATATCAGTATAGTAGGGAGCTGGTCCTGCTCTTTCATGGGGGGCAAAGGTCCTAGGGAGGGCTGCCTGCCTAGGTAGTGATTTGTGCTAAGATATAGAAGGTGAAAAAGGAGTTAACGATGAAGACACTGAGGTGGTGAAATTGTGGCATTTTTAACAAAAGTGGATTGACAGTATTACCATAAATTTCCCTAGTGATTTGTTTTGAGGGTCCGCAGGCTGCTCTTGAACTTCCATAAGGAAGCGTGTTGAATATTTCTCAGATAGCCTTTGGAGGCTATCTATTAAATTCACAGATTCAAGTTAGAGGAGCCAATGTGGCCTAAGCTGGTGGTCTTCAATTTTGACCTGATGTCTAGATTTTTTTTAATCTTGGGTTGAACTGTGGAGTTACAAAAGATATTATTTTCATTGTGGTAAGATGTCCATAGCATAAAAATTAGCATTTTAACCATTTTTAAAGTGTACTGATTGGTGGCATTAAGTACATTTCACATTTTTCATGTTACCAGTCTGAAACTCGGTACACATTAAATAACAGCTTCCTATGCTCTTCTCCCTCCAGGTACTGGGAACCGCTATTGCATTTTTCCCCTTTATTAATTTGACTGTTCTGGTACCATGTATCAGTAGAAACTGAAAACACTGTTTTATGTCTGGCTTAACTTCACTTAGCATGATATCTTTAAGGTTTATTCATGTTGTGGCACTACTAGCATTTCATTCCTTTTTTTTTTTTTAAATGGAGTTCATTTTTTAGAGCAATTTTAGATTCGTATTAAAATTGAACAGAAAGTACGGAGTCCTCATACACTACTCCTACCCCCATGGATGCACAGCCTCCCTCACGTCAGCGTCCCACACCAGAGTTGTGTATCTGTTGTAAAATACAAACCTCAGTGATACATCATTTACACTGGAGTCCTTGGTTTATGTGAGGGGTCACTCTTCTTGTTGTACAGTCTGAGTTTTGTGTAAAGACATAGTGTCATACGTGGTATTTTCACTGATCCAGAAGCAAGTTGCCCTCCAAATACACATTCTGCATCTATGGATTCAGAAAGCCACAATCCATACACATGATACACCATCTGCAGTTGGTTGAATATGTGGAGGCAGAACGGTATGGAGGGTTAACAGTATTCTTCATCACTATGCATTCACAGTTTAAAAGAACATGCCAGTTTCACTTAAAATTGTTCTTAATTAAGTAAAAAATTACTAATCTTATTAAGTCACAATCCTTGAAAACACGTAATTTTAATATTCTGTGTGGTGAAATGGAAAGTGTGCCTGAAGTATTTTGGCTGCATGCCAAAGAATGATGGTTGTCTCGAGGAAATGCACTTGTCATTCTGTTTGTATTTTCTGCAATGGACATGATTTTAATTTAAATGACTAACTATGCTTATTCAGACTTGGGTATTTGTAGATATTTTCTCAGAAATGAAAAAAATAAGCCTATCAGTTTCAGGAAAATAGTGTCTGTGCTAGAGATAAAATTTGAACTTTCAAGCAAAAATTAATATTTTTGGAGACTTGTATCCACCATCTGAGTTTTATCTGTATATTCTATTTTTTTGCTCTTCATTTTTTTCATCTCTCTTCATTAGGCTTATTTAGAAGCTGCTAGAGGATTTACACACACACACACAAATACATACATATACATACATATATATATATATACATATATATATATATATATATATATATATAATATAAAATGAAGGAGAATATATGTATTCTCCTTTATTTCCAAGGACTGTTTTAACAGAGCACAGTGCTTGAGCTTGGCAGTTTTCTTGTTTGAGCGTACTGACCGTACTGACTGCAACGCTTCGCTCTGTTGGTTCCCACTGCTGTTAGGAAGTCCGCTATGAGTCTGAACTGTTGCTACTTTATAAAAGTTACTTCCCTCCCCACCCCCCCCACCTCCCCCATAAGACTTTGCTCCTTGTCTTTTATTTTCTGCTGTTTGACAATGATGTATCCAGGTGTGGTTTTCTTTTTTATTGATTTTCCTTGGAATTCAGTGAGCTTCTTAAATCTGAGATCTTGAGTGAAGTGTCTAAACACATCTGAAAAATTCTCATCTTTAAAATATTAATGCCATTTTTCTCCTTCCCTTTAAAGACTAATTGATTGTATATAAGACCCACTTACTGAATTTTTTGTTTCTCTTTGTCTCATTCAAACATACATTTGTTGAATTTGTTTTATTTTTATTTTTCAGTTCTAGAGTTTCTGTCCAGTTATTCCAACACTGTTTGCAGAAAAAGACTCTTGTTTCTCTTTTGGATTGCTTCGGCTCCTTTGTCTGAAATCATCAGTTGACTGTACTTGTAGGCCTGTCTTGGGGCTCTTCCACTGACCTATGTTTGTCTGTTCGTTCACCAGTTCTGTGCTGTCTTGATTACTGTAGTACAGTAAGCCTTGAAATCGAGTGGTGTGAGTCCTCCAACATTGTTCCGCTTTGGTCTTGTGTTGGGTAGTCTAGTGTTTGCCTTTGTGTGTAAACTTCAGAAATCATTTTGTTGATAACTATAAAGTAACTGGCTGGGGTTTTGATTGGAATTGTGCTGAATCTATAGATCTAGTTGGGAAAAATTGTTGCGTTAACTACTGAGATGATGTATAACTGGGATTGTTTTATGTAAGAGCTCCTTTTACTTCCAGTTCACCGTTACTCTGGCAGGGAGCCCTTACAGGTTCAGCTTGAAGTAGGGATAATATACCAGAGTCCCCATGTTTGTCTGGCTCTGGAGTTTGACTTTTCCCTGTGAGGCCTCTGAAAGGTTAGTTCCGTTTTCCAGGCTTTTCGTTGGAATTGGGTATTTGGTTCCACAGCCCTTGGAACCTGAGTACTGTGATCTTGCTTTATTTTGGGGACCCAGCAATTGTTCATCACCTTGTTACCTCTTGAATGCTTTTGAGTTGTTAAAAACTATTTCATCCAGCTTTTAAAGTTATTTTCAGGACGGGAATCAGTTCTAATTTCCTCCTCTATCATTGCTGAAAATGAGTTTCCCCAGTTTCCTGTCTCCCTCATAGAATTGGTGGTCAGTGTATTTAGACTTTAAAATTTTGTGTAAATTCTTGGAGGAGCGGGATGAATTCTCCCAACTTTTGAATGTCTGTTGACACCTTCCAGACAGTAATAGGTAAGTAGATCTTCAAAAGCTCTACCTGTGGTGAAGAAATGATGCAGTTGAGTTTTTGTGTGGTCTGGTTAGTATAAAATGTGCCTTGGTTTTGGGCACTGAACAGTTGGGCAAAGAACCTACCAGTAGTTTTGGGTTTGTAGTATAGATTGCTACTCATCTGTCCCAGTTTTCATTCATTCTCTCTCCGTGATAGAATTCCCAGTTTTTTGCTGGGCTGTGCTGTGCTTACTCACTCACTCAGCCAGGTCCTGACTCTCTGCGACACCATGACTGTAGGCCACCAGGCTCCTCTGTCTATGGGGATTCTCCAGGCAAGAATACTGGAGTGAGTTGCCATGCCCTTCTCCAGGGGATCTTCCCAACCCAGGGATGGAACCCAGGGCTCTCACAATGCGGCCATATTCTTTACCAACTGAGGCACCAGGGAAACCCAAGAATACTGAAGTGGGTGGCCTACCCCTTCTCCAGAGGATCTTTCCAACCCAGGAATCGAACTGGGGTCTCCAGCATTGCAGGCGGATTCTTTACCAGCTCAGCTAAAAGCTCACATACATGTATGCATTTAAGCAGACTTCAAATCCAGCTAATTTTTATTCTTGCTATACATCCCCCTTTCTCCTAGTCTGTACCAGCATTGTTTCTTGAGCTTGTCACGTCTTGCCTGTATTGCTCAAGTAGACATACAACTACTTCTTTGTTTAGAGTCTTGTAACTGATATTTTCTTTTTCATCAGCAGAAATGAAAGAACTTTTCAACTATGTTACTCCTGTGCTTGCAGAATTGATTTTAGTGTCCTTAGTTTTCAACTCTTTGTGATCTGGTCCCATTTGTCATTCCTAACCCTACATTTGATACCCTAATAACACCAAATATTAAAAATTTCCCTCCCCTTGTATTTGTGGTTCCTTACGACTGTGTCCTTTCTCATGCCTAATCCAGGGTTAACTTTCTTTTAAAATAAATTAGTTTCAGGTATTTTTTTAGTTTAATCAACTTTACATGTTTCTGAACATGAGAATAAATAGGCTCTGCTGTTGAATGCAGTGTAGCCTGAAATCTACACTGTGTTTATATAGTGTTTATATATCTAGCGGTTTTTATCCTAAGTTGCAAATTTTGTTTTTCTTAAGATAATCTGTTAGAAAAAGTGATTGTAATATGTGAGTCATAAAATTAAATTGTTTCAGAATTGGGCTTATCTAGACCAGTCTCCTGTTTCACATATAAGGAAATTGTGGCCAGGAGAAATTAGTGATTTTGTCAAGTCAAAATTAGTTAGAAGCAGAATCAAGGTCTGTCGTGAGTTTCATCCTAATATAAATATCTGCTTAACGAAAATCTTCAAGTGTGTTGAAGTTTTCAAGTGTTCTTATCCCTGTAGTACATCTAGGATTACCACACCATGTTTCAAGGGCCTGTAGTTCTTGTGTGAATAGCAACTTGGGTAATGAACTGAGCAGTATGCATTCTTAATTTATGCCTTAACAACTCTGATTCTGTAATGAATGGTTTGCTTACAGTCGCTTTAATATACTTACCTTCTTGACAGTTCATTCTGGGAGGAATAGTTAAGTGTTTAAGTGAAACAGGCATGGTAGATACAACACTTAACAGTTATGTGTGTCTTTGTTTTTAGCATCAAGCATTGCACGATTCTCTCGAATAATGTAGATCACCTTTTACTGAATTTAACACTGTCTGATATCATGGTCTCCCTGGCAAATGCCTCAACTTTGCAGAAGGATTCCAGTTGGATAGAAAGGATAAGGAAATTTGTAACAGAAGCCCTTGAAGATGGGTCTAGGCTAAACAGTAAGCAGCTGAACAGATTGCTTGGTGTCTCCTGGAGGTTAATGCAGATGCAGTCAGACAGAGGTGGGTGTCAATGCTCTGTCCTTACTTAAGAGAGGGGCTCTTACGCATACTGTTAATGTTGAGCATCTAATTTTGAGTTCATACCTGTCAAACATTTCATAGTCATTTACGTTCAAGCCATAAAAGGTAGCCAGCATAATCATGAAGGAATGTCTGCTTGAACCCTGATGGCTGAGGACACCCCCTTTTCGGTGGGTAGGTCCACTCTGAAGCTGATGGGTAGGTTTTCTACTAGATTACATAGTTGGAGTGAAAGAAGGTAAGTTTTATTAATAGGAAATGACATTGAGCCTAAGGATAAAGAAATACTTTTCTGATCTAGTTTGACTAGAAATTGGTGGATCCTTATCTCTTTACCTTTCTTGTAACTTGAAGTTATGTTGCATTAAGTCAGTTTTTAGTGTGACTTACTAATTCTTTTCATTCAAGCAGAACTTTGCTGTTTGGTTCCTGGCTTATCCACCTTTCTAGTATTGTGGTATTTATTGTCCTTTCCTAGGTTTGTTGTCTCTTAGGAAAATTTGTACTGTAATCTCCGATTGGTTTGACTTTTTTATTAGGCCATTGATGTAGGATTTTGATGGTAGTCATCAGTTTGTGGCTAAAATCTGCTTCCTCATAGGAACAAGGTGCTTCTGTGCTTTTTAGAAGAATTATGGTGATGGTGAAGAAACATTTTGACTCACATGCAGCTGTTTTCTCTTGTTTCTTAGAGGCTACAGAGTCTCTCATAAAGGCAGTTTATACATTGTATCAGCAGAGAGGCCTTCTCCTTCCAGTTCCGACTTTGTTACTGAAGTTTTTCAGTAAAAGCTATCAAAAAGAAGAACTGAGATCTTACAGAATCCGGTACAGTTCCTTTGTTATTTTGCTTTTCTTTTTCTTACCAGGTTACTTTGTAATCTGTATGAATAAGATGATAGGGTGATTAAATCTTTGGAGAAAATCTTCTTTTTATCCTTTTTGGTTTTATTATTTTTTTTTTAAATAAAAAGGCATACATAATAGTTTCAGTAACCTTTATACACATAACTGAGAAGGTAAAAGTCTCTTTGAGCATATATTTCCACTTGTCTGCTTAACAGCTAAAGGACAATTATTGGAACCACCTGTAGCAGCCTCAGAATTTTGTTTTGCTTCCCATAAAAATTATGGAGGTTTAACCTCCAGCCCTTAGTGACATATTGGGACACATGGTATAAGAATGAGGGCAGTAGAAGAGGAGAGGTGTACAATAGGTGAAAGAGATTAAAAGGTGCAAACTGAGTTATAAAGTAAATAAGTCATGGGGATATAATATACAGCATAAAGAATATGACCAGTAACTTTTATTAGGACAGGTGGTTATTAGACGTATGGTGACCATTTGCAATGTGTACAGATGTCAGACTATTATGTGATACATACCTGAAACTAACATAATACTGGGTGTCAAAAATGTTTCAATAAATTTTTAAATGGCGGTATCTTAAAGAGCAAAAGTGTCCAGCTTGGTTTGGTGCTGTCTGGTGATGCAGACAACACGAAGAGTAGAACTCAGGAATCAGTCCTAGATGTGGTGAGTTTGAGGTTTACTTGGGATAGTCTGGAAGAGATGTTTGGGTGAAAGATAACGGGATTTGTGGTACCTCAGCATACATAGGTAGTTGTTAGAACATATTCAAGTCTTTACTGTGAGTCAGGTGCTTTTCTTAATTTTTCAGTAATTCTCATACTTTTATGTAGGTACTGTTGGTTTCTGCCTTATAGAAGGAAGCTTAGGTTAAATAAGTTGGTGAGTGTCATGCTGTTAAAGGGCAGCCAGACTGAGACTTAAGTTCAAGTCTGGTAGACTCCAAAGGTTGTGTGTAAATCACTGAACTCTTGGGGGACAGCAAAAGTGATTGCCGTGTCCAAGATGAGACATTAGAGAGTGAGCAAGTATGTGCAAGAATGGAAATAACCCAAGTTTGAAGCCACTTAATGTGGGGGCACCCTATACTGAATGCATAAATGACTTAATATAGTAAAACGGTCATTACAAATTAGTGTAAATAGTTCACAAGCTAAGTAGAGCCTGTGTCCTTTAAGATAAAATTACATTGTACATAGTGCCCCAAACTACATAAACTTTTAAAATACAGTGGGTAAAACCTTAGAGAATACTATAGATGAATATAGTATGCCAGTCATCTTATAGGCTCTCAAATGTTTAAATAAATGTGGTGTATTTCCCTTTTCTTTGATGGCCTTAGATACCGTAGTAAAGTGTTATCACGTTGGTTGGCTGGTTTACCACTGCAGCTTGCACATCTCGGCTCCCGAAATCCTGAGCTTTCAACACAGTTTGTTGACATTATCCATACTGCTGCAGCCCGAGCAAATAAAGAGCTACTCAAAAGTTTACAAAAGTTTACTGCTCTCCGAATCTATGGTAAGAGTGTTGTTTACCTGTGTATGTAATAATCGGTCTACCCCGACTTAAGAACAATGTTTCAAAGGGGAGATCTTTAGGTTTTACTTTTCCTTCAAATTATACATTAATTGTACCATGGTAAAATGAATAAAATATCAAACAGTAAATTCATTTTCAATAGTATTACTTAATACAATAGTTTAAGAAAACTAAAGGTTGGAGATGTTTCTTCAGATCTTAAATTATCTTTTAAGCCACGAAATTCACAAATTCAAAACTGATCAGATATTTTTATAGAATTCTTTTGAAACTTTGATGGCAAATTTTACTTATTTAATCGTTATTGAGATCTTGTACGGCTTTCATATATTAACGTTTCACTCACCCCTGAAACCTTTTCATTCTTTTAGCAAAAATATCAATAAAAATATACATATATGCATATGTATAATTAGTATTTATTATTAGGACACAGTTTATATACCATAAAATTGGCCATTTTACACTGTGCAATTCATTAATTTTTATCATATTCCCAAGATTGTGCGATAGTCACTATTATCTTATTCCAGAATATTTTTATCACCTCAAAAAGAAACTCTACCATTAGTAGTCCATCCCTATTTCCTCATTTCTTCCTACCTCAGCTCCTGACAACCACTGCTCACCATTTCTGTCTCTCTGTATTTGCCTGTTTTGATCATTTCTCACAGATGACATTGTGTGATGTGGATCTTCTCAGTATGGCTTCCGTCACTTGGCATACTGTTCTTAGGATTTACGAGCATATACGAGTACTGTATTTCTTTTTAATGCTGAGTAACATTCCACTGTTGAATATACACCACTTTATATTTACCCATTTATTAAATGACAAACGTTGGTTTGTGTCTACCTTTTGTGTGTGGTATTTAAAAATCTGTATTTTTCAGTATTGCTTATATATAGGAGTGTGTGTGTATACTCAGATAAGTCTTTGGTTTTAAATTCAGTTCAGTTTAGTTGCTCAGTCGTGTCCAACTCTTTGCAACCCCATGAACTGCAGCATGCCAGACCTCCCTGTCCATCACCAACTCCTGGAGCCCAACTAAACCCATGTCCATGAAGTCGGTGATGCCATCCAAGCATCTCATCCTCTGTTGTCCCCTTCTGCTCCTGCCTTCAATCTTTCCCAGCATCGGGATCTTTTCCAACGAGTCAACTCTTTGCATCAGGTGGCCAAAGTATTGGAGTTTCAGCTTCAGCATCAGTCCTTCCAATGAACACCCAGGACTGATCTCCTTTAGGGTGGACAGGTTGGATCTCCTTGCAGTCCAAGGGACTCTTAAGAGTCTTCTCCAACACCACAGTTCAAAAGCATCAATTGTTCTGCGTTCAGCTTTCTTCACAGTCTAACTCTCACATCCATACATGACGACTGGAAAAACCATAGCCTTGACTAGACAGACCTTTGTTGACAAAGTAATGTCTCTGCTTTTTAATATGCTATCTGAGTTGGTCCTAACTTTCCTTCCAAGGAGTAAGCATCTTTTAATTTCATGGCTGCAGTCACCATCTGCAGTGACTTTGGAGCCCAGAAAAATAAAGTCAGCCACTGTTTCCACTGTTTCCCCATCTATTAGCCATGAAGTGATGGGGCCGGATTAGGTTGATATTATAATTGTCCCTGTTTGGCAAAAGTGCTTGTTTTTTTTTTTTTTTTTTTTTTTTACTATTTTGCTTTGTTTCTAATACCTTTAACTCCATCAGTTATTATTTCAAATAACACATTTGAATATTATGAAATCGAGTGTTAAATGTTATCTTTAAATAATGATTGTATTTAGTCTTACTCTAGGCAGTACCTTAAGCCATACATATATATTTTTTTTTCATGTAGTTGATATGTTAGAATTCAACATAGCACAGTGAAAATGGTCAGTCTGCTTTATTAATTCTTGTTTGTATATCTTTTAAAATTTAACTTGTCTTCCTGCCTCACTAGATCCACAAGAAGGCACAGTGGTGGTTCTGTCAGCAGAGTCTCAGCAGCTTTTGGTCCAGCTTGTGTATTTTCTACCCAGTCTGCCTGCTGACTTGCTTTCTCGGTTAAGCTGCTGCTGTATTATGGGAAGACTCAGTGCAAATTTGGCTGCCATGCTTATCGGGATACTGCACATGAGGTAGCATGCTAAAGTGAGCTGTATTTCAAGTGTATAATCTTCTCCCTCACCCTTCCCCTGTCACTGGCAGTTTGTGAACTGACTTTTTAAAATGCCGCCCCTCCCTTCATTTGCTCTTAAAACAGCAGTTAAAACTGTTGATGATACTGGGTAAGAGGAAGGTCACTGGGGCAAGACTGTTCCAGGTGGTTTGCTTAGCGGTTTGCATTGTCATGGTTGCAGTCACTAAGTCCATGGGCTGTAGTCCACCAGGCGCCTCTGCCCATGGGATTTTCCAGGCAAGGATACTGGAGTGGGTTGCTGTTTCTTTTTCCAGGGGATCCTCCTGACCCAGGGATTGAATCTTGTTCTGCTACACCACAGGTGGATTCTTTACCGCTGAACCATCAGGTAGAAACATACAGTGATTTGTGTAGGTGCATTGAAACAAGGGTTAAGATTATCAGAAGTGTGTAGCCATAGTAAGGATTCAGTGACGGATGAGAGTGCTGTGTTTTAAAACTTCTGGTGTTATGAAATTGTAATACAGGTCTTTCTTTTTGGAAGGGAGCTCAGTTCAATGTAGGTGGTGAAATAAAAGCTTGCGGACTCAGACAGGGAATCATTAAAATATCTGTGGGTGGGTGGGTGGGTGTGTGTGTGTGTGGCAAAATATACATAACCTAAAACTTCCCATTTTAACCAGTTTTAGGTATACAGTGAGAATTGTTTGGGGCATTAAGTACATTCACACTGTTGTGCGACTGCTACCACTATTCATCTCCAGCACTGTCATCGTTGCAGACTGAAACTCTGTACTGATTATTTCCCCTTCTCCCAGCCCTTGTTTACCACTATTTTGTCTTCATGATTTTGATATATTCATCTGTTAATGGATACTCGGTTGTTCTGCCTTTTGGCTGTTACAAATAATGCAGCTATAAACATTGGTGTGCAGACACCTGTTTGAATCCTTTTAATTCTTTTGGCTGTATACCCAGAAGTAGAATTGCTGAATCATATGTTAATTTTCTGTTTAATTTTTCAAGGAGCTACTTTCCAGAATGTGACTGTGGTGTTTTACTCTCAAAGGTCTTAAAACTAATAATGTTTCATGTTGCTAGTGTTCAAAGTATCCTTTAAAATGTAATGTTTGTATCAGGCATAGTACTTTCATATTCAGCCATTTGTTACTGATTGTGGCTCAAGGCCAGGGTCTGATACAGTTTTAGGCAGGAGTTGAATCTGGGCTGTAGCTGAAAAATTTAAAAACTAGCTTCTTTGTGGCTTCTTGTGCAGACCCTCTGCCCCAATTAAACAGGAGTGGCTCGCTTTATTAGTAGACTTTCTTTAGCTTTGTTTGCCAGTCTCTTCGTACCAGGATAAGACGTATGTTTGAATGTTGTCGCCCAAATTGTGCTTCATAACTGATAATTACTTTTTCCTTTTAGCAAAAGAGAGCTGTTTGCAATATGTTGTCTATATATGAAACCCCTCTTTGTCTAGTTCAGTACTAAATGCCAGGTCTTTAAGAAATACAATTTAACTTAAGTGGTTTTATGACTGTTAACTTCCAGTAGAGGGCACTCATTTCCCATGATAGAACTTGTGGAGGATCTGTTTTGGCATTCATTTAAAAGTGACTTTTGAACACCTCTTAAAATTAATTCTCTTTAGAACTTGTATTTAGTATCTTTTTTGGCATTAATTACGATTGACTTGTGCTCAATAACTTTGGTCAAGGATTTTTTCACAAGTCTTTTTTTACATTTTTTTGTGGGTTTGTGGTGAGTACTGAGAAAATATTAATTTACAAGTAATGGTAATAGAAGTTTATAATCATCAAAAGCAAGTTGTCATGTAGTTAAAAGTGTACCAAGTTAAACTTTGCCTTTTAGCATTTGCACAGAGTCTTAGTAGACTTCTCTTTCTGTAGATGTATTGTCCCTATTCAAACTAATCTCTTTAAAAATTATAACAAGATGGGGCCTTTTCAACTTTCCCAGGCCAGTGGTATTATCATTGCATCACTTTTCCTAGATTTAGAATTGAAGAATAATGTTCGGTTATTCTTAAGGAATGATGTTCTTCTAAGGAATACCGTTCCTTAGACATCACCTGGGTTATTTCACGTCTTTGGTTTTCCCCTCCGTCCTTGATGGTGACGGTAAACCAGCTAGCTTTCTCACTGTCTCCCACCTGCACCGTTCACCTGAGGCATCCCACTCCTCAGCTCCGTCTGTGCCAAGGACTGTTGGCAGGCTCCTTTTCCTGAAATATTCCTTCAATAATTTCTGATTTTCATCTGCTATATTAATTGGGCTCTGCGGTCTAGTTCACTCTGGGTGTTAGCGTTCTGACACTGTTGTCTCCAGCAGGGGAAGTTCATCGGAGAGCAGGTCACCACCAGACCATCTCCGTTTGTTCAGTGTGTGAAAAACCCATCAACTTAGAGTTGTTGGTGTTTAGTTTGTCTTAAAAACTGTACTTAGAATTGCTGTTCCTGCCTTTTTCACTATTCACTTAGAGGTTTTTTGAGTTTTTCCTCTCCATCTACCTGTGGTGTTCTGCTGACCGTTACTCTTCTTGCCCTCTCTGCCCCTAGTTCATTTACAGCTGGTTTGGGGAACATGAGACATGCATGTGGAAACGTAGTCTATGCTGTTAGATAAAAATACCAGAGAAGGGAGAAATTACTGAGAAATTCAGCCTGGTTTTGAAGCAGGGTGAATATGTGAGCTGGCCTGCCAGGAGCAGGTCTGGTTTGCTTCTGTTGTCCAAGCATAATTGATATAGCATCCCTTCTAGTCTCAGAACTGTTCTGGTGTGGCCAGTATGTGTGGTCATTGTAGTTTTAAGGACAGAGTGATACATTGCTTGTCTTTTGTCCAAACTAGATTTTTAAATGGATTTGCTACTCTTTTTAGCCACTGGACAGCACAGTGTTCACTGGGTATAAGAGGATATTAGCTTCTTTTCTAATCACCCATTTTGTACTCATTTCCATTGAGCATCTCTGACTTTTTATAACCTCTTAGCTTGTGATATTCTCTCCCATAGCCCTTTAAGCAAAGAGAAGTCCTTTAAGTAGAAGTGATTCAGAAAAATGTTGCCATTATTTTTAACTCCCCAACTTTTAAGAATGTTAATAAATACAGTTGTTTCAGTGGTTAAAAAAAAAAAAGTGCTTCTCATTGAATTAGAAACTCCTTATTTTGTCTTGACATTTATTCAGATTTCTATTATAAAAGTTTGTCCAAAAAAAAAAAATTTGTCACAAAAAGCTATCCAAAAAGATAGCTTTTTGGATCTGATTATTCTCAGCTTTTTGTTTTTTTGCTGTATTCATGGCTGACATTTGCTGTATTCCTTCTTAGTCTTACCTTGAGGAGAGTTTTTAAAGGTATCACTGGAAACTGATCTCATAGCAGGAACCAGATAATCTTCATTTAATGAGAAGCTGCTTTATGTTTAGCTATTCCCTTAAGTCCACTACCAATACTTTAGCTGCAGTATTGTGACGTAGACTAGTTATAAAGCCTCGCAAAGTATAGGAGTGCATAGTTATTGCAGAGTGGCTTTAAATTGAAGTATTCTTTACCTAGTTAAGATGCTTTGGTTTAGGTAGGAAGCAGGAGCTTGTTTAAACTTAGCTCATTCATATAAACAAGGTAAGACTTTTTTTTTTTTTTTTAATGAAGATGAGGTAGTAAATACATAGCAGCTGAACCTACTACTGAAAAGCAGAACTTCACCTTGGCTCCTTGAAACTGAGCTTTGAGTGGTGTGGAAAAATTTTCCAGTTGTACCATATAAGTGGGCTGGTTATGCTTTTCAAGGAAACTTTACATAAACATATGTTAGAAATTATATTTTCCATATTACGATACTTGAACCCCCTTACATGTAAAGATGATACATGCTACGGATTTTTGACTGAGCTCTTAAATTATACTTGTATTCCATAAAGAATAGTCATATATTCTGTGCTTTATTCCTGAGTCTTCAATTTGGTCACTTCTAGTACTAGGTCTCCATTGTTTATTGCAGATCATCATTTTCTGGATGGAAGTCTTCAGTGAAAGAATGGAATGGAAGTGATCAGTTAAACATCAGTAATGAGGACTATTTCAGCTTCTTATTTTCAACACTTACAGGTAACTGCCCTGATCCACCAAGTTAAGGAAAGGAAAAGAACCTAGTATGAAAATTCTCCTGAGATTTACTGTCTTACCTGTTTGGGTCTAAGTTTTGGACCTCACTGCATAGCTTAATAAGATGGGGAACAGAATATCCATTTTAAGCATGTTTAACATGTTCGGTGTGTTAGGAAAAACATCACATTTTAATTAGCCATATTTTGCTTTCCATTGATGTCAGAGAAAAATTAGTAAAATGAGTCTTGATGTGTTAGATTAGTAAGTATTATTACTGTTGTTTTAAATGATCATACTGTCTTTGGTAGTTTTGTTTTGTAACTGGATGATAAAGATGACAGTGTTTGAAATTTTCTGAAGACTTAAAATTAAGAGACTTATTGAAATATGTTGTCAGAATCCAAAAATAGCTTGAAAAGTTCTGATAAGGAGCTGAATGTAGCAAGATAAATATTATATAAAAGAAACAAGTAACAAGTAGACCTTACAGCCACTATGGAAAACAGTGTGGAGATTTCTTAAAAAACTGGAAATAGAACTGCCATATGACCCAGCAATACCACTTCTAGGCATACACACTGAGGAATCCAGATCTGAAAGAGACACGTGCACCCCAATGTTCATCGCAGCACTGTTTATAATAGCCAGGACATGGAAGCAACCTAGATGCCCATCAGCAGATGAATGGATAAGGAAGCTGTGGTACATATACACCATGGAATATTACTCAGCCGTTAAAAAGAATTCATTTGAATCAGTTCTAATGAGATGGATGAAACTGGAGCCCATTATACAGAGTGAAGTAAGCCAGAAAGATAAAGAACATTACAGTATACTAACACATATATACGGAATTTAGATAGATGGTGGCGATAACCCTATATGCAAAACAGAAAAAGAGACACAGAAGTACAGAACAGACTTTTGAACTCTGGGGGAGAACGTGAGGGTGGGATGTTTTGAAAGAACAGCATGTATACTATCTATGGTGAAACGGACCACCAGCCCAGGTGGGATACATGAGTCAGGTGCTCGGGCCTGGTGCACTGGGAGGACCCTGAGGAGTCGGGTGGGGAGGGAGGTGGGAGGGGGGATCGGGATGGGGAATACGTGTAACTATATGGCTGATTCATGCCAATGTATGACAAAACCCACTGAAATGTTGTAAAGTGATTGGCCTCCAACTAATAAAATAATATTTAAAAAAAAAAAAAACAAGTAGACTTGTACATGTTTGTTTGATAGTTTTGGATGTATGCGTTTGAGATGGATGTGAGGGCTTTATGTTTTAATTAGTAGTACCTGTCAAAGGGTTTAGTGGTTTTAGGAAACTCATTAGGAATCAGCCAGGAGTGTGATATGGCTTCCCAACTAGATGATGGCTCTTTAGGGCATGTTCATGGAAGTACAGTGATCTGAAAACATCAAAGCAGGTAGCTAGGGTCAGACCACATTGTGCTCGTATTCTGATCATTCTAAGAGCTGTCTTTCAGGAGGGACTTGGGCAAGTTGTTTGTATAGGTCAGACTAGGTGTAATAGAGGTGGTAAGAGAATCAGAAATCTTATTATATGGAATAGGTAGAAGGAAGTACACAGTAATTGTTGAAGAAATAGACTTAGGGGGGATGGAATAGTTTTAAGACACTTGAAAGGCTATTATGTAAGAATACAGAGTTTGGTATATGTATGAAGGAGCATATTGTTTTTCTTGTTCATTTGCTTTTTTAAACCTGACATTAATTAGAATGATTATGTCTTTCACACTTATTTAAGTATAAAGGTGGCAAAGCCCTCAGTTTAAGGGATATAATATTGTTTCTTGATGTATTACACATTTGATTCAGGTCAAATCTTTGTGTACATAATTATATGAATTTTACTACATCGCTGGCATTTCATTTTTTAAAATAATACATAAAGTACAGAAATTCAGAGAAAATAGCTTGTTAGCTTGAAGAATTTAACTTGAAGATACATGTCTATTTTTTAAAAATTACTTAAGAATTTTACTTGCTTTGTGATTTATTTTAAATTGGATTTCTTTATACTCAAATTAGGGTTTTCAAAAGAGGAACTGACTTGGCTTCAGAGCCTTTGAGGAGTGCCCCATGTCATCCAGACGCAGCTTTCTCCCGTGCTACTTTACCTCACTGACTTGGATCAGTTTTCACACCATTGGGACATAACAGAGGTAATGGTCCATTTGGAAAGGCATGGAAGATTGTTAGAATTCAGTTCATCCACCGCCAATAGTTACTGTGTGCTAGCGTTGCCTTGTGTAAGATGTTTCTAGAGGTTGAGAGCAGTATAAAGCACAGTCCCTGTTCTGAAAGTGCGTGTGACCCTTGGATAGGCGATGTGGATTCCTGAAAGAAGAGTTTTCATAAAGTTATGCCACTAGAATAGAATAAATTAGCAGTTTGAATGATAGAGACACATTTATTTTCTTTTTGCCTAGTATAGGGTAAAGGGAAAAAGAGGAAAGACTTCATGGAAAAGGAAGAATTTTACGTAGATACTGAAGGATTAATAAGAGTTAAGTAGGATTTTGTATCCTTGAAGGTGGGTTTTTCTAAACAGAAATAATTATTTGGAAGCTCCTTTGGTTTTAAAGAATTAGTATGTAGTTTATCAAAGTTATATTTTAAACCCCAAATTTCCCTTAAATTTTAAAGTTCAACTTAACAAATCTTTTTAGATACATATAGTAAGTTTAGGGAATCATTTTAAAAGGAGACTTAAACTATATTGCATCCCTTTTACATACATATTTAAAACTTTAAAAAACTGTTTAAATAACTTAATATATTCACTATTTGGTAAGTAGTTCAGTTTTCAGACAAACCTTCACAAATGTTATGGTAAATCTTAAAACATTTAATAAACTTACAAGCATGGTACATATTAATATCTTAAGTTTCAGTACTATTTATAGTGAAATTCAAATTAAAATTACAAGTCTAGGTTAGCTGTTAATTCTGTTTTAAATTGAAATTATAGGGCTGATATTTTACACTAATAGTCAGAATTGTTTTACGTTACAAATATATAAATATGTAAAGCATCATAAATACTGGTACTAAGGATTTGAGTCTGTAAGATATTTATATATTAGTTAATTTCTTTTATTTATTTCTTCAGTTTCTTTCCTTGCATTGAAAGGTACTTGCCCAGTAGAATTGTAGTTGTGTCATTCCAAATAATGTTGGTTGGAACCTTTCTTGCACATTCCGAGGTTGTGTTCTGTGCTAGCATTTTTTTTTTTTTTTAATGATTCATAAGGTTTTGGTTGGGGCACTGAAGTCCTTGGGAACTTCTTTCCTTGTAACTCGTAATTGCTCGGCCATAGCCTTTCCAAACAAAAGATAACCTTTGTAAGTGTTCTCAACAGGGTCGTCTCTAGAACCTGAATCTGTTTTATTGCTGTACCAATTGATTTTATTCAGCTGATCTATTGACGACTTCTTTCATTCTTTTCCAGAATACTCTTTACATTCTTCCTGGATCTTAGGGCTACACCTTTTGTAGACATTTAACACATTTCTCTCATGGTTTTGTTTGACTGTGATCACAATACTTGGGTCATGCCAGGGACACTTTCTTCTCTGTATCACCTAGTGCCTAACTATGTTCATATATTGGCTTTCAAAAAATAGTGGATTAGAAACAATGAAAACTAAGGAGTTGGGTAACCAACCTGCATATTTAATATCTGGCATTTTATCTTAATCCATAGTACATGCAGAGAGTGAAGCCTTGCACACTGCTGGATTTGAAGGGTTGGGTTTAGTGTCAGTAAGTGTTCTGTAAGCTTGTTTCTGATGTTTTTAAACTACCTCATGCATGGATTGGGGAAAGTGTGGTATGGGGATTGATCAGTGGGCCCCAGATTCCAGACAGAGACTTGTTAAGTGTCTAGTTTGATAACTTGAACAACTCCAATAATCTCTCTCTGACAATTTTAATTTTTCTGAATCATGTCATCTGTGTAAAGACACAGATGTCGTGAAAATGTGATTGGTTATATTTCTGAGTGTACATTGGCAAGAACATGTATTAAACTTCAAGGATGCTGTCTTTGAAATGTTAAGACATAAATTAGGAAAAATCTGAAAGTTTCTTTCTTAGCTTTTGAAGTTAAATGAAGATTCCAGTTCTATTTTCGATAAAATTTGCCTTTAAGTTGGCCTTATCACATGAAATTATTTGAAATATATGTAGTTTTTGACAGCCTTAGTGTAAAAGTTGATTTTTTATTATTATTTCATTTGAAAAAGTTACTAGTCAATGGCGTGAGTTTGCTTAGTTTGTTCTATCTGCTTAGTCTGAAGTGTTTTGTTTTTTTTTTTTTAAATCGGACCTTTTTTTTTCTGAGTAGATTTTCTTCACAAAGTATAATTTATTTACTTACCTACTTAACACATTTAAGAATTTACTTATGTATATACGGCAGTATGAGGTCTTCACCATGTACAGGCTTTCTCCAGTTGCAGCAAGTGGGGATTACTATCTGGGGCTGCTCTTCAGCTGTGGGACACGGGCCCCTCTCTGCGGCGGCTCCTCTTGTTGCAGAGCATGGGCTCGAGGGCTTCGTTAGTTCTGGCACACAGGCTTAGCTGCCCTGTGGAACCTCCCCAGACCAGGGATTGAACCTGTATCCCCTACTGAGTGGCATATTCTGGACCACTGGACCACTAGGAAAGTCCCACAGGACAGTGTAGAAGAACAGAACGATAACAGTAAAAGTGTCCGTCCAGTCTCTGTCTGCCAGCCATCCATGTCCCTTCCTTAGTTTCTAAATGTATTCTTTTGGATAACTTCTGTGTCTTCACAAATGATTATATATATATTCTTTTGGCTTCTCCTTTTATAGACACAACATACTCTGATTTGGACCTTGCAGTTTTCATTTAGTATCTTCATGATCATTTCTTCCAAACACTGAAGGAAGAATTGTATGATCTTGCCATTAATGATGGAAATAGTAGTTAAAAGGGAAAAGGAATCTTTGGACAGAGATATCATTCCCAAATGGAAGTGTCTTTTCCAGAGCCAGTGCAAGGTTTTAAGGTTAATTTTAATTGTCATTTATAAAATTTTGAATGGTTTGAAAAGACTACTTTTTAACTAAATTCTGAAGAACAATAATAAAATATTACTCTAGTTTAAGAAATAGAACATTTTTCTTTGTTTTTGAAACCTCTGATTTTATTAACAGTTTTATGTGTGTGACATTTCTGTATAAAATTAGGTAGAAAATACTTCAGTGTAGAAATTAAGTGTACAAAATCTTGTTAAAATTTTTTATATTTTTAAAAAACTCTCAATTTCCACACTGTAGCAAACTGCCATGCCTGTTCTGGAGTTGTGCACTTATGAAGTCAGGATTCTGATGTACGCAAATTTCAGTTAACACTAGTTGCAAAAGTGAAGACTCCCTGTATATATGTATGTTTGTGTGTCTCTGTTTGTATTTTTGTTTACTTTTGTTTTGAAACAATCTCAGACTTGGAGAAAAATTACAATTGCAGTACAAAGAACTTCTCTTTTCTTAAACTGTTTGACAAAATGCCCATTGTCGATACTTTAGCATACAAGTAGACCGTGTTTTATTGTACCTGCAAATTCAGTTTTTGGAAACTGAAGTTCTGCGGCAGCCCTGCACTGAGGGTGTCCGTCATCTTTGCAGTAGCATTTGCACACTCTGGGTCTCTGTGTCAGTTTGGTGATTCTCGCAGTATTTCACACTTTTTCATTGTTATTTCTTAGAGTGAGCTGTGATCGGTGACTTTTGATAATACTGTTGTCATTGTTTCGGAGTTTGTAATTAATTGTAACCATGAACCGTGCCCACAGGAGATAGTGCTGTGATCTTAGTAAAATATGTGTGTTCTGACTGCCCCACCAGCCAGCCATTCCCTATCTCTCTCCTTCTCCTCAGGTCTCCCTATTCCCTGAGACTCAGCAGTATTGAAATTAGGGCAGTTAATAACCCTGCAGTGGCCTCTGAGAGTATGTGTGTTTGTCACTCAGTTGTATCCAACTCTTTGTGACCCCTGGACTGTAGCTCGCCAGGCTTCTCTGTCCATGGAGTTCTGCAGGTAAGAATACTGGAGTGGGTTGCCATTTCCCTCTCTGGGGGATCCTCCTGACCCAGGGATCAAACCCCAGCCTACTGCTTTGCAGTCAGATTCTTTACCATCTGAGGCACCAGGTGTTCAAGTGAAAGGAAGAGTTGTGTATCTCTTACTTGAAACCAAAAGCTAGAAATGATTATGAGCTGAGTGAGAAAAGTGTGTTGACAGCCAAGATAGGCTGACAACTAGAACTCTGTGCTGGTTAGTCAAGTTGTGAGTGCAAAAGAAAAGTTCTTGAAAGTAAAAGGGCTATTTCGTGAACACAGGAATAATAAGAAAGTGAAACAACCTTATTGATGATGCGGAAAAAGTTTGAATGACCCTTAAGCCAAAGCCAAATCTTGAGCAAACCCTGATGATGATTTAGTCATTAAGTCGCATCTGACTCCCTGCAACCCCATGGACTGTGGCCTGCCAGGCTCCTATGTCTGTGGGATTCTCCGGACAAGAGTACTGGGAGTGGTTGGCATTTCCTTCTCCAGGGGATCTTCCTGAACCAGGGATTGAACCCGGGTCTCCCGCATTGTGGGCAGATTTACCGACTGAGCTACAAGGGAAGCCTTAAAACTCTCGTAAGTCTCTTCAGTTCTCTGAAGGCTGAGAGAGGTGAGGAAGCTGCAGAAGAGTTTGAAGGTAGCAGAGACTGATTCATGAGGCTTGAGGGAAGAAGCCATACCCCCAACCTTTGCTATTAATGCAAATCCAGCACGGGCTGGTTAGCTTGAGTTGAGAAGCAGTGTGGTTTGCAAGTGAACATGCCTCGTTTAGGGAGAGATCAATAGCCATACAGGGAGATATGATTAGAAAGAAGAAGAACATCATATGATGCATTTTACTTATCTGAGGCAGGATTGATGGGGTTCTGCTTGAACAAGAGCCTGAGATCTTCAACAGGTTCACAGGAATAGCTGTCCTCTGGCTTTGGAGTCTCAGTTTCTGTCTTCCCCTCCTGTAGGCCATAGGGTTTTATTCTAGAATTGTGGACCCAGGCAGATAGACCCTTCACTTTTACAGCAGTTGAAGTCACTAGAACAACCTGATATGGCCCTGTCCATTTCTTGGACAGCTGGTTTGGACTCCCTTTTTCTTGCCAGGTCTTTACTGATACTTGATCCCCTGGCTTTACCTGGGGATTTTTCAAGTCTTCCTGTGGTTTGTTCTCCATACCGTTGGAGATCTTGCTGAAACCTTCCCAGGTCAATTATATGTTTTAAGAGTGTATTGGCATTCTCGTCAAAAAACAAATCAGAATTTAACAATGGACGTCCATACATCATTTCATAAGGACTTAACAATAGTGGCCGTTTGGGGGATGTCCGTAGCCTCATGAGGGCGATGGGCAGCATATGTGTCCACTTATTATGTCTTTCTTGACATAGCTTAGCCAGAGCCCTTTTAAGAGTCTGGTTGGCTCTCTCTACCTTTCCTGAAGCTTGAGGCCTACAGGAGGAGCGGAGACGGTATTTTATGCCTAAGCATGCAGCTAGGTTCTGGGGTATCGTGGCTGTAAGTGAGGGCCCGTTGTCACTCTGAAGTGACCGAGGCAGCCCAAACCTAGGCACTATCTCCTTCAGCAGAGCTTTACAGACTTCTGTAGCTCTCTCTGTCTCAGTAGGGAACGCTTCGATCCATCCTGTGAATGTGTCAATAAAGACTAGCAAATAAGAAAACCCTTGGATCTTGGGCATGGCTGTAAATTCTACTTGCCAGTACTCTCCTGGGTATGATCCCCAATGTTGGACAGGTGTAATTAGAGGAGGTCTGGTTTTTGGGTTATTTTTTAGACAGGTGTCACAATTTTGTGTGACCTGTTTAACAACCTTAGCTAACTGGGGATGGGAGAGAATAGGCTTAAGCAAGATTTCTAGATTATCTTTTCCAAAATGAGCGCTCTTATGTAAGGAGTTAGTAATGTTTTAAACCTGAGAATCAGGGAGTATTATTTGGGCCTGATCAGGCTGAAACCACCCATGTGACCCAATCTCCCAGCCCCGCTTAGCATATCGGGAATGTCCCCCTGGGGTAAAATGTGGAGTCAGAGTTTCCTTGGGGAAAAGGGGGCAGATAGCAGTGGCAGAGGTAGCTTCCCCGGCAGCTCGACCTGCCTCTTGATCAGCTTTCCTATTTCCCTGAGCCTCTTTTTCTTGCCCCTTTTGGTGACTCTTGCAGTGGATGACAGCTAATTTTGCAGGAAGTTTGACTGCCTCCAGGAGCCTGAGAATGAGCTCTTTGTGTTTAATAGCAGAGCTTCGGGCACTGAGCATCCCTCTTTCTTTCCAAATTGCTGCACGGGCATGCAGAATGAGGAAAGCATACTTAGAGTCCATACACACATTAATCCTCTTTCCTTCTCCTAACTCCAAAGCTCTTGTCAGGGCAAAAAGTTCAGCTTTCTGGGCTGAGGTGTCTGGGGGAAGAGACCCACTTTCCTTAGTTTCTTCCAGGCTCGCTACAGCATATCCTGCTTTCCTCTCTCCCTTTTCTACAAAACTGCTGCCATCTGTGTGCCAGTTTTCCTCTGGGTCAGATAAAGGTGTCTCTGATAGGTCCCGGCGAGAAGACTATAACTCATCTGTGATTTGTATGCATTGGTGATCCAGAGGGGAGGTAGGGGGATCTGGCAGTAAGGTTGCTGGATTGAAAGTCTGGCAGACCCTCAACTTTATTTCTGGAGTGTCAAGGAGGAGGGCTTGGTATTGGGTGATCCTTCCCCCTGTCATCCACCTGTCCCCTTTCGTTTCCAAGACTGCTTGCACACGGTGAGGCGTATACACTGTGGTGGGATGACCCAGGGTCAGCTTAGATGCCTCCTTAACCATAAGAGCGGTGGCTGCTACTGCCTGGAGGCAAGTGGGCCACCCTCTGGCCACCTCATCTAGTTATTTTGAGAGATAAGCCACAGGTTGTCATACGGGCCCCATCATCTGCCCTAACACCCCAAGAGCAGTTCCTGTCCTTTCGGAAACATAGAGTCTAAAAGGCTTCTCCAGGTTTGGGAGGCCTAAAGCTGGGGCTGTAGTGATGGACTCTTTTAGGGCATTAAAGGCCACCTTGCAGGTCTCATGCCAGTCAAGTGGCTCTTCCACTTTCCCCCTTAAATTTTCATATAGGGGTCTGGCCAGATTGCCATAATTAGGAATCCAGATCCTGCAAAACCCGGTCCCTCCTAAAAATCCCCTAAGCTGTTGTTTTGTTTGGGGGTACGGGGTATTTAAGATGAGGGATCTCCCCTCGGGTCAGGCATTCTTTTTCTCTCCGTAATTATAAATCCAAGGTATTTTACTTGGGTTAAGCTAATCTGAGCCTACTTGGGGGATACTCGATAACCCTTTTCATATAGGAAAGTTAGCGTTTTAAATAGTGTCCATTTGAGAGCTGGTAAAATCTGGCCTAGCTATGAGCAAGTCATCCACATACTGTATTAGACTACTGTTTGTTAAAGTTAATTCCCTTAGTTCTCTCCCCGAGGAAGTCCCGAAGATATGAGGGCTGTCGCTAAACCCTTGGAGTAGTCGAGTCCAGTCGAGAGTTGTATGGTCTCTCTTGTTTCCAAGTCCTGCCACTCAAAAGCAAAGAGTTTTTGGGATTCAGGATGGAGAGGAATGCAAAAGAAAGCACCTTGAAGGTCCAAGACTGAGAAGTACTTGGCATTTCCTGGGACTTGGGATAGGAGGGTATATGGGTTTGGGACTATGGGGTGGATGGGAACCACAGCTTCATTAACAGCTCTTAGATCTTGGACGAATCGGTAAGATCCATCTGGTTTTTGAAAGGGCAAGATTGGGGTGTTGCAGTGGGACTCACAGCTGATTAGATTTCCAGTATCTCGGTATTTGTTAACTAATGGTCTAAGACCCTCAAGAGATTCTGGTTTTAAGGGATGTTGTCTTTTCCAGGGCTAGGGAGCATTTGGTCTCAGAGAAATCTTTACTGGTGGAACATTTATGGCTAAACCAGGGCTGGAGACATCCCACACCTGGGGATTGACCTCATCTAGACAAGGGACAGACTCCTCCTTTTCTACCTCTGACTGTAAATATTCAGACATAGGCAAAGAAAATTATCGACTTCTACCTTTGTGTCCCCAAGTCACTCTGGTTTGGAGGCGAAAGTATTATTCTCACCATGGAAAATCTGGAAGCTGCAAACATGAAAAATTTAAAGAGTCACGCAGAGGCTAGTCACTCTAAGCTAACCCCTAAGACATTTATTGACTGATTTCTAGCTTCTCTTCTTTAACCTTTTTTATCTACAGTAATCCTGTGTGTTCCTTTTAGTTAGGGATTCATTTTTAGACTATCCTGATTCTTCCACTACGTTCCAGTTTTGGGTCTGATACATTTACAGATGTGCCAAGTGCTTCCTGAATACTATAGAACATATTTTATGTTTAAAATACATCCATGTTTATGTAGTGAGTGAATGATTTTAAGTTTATTTGTTACACATTTCAATGTAAAAGTCAATGTGTGAACTAACATATTCACCACTTGGAAAAGTTGGCTTTTTTTGGTTGTGTGTTTGAACTCCTCAGCCGACCAAAGGTCATGGAGAGGTCTATTGTTTTTCTAAAATGGTTATAGTGTTGTTTATTTTCTGGTAATTGAATTAGGGTGTGAGTTGCAAAGCTTGTGTTTCTGTTCATTTCATTCCATATGTTCGGGTTTCTTTCTCTCTCCTGAGTCAGACAGTAATTTCCCATTGGTTGTCCAGTTACCAAGGTTGGTGTCCATGCATCCGTGCTGGTCTCTCCATACATGTCCTGGTGTCCTGTGAAACACTAAGCTTAATTTATTTGGAAATGACCTAGCTGTTCAATACACTCTCATCACTCAGTTGAGCAGAGGGAGAGAAATTCAAGTGACAAAACTCCAGAGAAGCTAGTGTCAGAGCGCCCCGGCATGGCATGCGTGGAGGGGGTTGGGGGGAGGGGGCGGTGCGCGGAGCACGAAGATCTCAGGTGTCCTCCCACCCTGAGCCTCTCCAGGCCCTCCGCTGCTCAGTGGCCTCCCCCCGCCCCCATCGCTTTGGCTGCTCAGGGCCGGGTGGTCTCTGCAGCTGCCCGGCATCCTGCCCGAGGCTCCCCCTGCCCACAAACTGTCTTCCAGTCTCTCTCTGAACCCTCGACTCTTTCTGCCTCTGTCTCACCTGGCGTGGGTGCGTGCGAGTGCCTGTCCGTGTCCCTGGCTGTCGCTCGTCTGCTCTCCCAGGAAGGTCCTGTGCTGGGCCCGCGGCGTGGGGGCAGGGCGGGCCTCGGTAGGGCGAAAGGGCGGGGCTGAGTCGCTCCAGGGGGGTGCGCAGCCGGCAGGACGGGCACCTGGGGCCCCGGCTGGGCTGCCCCTAAGCCCCAGGAGGCTCCGGGGACCGCGGACCCGGGCCGAAGCCACCCACGTCCGGAGCCACCTGACCCTGAGCAGCGAACGGGATGGTGGGTGACAGGGGGTGAGGGGGCACCGAGATGTCCTCGCTGCTCTACCCACCCCCCCTACCCCCTCCCCAGGTTGCGCAGGCACGCCAGGCCCCGGCCAGCCGGGCCAAACGGGTGCTGGCCTGGGCTCGCGTTGTGTGGAGCGTGGGCGCCCTCCGCGGTTCGCGGAGCTGCAGGCTCCGGCCGGCTGGAGTCCAGTCGCGGGTCGTGCGGCTCAAGTGCAGCGCGCCCGCTCGAGACCTGCAGCCCCAGGCCCGACCGGCAGGTCAGACCGCAAGGGAGGCGCAACTCGGGGCTCCTGGGGCGCCTGGCAGCCGCCTCAGTCTAAGGCCATACCAACCTGAACGTGCCCTCTCTCCTCTGATCTGGGAAAGTGAGCCGGGACGGGCCTGGTCAGTACTTGGATGGGAGACCGCCTAGTAGTTAGGCGATTTTTTTTGATTTTTCTGAATGCCTACTTCAGAAAGTTAGAATCGGATGACTTCACACAGTAAAACGAATCATATTTTCATACATAATCTTAAGAATCGAGCAGCTGGTCATTCTTTTTCCTGTCCTAACACAGCTAAATGGAAATCAGTTGTAGTAAGTTCTACTGACTTAAGACCCTCATCCCTAAGGGAAGATATATAGGAAAACCCATAATATATCTAAATAAACATGAAAGATACAATGATGAGAAAGAAAAAAATTTCTCAGTGACATCTTAGTTGGTATCGGAAACACGATGTTTATGAAAGCACAGCCCATAATCAAGTCCAGGCCATGGAAGCCTGTGACTGTCACTGAGTGTTGACTTCCCTTTCAGCTGTGTTCGTAAAAAGTGCTACAAAGCACTTTCTGAGGTTTGAAGCACTTGCAAACTCCCGAAGAGAATGCAATCAGAAGGGTTTCTAGAATATCCTGACGCTGTGGTGAGCTCAAGCAATACATACTCCAGAGGACGGAAGAGAGACATGTTGGGCAGTGAGGATGACTTCTACTGCACTTAGGGAGAAAGGGCATGTACAAGTGGAGAAACAACACCTCAGTGATGGAATCTTTAAAGACTCCATACATGGAGAAGGAAATGGCAACCCACTCCAGTATTCTTGCCTGGAAAAATCCATGGGCAGAGGAGTCTGGTGGGCGGAAGTCCACGGGATTCCATGACTGACCTTGTGTGCACGAGGGTGGAGGGAGACGGGTTGGTAGCAAGAAACTGGTAGAAGTAAAAAATAAGAAAAAATATAAAATAAAGACTCGATAAATATGACAATGACTGGTAGGAATAAACCTTCAGAAGTGCCTTCTCAGACCTCTCGTCAGAAGCACAAGCGTAATAAAGACACTGAGTTTTCACGGTCTCACACAAAATTAGACTGGCTTAGCACAATGGGCAGAGAGGCTCCTCTAAGACATCGGGGCTGGGCTTTACTGGAATATGCACATCGATTGAGTGCATGGCTATGTGTTATGGAAATATGTCTTACTGGCAGGGCGAAGGCATCTTCTTGAAGAACACAGCAAATAACACCACAAATTCACGGAACTTGGCTACAATGACAATAGCTGATTTCGTGATGGCTACTGCTTGGCAGAGCTGGGATTGCCTCTGCCATTAAGTACCTCAGTGGCCAGCTGTGATAGTAGCCATTACTTTCTCACTTAGAAACTTGCCATGTGCACTAGCACAAGAACAGTGAAAGCTCCCCAGAGAAGAAAGTCAGACAGACATGCTTCTGTTTTCTCACAGAAGCTGCTTATGACCGGCCCTGCTCAAAGACAGATTGCTAATTCCAAATCGATAGACAGTTATGCAGATATTCTTTAGCAACTGAGCCACCAGGGAAGCCCTACTAGCTCAGTTGCTAAAGAATCTGCCAGTAACGCAGGAGACCCCGCTTTGAGTCCTGGGTCGGGAAGATCCCCTGGAGAAGGGATAGGCTACCCACTCCAGTATTCTGGCCTAGAGATTTCCATGGACTGTATAGTCCTTGGGGCCGCAAAGAGTCAGGGACGAACTGAGCGACTTTCAACTGGACATGTGAATATCACTTTAAAAAAAAAACGTGGTAACAGATCTAGGACCTCTGTCAAGCTCATGAGTGAGTAGGATAAATATACAGAATCAGCTTTGTCCTGCATAGTTACTACCGTCCTCTATTTGCTTTGAGAGGAGTTGAGCTACTCTTGGTACAGAGGAATGATTCTTTACCAACTGAGCCACAAGGGAAGCACACTAATACTGGAGTGGGTAGCCTATCCCTTCTCCAGCGGATCTTCCAGACCCAGGAATTGAACCAGGGTCTCCTGCCTGAGTAACACATATTGGATAAAAATCGGTGAGGGAGAAGAACTAGGGACATTGATTGGTAAAATCAGTTTTCCTTGTCGAGATGGCTAGCGGAGGCGAAGGAAATGTTGGTGTGGATTTAAAAAATTCTTCTGATACTATATATAAAATTTATTAGTTCTCTGCAGAAGTCTTTAATGAAGCACAGATATTGTCATTAGATTGCTTTGGTGATATCCGTCTTATCCACATTTATTTTTTAAAATCACATAGAGTGGCTTCAATCACTTGAAGAAACGACAAAAGGTTTCTTTGGTCTCCATTCTATACTGGATCGAGAGAAGGCAGTCGATCAGCATAATGCAGGAGCTCAAGATGTTTTTGGGAAAAACTTGACTAGTCTGTTTAATGATATGGAAGAATGAATTAAGGATGGCAGCACGAAACAGAAGGCCATGCTAGAAGTACACAAGACCTTGTTTGGTAAGTCCAAACATGACTTTTTCTTTTAATTGAAGGATAGTTGCTTTACAGAATTTTGTTGCCAGACATGAACGTGAATGAGCCACAGGTGTACATATGTCTCCTCCCTCCTGAACCTCTCTCCCATCGCCTCCTCCCCATTCTACCCCTCTAGCTTGTTGCAGAGCCCCTGTTTGAGTCCCCCGAGTCATACAGCAAATTGAATTGGCATCTCTTTTAACGTATGGTACTATGTTTCCGTGTTCCTCTGCATTCATCTCACACTCTCCTTACTTCCCCCTGCCCATGTCCATAAGTCTGTTCTCTACATCTGTGACTCCTTGGCTGCCCTGCAAATAATTTCATCAGTACCACCTTTAGTTCAAGCATTTTTTTTCCCCCAAGCATTTCTTATTTCTTATTCCACTCTTACTGTCTTTAGTGTGAGACTGATTTCGAAACTGATATGAAAGTATTATTCTCACCATGGAAAATTTGGAAGATGCAAACATGAAAAATTTAAAAAGTCACGCAGAGGCTAGTCACTCTAAGCTAACCGCTAAAATATTTATTGACTGATTTCTAGTTTCTCTTCTTTAACCTTTTTTATCTACAATAATCCTGTGTATTCCTTTTAGTTAGGGATTCATTTTTAGACTATCCTGACTCTTCAACTAACTTCCAGTTTTGGGTGTCATACTGTGAGACATGTGCCAAATGCTTCCTGAATACTATAGAACATATTTTATGTTTAAAATACTTCCATGCTTATGTAGTGAGTCAATGATTTTAAGTTTATTTGTTACACATTTCAATGTAAAAGTCAATGTGTGAACTAACATATTCACGATTTGGAAAAGGTGGCTTTTTTTGTCGTGTGCTAGAACTCCTCACCCGACCAAAGGTCATGGAGAGGTCTATTGTTTTTCTTAAATGGTTATAGTGTTGTTGTTGTGTTTTTTTTTTTTTTTTTTGTAATTGAATTAGGGTGTGAGTTGCAAAGTTCGTGATTCTGTTCATTTCATTCCATCTGTTCGGGTTTCTTTCTCTCTCCTGAGTCAGACAGTAATTTCCCATTGGTTGTCCAGTAACCAAGGTTGGTGTCCATGCATCCGTGCTGGTCTCTGCATTCATGTCCGGGTGTTCTGTGAAACACTAAGCTTAATTTATTTGGAAATGACCTAGCTGTGCAATATACTGTCATCACTCAGTTGAGCACAAGGATGGAAATTCAGGTGACCAAACTCCGGAGAAGCTTTTGTCGGAGAGGGGCGTGTGTGCAGGGGGTTGGGGTGGGTGGGGCGCGGACCGCGGATATCTCAGGTGCCCTCCCAACCTGGGCCTCTGCAGGCCTGCCTCTGCTAGGCAGCCTCCCCCCGCCCCCATCGCGTTTGCTGCTCAGGGCCGGGTGGTCTCTGCAGCTGCCCGGCATCCTGCCCGAGTCCCCCCCTGCCCACACGCTGTCTTCCGGTGTCTCTCTGAACCCTCGTCTCTTTCTGCCTCTATCTCACCTGGCGTGGGTGCGTGCGAGTGCCTCTCCGTGTACCTGGCTGTCGCTCGTCCGCTCTCTCAGGAAGGTCCTGTGCTGGGCCCGCGGCGTGGGGGCAGGGCGGGCCTCGGTTGGAGGACAGGGCGGGGCTGAGGCGCTCCAGGGGGTTTGCATAGCCGGCAGGATGGGCGCCTGGGGCCCCGGTTGGGCTGCCCCTAAGCCGACAGGAGGCTCCGGGGACCGCGGCCCCGGGCCGACGCCCCGCTCCTCCGGAGCCACGTGACCCTGAGCAGCGAACGGGATGGTGGGGGGCGGGGTGTGGGGGGGCACCGAGACGTCCTCCCCGCTCAAGCCACCCCCCACCCCAACCACCGCCAGAGCTCCCGCAGCCTCGCCAGGCCGCTGGGGACCGGGAAGTGCCCCGGGCCGGGCCAGGCGGGTGTTGGCCGGGGATTGGCGTCGGCTGGTCTCCCAGCTGTAGGGCCTGTCCCGGTTTTTCCCATCAGTTTCAACAGTGACGGTCACCCCACATTGTGAGTCGTCTAGATTTCTCACTGACACCCCTGTTAGGGAGTGGCTTTTTAGAGAGATAGGGAAGGTCACTTGGGGGATGTTAGTCATGAGAGAAAATAAGGGCCCAGGTGGGATTGCAGATGTCATCCAGGGGGTAAATAGAGACAGTTGTTGCTGGTACCAAGACATGAAGTTTTTTTTCCCCCTTTTCCCAAAAGGCCATATTACGACCACATGGGGGCGCTGAGTAACAGCCCATAGCTCGGCTGGAAGGGTGGGCCTTTGATATTGATACCCTGGGACGGTTGGACATACCCCCAACCTTTGGCATTAATGCAGATGCAGCCCGGGCTGGTTAGGTTGAGTTGAGAAGCACTGTGGTTTGCAAGTGAACATGCCTCGTTTAGGGAGAGATCAATAGCCATCCAGGGAGATATGATTAGAAAGAGGAAGAACATCATATGATGCATTTTACTTATCTGAGGCAGGATTGATGGGGTTCTGCTTGAAAAAGAGCCTGAGATCTTCAACAGGTTCACAGGAATAGCTGTCCTCTGGCTTCGGAGTCTCAGTTTCTGTCTCCCCCTCCTGTAGGCCATAGGTTTTTATTCTAGAATTGTGGACCCAGGCAGATAGACCCTTCACTTTTACAGCAGTTGAAGTCACTAGAACAACCTGATATGGCCCTGTCCATTTCTCGGACAGCTGGTTTGGACTCCCTTTTTCTTGCCAGGTCTTTACTGATACTTGATCCCCTGGCTTTACCTGGGGATTTTTCAAGTCTTCCTGTGGTTTGTTCTCCATACCGTTGGAGTTCTTGCTGAAACCTTCCCAGGTCAATTATATGTTTTAAGAGTGTATTGGCATCCTCGTCAAAAAACAAATAGGAAGTTAAGAATGGACGTCCATACATCATTTCATAAGGACTTAACAATAGTGGCCGTTTGGGGGATGTCCGTAGCCTCATGAGGGCTATGGGCAGCATATGTGTCCACTTATTATGTCTTTCTTGACATAGCTTAGCCAGAGCAGAGCCCTTTTAAGAGTCTGGTTGGCTCTCCCTATCTTTCCTGAAGCTTGAGGCCTCCAGGATGAGCGGAGCCAGTATTTTATGCCTAAGCATGCGGCTAGGTTCTGGGGTATCGTGGCTGTAAGTGAGGGCCTGTTGTCACTCTGAAGTTAACGAGGCAGCCCAAACCTAGGCACTATCTCCTTCAGCAGAGCTTTACAGACTTCTGTAGCTCTTTCTATCTCAGTAGGGAACGCTTCGATCCATCCTGTGAATGTGTCAATAAAGACTAGCAAATAAGAAAACCATTGGGTCTTGGGCATGACTGTAAATTCTACTTGCCAGTCTGCTCCTGGGTATGATCCCCGATGTTCGACAGGTGTAATTAGAGGAGGTCTGGTTTTGGGGTTATTTTTTAGACAGGTGTCACAATTTTGTGTGACCTGTTTAACAACCTTAGCTAACTGGGGATGGGAGAGAATAGGCTTAAGCAAGATTTCTAGATTATCTTTTCCAAAATGGGTGCTCTTATGTAAGGAGTTAGTAATGTTTTAAACCTGAGAATCAGGGAGTATTATTTGGGCCTGATCAGGCTGAAACCACCCATGTGACCCAATCTCCCAGCCCCGCTCAGCATATCGGGAATGTCCCCCTGGGGTAAAATCTGGACTCAGGGTTTCCTTGGGGAAAAGGGGGCAGATAGCAGTGGCAGAGGTAGCTTCCCCGGCAGCTCGTCCTGCCTCTTGATCAGCTTTCCTATTTCCCTGAGCCTCTTTTTCTTGCCCCTTTTGGTGACTCTTGCAGTGGATGACAGCTAATTTTGCAGGAAGTTTGACTGCCTCCAGGAGCCTGAGAATGAGCTCTTTGTGTTTAATAGCAGAGCTTCGGGCACCGAGCATCCCTCTTTCTTTCCAAATTGCTGCACGGGCATGCAGAATGAGGAAAGCATACTTAGAGTCCATACACACATTAATCCTCTTTCCTTCTCCTAACTCCAAAGCTCTTGTCAGGGCAAAAAGTTCAGCTTTCTGGGCTGAGGTATCTGGGGGAAGAGACCCACTTTCCTTAGTTTCTTCCAGGCTCGCTACAGCATATCCTGCTTCCCTCTCTCCCTTTTCTACAATACTGCTGCCATCTGTGTACCAGTTTTCCTCTGGGTCAGATAAAGGTGTCTCTGATAGGTCCCGGCGAGAAGACTATAACTCGTCTGTGATTTGTATGCATTGGTGATCCAGAGGGGAGGTAGGGGGATCTGGCAGTAAAGTTGCTGGATTGAAAGTCTGGCAGACCCTCAACTTTATTTCTGGAGTGTCAAGGAGGAGGGCTTGGTATTGGGTGATCCTTCCCCCTGTCATCCACCTGTCCCCTTTCGTTTCCAAGACTGCTTGCACCCGGTGAGGCGTATACACTGTGGTGGGCTGACCCAGGGTCAGCTTAGATGCATCCTTAACCATAAGAGCGGTGGCTCCTACTGCCCGGAGGCAAGTGGGCCACCCTCTGGCCACCTCATCTAGTTATTTTGAGAGATAAGCCACAGGTTGTAATACGGGCCCCATCATCTGCCCTAACACCCCAAGAGCAGTTCCTATCCTTTCAGAAACATGGAGTCTACAAGGCTTCTCCAGGTTTGGGAGGCCTAAAGCTGGGGCTGTAGTGATGGACTCTTTTAGGGCATTAAAGGCCACCTTGCAGGTCTCATGCCAGTGGAGTGGCTCTTCCTCTTTCCCCCTTAATTTTTCATTTAGGGGTCTGGCCAGATTGCCATAATTAGGAATCCAGATCCTGCAAAACCCGGTCCTTCCTAAAAATCCCCTAAGCTGTTTTTTTGTTTGTGGGTACGGGGTATTTAAGATGAGGGATCTCCCTTCGGGGTCAGGCATTCTTTTTCTCTCCATAATTATAAATCCAAGGTATTTTACTTGGGTTAAGCTAATCTGAGCCTACTTGGGGGATACTCGATAACCCTTTTCATACAGGAAATTTAGCGTTTTAAATAGTGTCCATTTGAGAGCTGGTAAAATCTGGCCTAGCTATGAGCAAGTCATCCACATACCGTATTAGACTACTGTTTGTAGTTCTCTCCCCGAGAAAGTCCCGAAGATATGAGGGCTGTCCCTAAACCCTTGGGGTAGTCGAGTCCAGTCGAGAGTTGTATGGTCTCTCTTGTTTCCAAGTCCCGCCACTCAAAAGCAAAGAGTTTTTGGGATTCAGGATGGAGAGGAATGCAAAAGAAAGCACCTTGAAGGTCCAAGACTGAGAAGTACTTGGCATTTCCTGGGACTTGGGATAGGAGGGTATATGGGTTTGGGACTATGGGGTGGATGGGAACCACAGCTTCATTAACAGCTCTTAGATCCTGGACGAATCGGTAAGATCCATCTGGTTTTTGAATGGGCAAGATTGGGGTGTTGCAGGGGGACTCACAGCGGATTAAAGTTCCAGTATCTCGGTATTTGTTAACTAATGGTCTAAGACCCTCAAGAGCTTCTGGTTTTAAGGGATATTGTCTTTTCCAGGGCTAGGGAGCATTTGGTCTCAGAGAAATCTTTGGTGGAACATTTATGGCTAAACCAGGGCTGGAGACATCCCACACCTGGGGATTGACCTCATCTAGACAAGGGACAGACTCCTCCTTTTCTACGTCTGACTGTAAATATTCAGACACTAGGCAAAGAAAATTATTGACTTCTACCCCCAAGTCACTCTGGTTTGGAGGCGAAAGTATTATTCTCACCATGGAATATTTGGAAGCTGCAAACATGAAAAATTTAAAAAGTCACGCAGAGGCTAGTCACTCTAAGCTAACCCCTAAGACATTTATTGACTGATTTCTAGTTTCTCTTCTTTCACGTTTTTTATCTACAGTAATCCTGTGTGTTTCTTTTAGTTAGGGATTCATTTTTAGACTATCCTGACTCTTCCACTAAGTTCCAGTTTGGGGTCACATACACTTAGACATGTGCCAAATGCTTCCTAAATACTATAGAACGTATTTTATGTTTAAAATACTTCCATGCTTATGTAGTGAGTCAATGATTTTAAGTTTATTTGTTACACATTTCATTGTAAAAGTCAATGTGTGAACTAACATATTCACGATTTGGAAAAGGTGGCTTTTTTTGTCGTGTGTTAGAACTCCTCACCCGACCAAAGGTCATGGAGAGGCCTATTGCTTTTCTAAAATGGTTATAGTGTTGTTTATTTTCTGGTAATTGAATTAGGGTGTGAGTTGCAAAGTTTGTGTTTCTGTTCATTTCATTCCATCTGTTCGGGTTTCTTTCTCTCTCCTGAGTCAGACAGTAATTTCCCATTGGTTGTCCAGTTACCAGGGTTGGTGTACATGCAACCGTGCTGGTCTCTGCATTCATGTCCGGGTGTCCTGTGAAACACTAAGCTTAATTTATTTGGAAATGACCTAGCTGTTCAATACACTGTCATCACTCAGTTGAGCACAAGGATAGAAATTCAGGTGACCAAACTCCGGAGAAGCTTTTGTCTGAGAGCCCTGTCTTGGCATGCGTGCAGGAGGTTGGGGGCCGGGGGGCGGTGCGAGGAGCGTGGAAATCTCAGGTGGCCTCCCACCCTGGGCCTCTCCAGGCCCGCCCCTGCTCGGCGGCCTCCTCCCGCCCCCATCGCTTTGCCTGCTCAGGGCCGGGTGGCTCCTGCAGCTGCCCGGCATCCTGCCCGAGGCCCCCCATGCCCACACGCTGTCTTCGAGTGTCTCTCTGAACGCTCGTCTCTTTCTACCTCTGTGTCACCTGGCCTGGGTGCGTGCGAGTGCCTGTCCGTATGCCTGGCTGTCACTCGTCTGCTCTCTCAGGAAGGTCCTGTGCTGGGCCTGCGGCGTGGGGGCAGGGCGGGTCCCCGTAGAGCGAATTGGCGGGGCTGAGGCGCTCCAGGGGGTTTGTTCAGCGGTCTGGATGGGCACCTGGGGCCTCGGCTGGGCTGCCCCTAAGCCTGCAGGAGGCTCCGGGGACCGCGGCCCCGGGCCGAATCCCCGCTCGTCCGGAGCCAAGTGACCCTGAGCAGCGAACGGGATGGTGGGGGGCAGGGGCTGAGGGGGCACTGAGACGTCCTTGTTGCTCTACCCACCCCCCCTCCCCCCATTGCAGGTCCTGCAGGCACGCCAGGCCCCGGCCGGGCCAGATGGGTGCTGGCCGGGGCTGGCGGTGTGCCGGGCCGGGGCACCCTCCGCTGGCCCCCGAGCTGCAGGCCCTGGTCGGCCGGAGTCCAGTCACGGGTCGTGTGGCTCAAGTGCAGCGCGCGCCCGCTCGAGAGCTGCGGCCCCAGGCCCGACCGGCAGGTCAGAACGCAAGGGAGGCGCAACGCGGGGCTCTTGGGGCACCTGGCAGCTGCCTCCGTCTAAGGGCATACCACCCCAAAGCATTGCTCATATAGCTTCAATTGTTATTTCTATTATCTCCTCTCTTGTGTAGCTTGACTCATCAAGTGCACTGCAAGATTGGAATCCCATCTGTTGAATTTAGACTCTGTTATGCCTGGCACTATAGATGTTGGCTATGTGGATGTTAATTAATCTTACTGTTGTTTATCAATTAGGGATTTTTAAATCATTACAGCTAGCAATCTTGACTTCAGGAGATGTCACAGCACTTAAAAACACTTCTGGCAATTCTTAAAAAGTTGCTCATCGTTCATTATGATGAAATCTGAGGGCCAATATTCAGCAGTCCGTGAATTTCAAGGGCAGTTTAGGCTTATCCCCTATGAATCACAAGGCAATCAGATATTCTCAGATATTATTTTTCTATGATGTTTTCACTTTTTTTTTGTTTGTTTTTCACTTTCATCAAGAGGCTCTATAGTTCTTCTTCCCTTTCTGCCATAAGGGTGGTGTCATCTGCATATCTGACGTTATTGATATTTCTCCTGGCAGTTTTGATTCCAGCTTGCGCTTCATCCAGCCCAGCATTTCTCACGATGTACTCTGCATATAAGTTAAATAAGCAAGGTGACACTATGCAGCCTTGACATATTCCTTTCCCTGTTTGGAGCCAGTCTGTTGTTCCAGGTCCAGTTCTGTTTCTTCCTGACCTGCATACAGGTTTCTCAAGAGGCAGGTCAGGTGGTCTGGAATTCCCATCTCTTTCAGAATTTTCCCCAGTTCATTGTGACACCTGCAGTCAAAGGCTTTGGCACAGTCAATAAAGCAGAAATAGATGTTTCTCTGATACTCTCTTGCTTTTTCCCTGATCCAGTGGATGTTGGCAGTTTGATCTCTGGTTCCTCTGCCTTTTCGAAATCCACCTTGAACATCTGGAACCTCACAGCCCATGTTTTGTTGAAGCCTGGCTTGGAGAATTTTGAGCATTACTTTACTAGTGTGTGAGATGAGTGCAACTGTGCAGCATTTTGAACATTCTTTGTCATTTGCCTTTCTTTGAGACTGGAATGAAAGCTGAGCTAACAACCTAGATGTGTTCAATTGCATATGCTAAAAGAACCAGCTTTGCAGTTTCCAAGGGGGCAGGGGGGTGGAAAGAAAAGTTTCATTTTCACCAATTTTCCCTGACGTCTAAGGAATATCATGGCCATCCTGCATCAAAAATTCATTTTTCCTTTCTGTAGTCATAGTTTAATGCCTAAATTATAGACCAAATAGTGCTCAAATTGACTCTGATATCAGGGGCAGATCAGCTGATAAAAAGCTTGGATTGTCTCTCTGGAGGGAAGTGAGACCTTGGTCCCATCAGAAGAATATGAGGGTTTAAGAGAATTTGCAGGAGTGGGGAAAGCTTGGTCCATCCTACATGTACCATAATCTTAAACAATGGTTATTTACTTTACCGAAGTACAAAAAAAAAAAAAAAAAAAAAAAAAAAAAGGTAGAATGTGTGCTTCCTAACATGTTTTTGTTAGTCTGCTGGACAAGTGGATTTTTGGGGCTGGTGGTACCTTGCTGAAAGCTGAGAGCTCTTCTGGCAAGGCCATTCAGGTCAAAAGAATTGGGTGTGCTTCTTCAGAAGTGACTCACAAGCTTCTCAGTTGAATTCAGTACCTTTCCTTCAGCAGGGTAATGTTCACCTAAGTTCCCTTTCCTGGACAGTGTGGCTGTGGCCATCCACAGTTGTCCGAATGGGAGAAAGTAAGCTGTGTGGTCCTCTCTGATTGCCTTGGGATCAGTGAACTGAGTCCTGATGTTCACTTGGCAGAGGCTACAAACAATTTTTGCAAGTGTGTTTCCAGTTTGCTCTCTCCCATGCCTGTGTGCCCATGCTCCTAGGAACAACCTACCAGGAGTCTGAGCGCAGCACCTAGCATGAGACAACAAAACTCAGTGAAATGTGCTTCTGCTTTGGGGCCCTGATTTTTATCAGAAACAGGTCCTGGTTGGAATCAGATCTGCAGAACAATTCCACTGTATCTTTGAGGTTTATTGAATTCTTTGATGACTGGATAAATGAAGAAATCACTCTGTTTCTAGTAAACACATACTGGATGCTTCTTCAGGGTCAGGCACTGTCTAAGCCCTTGACTGTGTTAGCTCATCAGACACTCTGAAGCTGGGATCGTCATTATCCTCGCTCTGCTCATAAGGAAACTGGAATTTGAAGAGGCTAAGTGATTTGCCCTGATGATACAGACAGAAAATGGTAGAGCCGGTATGTGAACCTAGGAAGGTGAATTCCAAAATCTCTTTTCTTAACTGTTGTGCTGTATTGATGATTTTTGTACTTTTTTGTGTTGCTACAAGCATCACTGAAGTTTGTAACTGAAAATGAGATGCAATTCTAGTAGACAACAGTCAGCACAGTACGTGTATGATGCTTAGACAGTTTAGGAGAGAGGATGAAAGTCAAATATCTACCCCCCCCCCCAGGGAGGAAGACTGCTCAGGTATGGTCATAGTGAGTCACGGGGGCTGTCACGAGCTGGAGAATATATACCTGCTTGTTGATGTGCTCAAGGGATCACCCATGTATAAACATGTCAGGGTTTTTGTCAACAGGCGCCAGAAATCTAGATTTTAATGTGAAGTGTCCACTTTCAAACAACACCAGGTTGTTAATGACCTTGCTCTGTCCGTTAATGGTTAAATAGAATTCCAATATAATACAGGCTAGGTATTCCTTCAGTAATAATCAAACCCCCACCCCCAAAACTCTGAGCTTAAAACAATTAAAGATAACTTTTAGCTCATGCTACTTGATCAGTGTGGGTCAGCAGGGGTCTTTCCTGTCTCAGAGACCCAGTCTGAGGGAGGCTTTATGTGCACACACATTTTCCATAATAAGTACAGTAGCGAGGAGGGGAATGTGTGACATACACGCTGACCCTCGAAGCGTCTAACAGATGTCACAGAGACACTTAGATGCATATTTCATCAGCCAAATATAATCAGTGATCACACTTAATTTCCAAGGGAGTGGGGAAGTGCAGTCCTCCATGGGCTGAATACTTATGAATATTCCTAATGGCTACCACAGCTCCACATACTCTGATTTTTCAGGCAGAAATGTTGGAATGTTTTGAATTGTAGAATTCAATTTTCAGAGATCTCTAACAGAAGTTGACTCCAAAAATTATTTGTCTCTTGAAGGATTAAAATTTGACTGATCTGGAAAATTCACACTTTGCTTCATCTGGAGTAAGACCCTTACTTAAACACTGACGTCTATGAACAGATTAAGAAATCGTAGGCTGGAACTATGAAATAATCCTTCACAGAAGTGACGATTTATATATCAGTATTTATTCCCCAAAGCACTGCTCATATAGCTTCAATTTTTATTTCTATTATCTCCTATCTTGTGTAACTTGTCTCATCAACTGCACTGCAAAATAGGAATCCCATCTTATGAATTTACACTCTGTTATGCCTGGCTCTATAAACATTGGCTATGTGGATGTTAATTAATTTTATTGATGTTTATCAATTAGTGATTTTTAAATCATTACAGCTAGCAATCTTGACTTCAGGAGAAGTCACTGAACTTGAAAATACTTCTGGCAATTCTTAAAAAGTTGCTCATCGTTGATTGTGATGAGATCTGAGGGCCAATATTCAGCAGTCCCTCAATGTCAAGGGCAGTTTAGGCTTATCCCCTATGAATCACAAGGCAATCAGATAGTTTCAGATATTATTTTTCTGTGATGTTTTCACATTTTTTTCCTTTGGACTGCAAGATTTGGATGAATTGTAAATTTAAAAATTAAGAAATAAATGTCAGTGCTCAGGAAGGTATTTGATTGCCCAAGATCCTGCAAGGCTCTAAACACCCTTTAAAACAAACCCATCCCTCGCTCCTAAACCCACACCCTTCCTGGATGACCAGATAAAGAGCGATTGTCATTCTCGTGAAATGCAAAGTGCTCAGGGACTTGCACGTATGAGGGCCCAGGAACAGTATTTCTACAGTTTAATGATGGAATTACTCCCCTTGGAGAAAGTTGCTTGAGCAAATTGAGCACATTGATTTTGAATCTCAACCACGCAAGTATGGTTCCAGGCGTTGCTGTCAGTTCCTTGGACTAGAAGCCTGCCGTCATTCTTTACCTCTTGCTCATATTTCCCCTGTCTGTAATTAACTGCTGAGTTGTGAAGTCATATCCACTAAAATTTTTCTCCGTTGCAGCTCCATCCCCACTGTCATCCTTGTTCAGGTATACGATCCTGAGATCGTATACCAGGACACCGACAACAGCCTTCTGATTTGCTCCCCACTCGATCTCCTCAAAAACGCCCTCTAACCCAAAGTAGTCTGGCTAAGGCACAAGTTGTAAAGCATCTTTTTGGAGAGGGCAATGCCAGCCCACTCCAGTACTCTTGCCTGGAAAATCCCATGGACAGACTAGTTTGGTAGGCTGCAGTCCATGGGGTCGCTAAGAGTCGGACACGACTGAACAACTTCACTTTCACTTTTCACTTTTCATGCACTGGAGAAGGAAATGGTAACCCACTCCAGTGTTCTTGCCTGGAGAATCCCAGGGATGGGGGAGCCAGGTGGGCTGCCATCTATGGGGTCGCACGGAGTCAGACAGGACTGAAGTGACTTAGCAGCAGCAGTAGCAAGCATCTTTTAATTTCATGCCTGCAGTCACCACCTGCAGTGATTTCCGAGCCCCCCAAAATAAAGTCTGCCACTGTTTAGTTTTCTGAATGTTGAGCTTTAAGGTAGCTTTTACACTCTCCACTTTCACTTTCATCAAGAGGCTCTATAGTTCTTCTTCCCTTTCTGCCATAAGGGTGGTGTCATCTGCATATCTGACGTTATTGATATTTCTCCTGGCAGTTTTGATTCCAGCTTGCGCTTCATCCAGCCCAGCATTTCTCATGATGTACTCTGCATATAAGTTAAATAAGCAAGGTGACACTATACAGCCTTGACATATTCCTTTCCCTGTTTGGAGCCAGTCTGTTGTTCCAGGTCCAGTTCTGTTTCTTCCTGACCTGCATACAGGTTTCTCAAGAGGCAGGTCAGGTGGTCTGGAATTCCCATCTCTTTCAGAATTTTCCCCAGTTCATTGTGACACCTGCAGTCAAAGGCTTTGGCACAGTCAATAAAGCAGAAATAGATGTTTCTCTGGTACTCTCTTGCTTTTTCCTTGATGCAGTGGATGTTGGCAGTTTGATCTCTGGTTCCTCTGCCTTTTCGAAATCCACCTTGAACATCTGGAAGCTCACAGCCCATGTTTTGTTGAAGCCTGGCTTGGAGAATTTTGAGCATTACTTTACTAGTGTGTGAGATGAGTGCAACTGTGCAGCATTTTGAACATTCTTTGTCATTGCTTTCCTTTGGGACTGGAATGAAAACTGACCTAACAACCTAGATGTGTTCAATTGCATATGCTAAAAGAACCAGCTTTGCAGTTTCCAAGGGGGAGGGGGGGGAGTTTAATTTTAACCAATTTTCTCTGAAGTCCAAGGAATAGCATGGCCATCCTGCATCAAAAAGTCATCTTTCCTTTATGTAGTCATAGTTTCATGCCTAAATTATAGACCAAATAGTGCTCAAATTGACTCTGATATCAGGGGCAGATCAGCTGATGAAAAGCTTGGATTGTCCCTCTGGAGGAAAGTGAGACCTTGGTCCCATCAGAAGAATACAAGGGTTTAAGAGAATTTGTAGGAGTGGGGAAAGCTTGGTCCATCCTACATGTACCATAATCTTAAACAATGGTTATTTACTTTACCGAAGTATAAAAAAAAAAAGGATTATGAACACAAAAATAAATCACTGAAAGGTTAAGAAATCAATAATCTGTGATTGAAAGCTGCATTCTAAGAAAACTGTGCTCTCTTTACCTAGAGAGTATACTAATTTCCAATCTGGTACCAGCTTACCAGATAACAAACAAACAAAAAATTGTTTATGGGTAAGATTAGAAAAGCTTCCGTATATCTTGAAGTAGCAGTATTTTTGCAAAGGCATCAGTGTGAAACCACAGAAGGCACGTTTAAAATCTGATTAAATTGAAATTGACAAAGTAAATCTGGTCATTGCTGTGATTTGAAACACTTTAATATGATAACTCGAATTATAACTGATGGCATTTTATCAGAACATATCAGATTTTCATGAATGTCACATAATTTCTAGGATATCTCTATTAGTATCATCAACCATACAATATAACTTGAGAAGATTCAATCACTCCTTCTGACAACACTTCCCATGTAGTTTAACATGCCAAATGAACTCAGGTTGTTTAATATCTTGCTTTGGGAAGTCTCACGGGCCCTCTGAAGCATCCCAAAGTTAGCTAGAAGTCAATTATTTAGGAAGGTTTGTTCATAAATATCAAAAGGGTTTATAACAGTCAGGTAGGCTGTGAAATAATACTTTTCCACTTAGCCAAAGTTACCAAAAGATTTCAAAGGTAAACCTAGGACGGATCATTTAAGAGGTAAAGAAACTTAAAATCCACTAGCAAAGGCAGTTCAGCGTCTCAAGAAACCTTGTACTAGGAACAAAACTCTTTTCTGGGGGTCCACTTTCCATAAAACCTCCTTATCGCCTTCTGTACCCATTCCTTTGCTTCCCCCATCCTGAAACTGCCACCTGCAAGTCTAAACTACTACTTTTTCCTTCATAAAATGTAATTTTATTCCTCATACCTTCCTTAATAACAAGTCATACATTTTTCCTTAAGCAACCGAGAACTGACTTTTATATTGGCATTTTACAGATTGGTGAACATACGTATAAGTGATACTATCTAAAAAAAAAAAAAAAATTGCTTTCTTACACTGAACATCTCAGCATGGCACCAGACACTATTCATGGATAGTCAAAATCTCTTTAGTTTCTATGTAAGAGGAAGGTCCTGTCAAGTAGTGAATGTTTCAGAACCTTAATTTATGAAATGATCTAGCTATTCAATACACTGTCATCACTTCGTTTAGCACAACCATAGAAATTCAGGTAACCAAAATCTGGAGAAACTATTGTAAGTTCAGTTCAGTTCAGTTGTGTCTGACTCTTTGCGACCCCGTGGCTGCCAGGCTTCCCTGTCCATCACCAAATCCCGGGGCTTGCTCAGCCTCATGTCCATTGAGTCAGTGATGCCATCCAACCATCTTATCCTCTGTTGTCCCCTTCTCCTCAGCCTTCAATCGAGACTACTATAGACAGATATTTTAAAGTATAATTATTTTTAATAGTTTATCTAAAAGCTCATATCACATTTACATTTTTAAGGAGTTTTTTTGGTTTGTTTTTAGAGGTACTTTCTTTGTTGACAAGTTTGTAAGAGATATAACAATATAGCAATATTCAAATTATAATAAATCTAGGCACTATGAAAAGTTTATGTTTAATGTTAATGACTCTTAGACATGTCTATATTAGAGCAGTGAAAAAAATAAAATACAAGATATTTAATATTGACTCTTTCCCAATTCACATGAATCCAAAATTCATTTAGGTCAATTTTTTTTCTTGTATTGAGAGCTATTTGAGTTGTGAGGGCTTCCTTTTCTTTAGATCATTTAAATAAGAACTCACTTACAACTTCAGCAATATAATCAAAAAACAGAAGACTCACACTGAGACATACAGAAATCCACACAGAGATCTTCTACTTTTACCCCTAAGATTTAAAATATCTCTTTGACTTCCCTTTTTTTTGGGGGGGGGGGGTGTTGAAGTTCTCATTTGCCCAAGGCTGAGGTCTCAGGCAAAGTGGGCATTGTTTTCTAGGGAAATGGTTAACTTCAAGCTTTGCCCTGGGCAGGCCTTTTTAACAAGCTATGTTTTTAATTGCATGTGCAAAAGAACCAGCTTTACAGTTTCCAAGAAAATTTTTTTTATTTTAACCAATTTCCTCTGATTCTATAGAATATCATGGCCATCCTAGGTCAGGTCATCTTTCCTTTCTGTAGTCATAGTTTTATCCCTGAATTATAGACAGATCAGCTGACAAGTTTTCCATTGTTGAACCTGCGGAAGGATCATTACTATGGTCGGTTCCAAGAGCGGCGCGGAGGTCTCGCCTAGCCGTGCCCGGCTCCTGAGCCTCTCCTCCACCCCGGCAGCGCCGGATGGAAAGGTAAGGGAGTTAAAGAGGTATGGAAGGCGGCGCGCCCAGGGCGGGCGGTCGGGTCTGGTGGCATTTCCGGTGGTAGGGGAAGAGGGGCCCGCGGGAGAGGGTGGGGGGCGGCGTGCAGAGTGCGGGTCGGGTGGGAAAGGCAGCTCTCCTCCGCCTTCCCGCTCGCCCCTCCATCCTCGGCCGGGCGCCCCGCCACCCTTGCCCTGCGCCCGGTGGCGGCGTCTCTGGTGTCCCTCTTCCGCCCAACCTCCCCGCCAATTTCCCTTGAGGCTGGATCCGAGGTTTGGGGTAGGGGTGGAGGTGCTCAGTGCGCCCCCACCCCACCGAAGGCGCCTTCACCCGCGGCGACGGCCATGGCTGCCATTCCCCCAGCCGCAGACCACACGGCGCAGATCCTCCGGTCGCGTCTTGTGGGCTGTGCGGCGTGACAGATGGCGGCTACCCATTGCTGGGCCGCTTGCCTGCCTGACGCGTCCCGCCGCTGGCCCTGGACCTGTTTGCCTCAGCCAGTCGTCGTCCGCTTTTCTGGGCCTGCTGCGCTGTCGCCAGACGCCTCCTCACGCCCTTCGAGCCTCCGGGCTTGCTCGCAGCCACCCCTCCCCACGCCTTGCGCAGCTGTCTTGTCTCTCACCCTCTCACCTCTGTCATGTCCCTGCCTGCTTGGCGCCATGCTTCCCGTCTTCTCTGCCCTTGGTGGTGGAGGGAGGAGGGTGCCTGGGACACGGGTGCGGGTAGGGGGCCCCGGTGGTTGAGGGGAGAGGACAGATTCCCGGGGGGCGGCCGTACCTGTGTACGAGGTGGTGGGGGAGGGCTCTGCCCATTTCGGGGGGGATGTGGGGTTGGTCGTTTGGCGTCGACGGGGACCTCCGGGCGGCGGTCGACTGGCGCACTGGGGGCCCCCATGTGTCACGGGCCTGGCAGGGTCGAGGCCCGCGGGTGGGGATTTGGCGGTGGTGGTCGAAATCGGGGCAGTGTCCCACAGGGCAAGCCTTGCACCTCGCCCGCCTCCCCCTTTCCGGGTACCTAGTGTGGGGCTTCCCTGGTGGCTCAGATGGTAAAGCGTCTGCCTGCAGTGCGGGAGACCTTCCCTGGTGGCTCAGATGGTAAAGCGTCTGCCTGCAGTGCGGGAGACCCAGGTTCGATCCCTGGGTTGGGAAGATCCCCTGGAGAAGGAAATGGCAACTCAGTCCAGTACCCTTGCCTAGAAAATTGCATGGACGGAGGAACCTGGTAGGTTCATGGGTCACTCAGTCGGACACGACTGAGCGACTTCACTTCACAGCTGATAAAAAGCTTGGGTTGTCTCTTAGGGTGGATTTGCTCCTGGATGGATTTCACCTGGCGGCAGTAGGGAGCCCCGCAGACCTCTCCTGGAAGTGGGCGTATGGCCGAAGCACACCTGGCCCATGTCGGGGGTGGAGCGTGCCTCCTCTGAGCTCCTAGGCAGTGGGTCCCAGGTCTCAGGGGTCTCCATTGCAACTGGGAATGCACATTTCGTGGGCTCCTGGATCCCCATCGATCAGCATCCAGTGAGGAGAGCGGCAGGGTACGGACCACAGGTAAGGGAACTGGGACTCGGTGGCGTAGGGTGGAGCAGGGAACCACGTGTTCCGCCCTCTCTGTTGGCATAGTTTCGATGCCCCCAACCTGGAGGTCACAGAAAGACCTCGCCATTGGGGTCAAGGCCTTTACCACTTTACCCCTTCATATAAAACTCGGACTCTTGTGATTTTCCCAAGCAGCCTCGTGCCTGCAGTGAGGTCCCCAGGAAGTCCAAGGGATTTATCCTTCCTGGTGATTTCTTTCACCTGCTGGGCACTCCACAACCCTTACTCTGACTGGCCGGCTGGCCCAGCTCTGCTACCGACAGTTTGCAGTCCAGTGGGCCCTTAATCACCTGCTGGGATGGGAAAGGGAAGGGTCCACGAATTGCACCCTAGAAACTTAGTAGGGTGCATGGATTTAAAAACCTGGTGGCCACCCAGGCAGAAAAGAAAGGAGGAGAACACCTTGCTGCCCTTTCGTGGTGGAATCTGTGGCTGTCCTGCTGAAAGGGGGCCTTTCCATAGGGACCCTGTGCAATAAGTGTGATGTTTTGGAACTGAATAATTAGAACGTGTAAAATTTTTTAATTATGTGGTGCTTTAGTTAAAAAAAAAAGCTCCAAGTTTTTTTGCAACCTGAGGTGTAAAAATTGGAGGCCTATTTTCCTTCCACTGTGGCATTCTATGAAGAAATTTGCTTTTTTTTTTTTTTAAGAAAAGAGTCAGAAAAGTGAGGGAAACAGAAAATCCAGAGGTGCCCCTATAGTTTGGTGAAGGCCTTAGGAGGTCACTTGTAAATGCTGCTGGCCATCGGGAGGCAGTCTCTTGTGACTGATGGGCACAGAGCTCTGCAGGCTTGTCCTTTGCATGGATGTTCTTGTTTGTGGAAATCCAGCTCAGAGCCATCTCCTGATGTGTAAGAATTTCCCAGACTAGACCCCTAGGCAAATCTCACAGGGCCAGGGGCTCCTTCCTTCATTGTATTTGTCTGTTTGACTGAAAAGCAGCAATGGCATATTTTTCTTTAAATCTGGTCTATCATCCAGGCCTTGGAGTAATATTTCCCATCTCTCAATAGACTTGGGTTCCAGGGATGAATTATAGTTAGTTGTCCATGATTTTGCTAATGAGGAAACAGAGCCAGAGAGGGTGGAGGACTGTCCAAGGGAGAATGGGATATCCTTCCAGGAACCCTGGCGCCTGGGTTTTTAATGAGCTTTCTACCCAGCATTGTCATAAATTGGCAAGTGTTGACATTGAAAATAAACTATTGGTGGAAGTGTAAAAGGTTTTTAAAAGAATGTGCCTACGAGCTGTGCATCTTATGGAGTATTTTCATTGTACTCCCCAACCCTTGGAAAGTGGTGAGCACAGGGCAGATGCTTCATCATTTTTATTGAATAAATTCAATGTCACACAATTTTATCCATAGTGTCAGCAACACTATGAGGTATATTAGAACAGTGGTCATCAGAGTTGGTACTTCACGGATCAGTAAAGAAAGAAAACTTTTTCTTAGGAAGACTGTAACAGAATTGCTAAGTTTTAAGTTTATCTCACAAGGATATTAAAAAAAATTAAACAAATCTCTATGATCATCACCAAGGCTTTTGGAGGTCTGTTGAGGACTCCACACAAGGGAGGGTCTACCTCTTGGGACACCCCTGCTTCAGCATCTCCCTTAGCCAGCAACCTGGGACAGTTGAGTACACTTGCAGTTTCTTCCTTGACCTTGGGAATTTTTTGGAAGACAAGTTTTTGACAAACAGGGGTGGGGGAAGGTTAGGGGGTGTTTCAAGTGCAGTCCAGTTATTGTGCTATTGTGCTATTTCTCTTTCTGTTCCCTGGTGGCTCAGTTGGTAAAGAGTCTGCCTGCAATACAGGAGACCCGGGTTCAATCCCTGGGTCGGGAAGATCTCCTGGAAAAGGAAATGACAGCCCACTCCAGTATTCTTGCCTGAAGAATTCAATGGACTGAGGAGTCTTGTGGACTGGTATTTGTTATCCATTTCTAGATATGTATCCTAAATTTGAACAAAAATGAAAGCATGAAGATGTTTAGCAAAAACTTATGTAAAATAAGGAGACTCAGCAATCCCTCTCCTGAGTATTTACCCAAGAGAAATGAAAAGTTGTGTTCACACAAAACCCATATGTGAATGTTCATGGCATTTGTGTCTATAATTGCTAAAAGCTGGAAACAACCCAAACATCTAGCTGGTGAATAGGTAAATAAACTGTGTGATACACACAGTGGAATACTGTTCAGCAATTAAGGAATGAACTACGGGTACACACATCAACATGGATGGATTTCACATGTATTATTTTAAGTGACAGGGGTCAATCTCAAAAGACTATGAACTGTATGATTCCATTTACAGGACAAGGCAATATTAATGGGCGCAGAAAACAAGTCAGTAGTTGTCAAGGTCTGAGGGTGGAGAGAAGTTGGCTACAAGGGGCAACCTGAGGGCATTTATGGGATGATGGATCTGTTTCACATGTTAATTGTGGTAGTGTATGGGTTTGTTAAATATCATGAAATTGAGCATCCCCTCCCCACCAAATTTTACTGTATGTAAATTTTAAAGGTAGAGAAAATGAAGAGATAGCACAGGTGCCCACAAAAGGGCATACACACTGAGGAATCCAGATCTGAAAGAGACACGTGCACCCCAATGTTCATCGCAGCACTGTTTATAATAGCCAGGACATGGAAGCAACCTAGATGCCCATCAGCAGATGAATGGATAAGGAAGCTGTGGTACACCATGGAATATTACTCAGCCGTTAAAAAGAATTCATTTGAATCAGTTCTAATGAGATGGATGAAACTGGAGCCCATTATACAGAGTGAAGTAAGCCAGAAAGATAAAGAACATTACAGTATACTAACACATATATACGGAATTTAGACAGATGGTGGCGATAACCCTATATGCAAAACAGAAAAAGAGACACAGAAGTACAGAACAGACTTTTGAACTCTGGGGGAGAATGTGAGGGTGGGAAGTTTTGAAAGAACAGCATGTATATATCTATGGTGAAACGGACCACCAGCCCAGGTGGGATGCATGAGTCAGGTGCTCGGGCCTGGTGCACTAGGAGGACCCTGAGGAGTCGGGTGGGGAGGGAGGTGGGAGGGGAGATCGGGATGGGGAATACGTGTAACTATATGGCTGATTCATGTCAATGTATGGCAAAACCCACTGAAATGTTGTAAAGTGATTGGCCTCCAACTAATAAAATAATATTAAAAAAAAAAAAAAGGTAATGTCTGTGTATGTGTGTGTGTATTAGTTGCTCAGTCGTGCTGACTCTTTGCAATCCCATGGACTGTAGCCTGCCAGGCTCCTCTGTCCATGGGCTTCTCCAGGCAAGAATACCAGAGTGCATTGCCATTTCCTACTCCAGGGGATCCTCCCCACCCAGGAATCAAACCTGGGTGTCCTGCATTGCAGGCAGATTCTTTACCATCTGAGCCACCAGGGAAGCCTAGTGTCTGTACAACAATGTGAAAATACTTACAGTCTTGCATAGTATACTTAAAATTGGTTAGGATGGTAAATTTTATGTGATATGTATTTTATCACAGTTTAAGAAAATTCAAAGCTGTAAGACAGATATTATATATTTATAATGGATTATTGTGAAGTCATTAAGCAATTTTTTCCAAGAAATTATTAATAAAATGGGAATGTGGTTATAATTTTAGATTAAACTGAATACAAATTTGAGTGGGCTATAAATAAATCTGTAAATAAATCATGGTAGAAACACTGGAAGAGGAAATGGTAAAATATTAAAGGTAAAAGTCTTGATGATGGGATTTTTCAATGATAGATTTTCCTCCTTTATAATTCTTGGCACATTATTAGTTTTCACTTATTCTTTTTGTCAGTTCAGTTCAGTCTTTCAGTCATGTCCAACTCTTTGCCACCCTATGGACTGCAACACACCAGGCTTTCCTGTCCATCAGCAACTCCCAGAGCTTACTCAAACTCATGTCCATCGAGTCAGTGATGTCATCCAACCATCTCATCCTCTGTTGCCCCCTTCTCCTTCCACCTTCAATCTTTCCCAGCATCAAGGTCTTTTCCAGTGAGTCAGTTCTTTGCATCAGGTGGCCAAAGTATTGGAGTTTCAGCTTCAGCATCCGCCCTTCCAATGAATATTTAGGACTGATTTCCTTTAGGATGGACTGGTTGGATTTCCTTGCAGTCCAAGGGACTCTCAAGAGTCTTCTCCCTCACCACAGCTCAAAAGCATCAATTCTTCAGCACTCAGCCTTCTTTATGGTCCAACTCACACATCTGTACATGGCGACTGGAAAAAACATGACTTTAACTAGATGGACCTTTGTTGGAAAAGTGATGTCTCTGCTTTTTAATATGCTGTCTAGGTTGGTCATAGCTTTTCTTCCAAGGAACAAACATCTTTTAATGTCATGGCCACAGTCACCATCTGCAGTGATTTTGGAGCCCCCAAATTAAAGTCTGTCGCTGTTTCCATTGTTTCCCCATCTATTTGCCATGAAGTGATAGGACTGGATGTCATGATCTTAGTTTTCTGAATCAGTTTTAAGCCAAATTTTTCACTCTCTTCTTTCAGTTTCATCAAGAGGCTCTTCAGTTGTTCTTCACTTTCTTCCATAAGGGTGGTGTCATCTGCATATCTGAGGTTATTGATATTTCTCCCTATAAAAAAAAAACTAGAAAAATAGATATAAGTATTTATCAGTTTTCAGGTCAGGGTGGGAAAAGCATATCTCATTAGTAAAGAAAGCTTAAAAGGAACTGACTACATAAAAATGTAATACTTCTTGACTTCACAAAGCACCAAAAACAAGAATTAAATGGGGGAAATATTTCCAGTACAGATGACAAAGAATTGATAACTTCACTATGAAATGTATGAAATGTAATAGCTTTACCTGTTAAAATGATAAAAGCACAAACTTTGCAAGTACTCTCGAGAGCTGGTTGCCTCTACCTCCCCGAGGGAGGCCAGCTTTCCCCGCCTCCCGCACACTCTGCTCTCAGGCCTGGGAGAAAAGCACTTCGGGGTGGTCCTCTCTCAGGGCCCTTCTCCCTGAGCCTGGGGGCCAGTCAGGGGGCCCACACTCCCAGGCCAAGGCAGAACCACATGCACACGTCTGTTGCTGCCCCGTGCAACTTCAGAGAGCTCCGGTGAGCCAGAGTCTATCAGGGAGCACCTTGGCTCCCCCAGCAGCCCCGCCTGTGTGTGAAGGGGCAGAGCCGACCTAGGGGCACAGTGGGTCTCTTGCTCTCCATGCTGCCCTGAGGCTACTGGGCGAACAAGGACTTGGGCATCTGCCCCCTTGCTCCCACCTTCCCTGTGACAAGGCAGTCCACCCTCAAGGCTTTTGAAGTGTGGACAGCCCCTCCTACACCTCCCCTCCACGTAGACCTCAAATGAGGCCTAGGCCCAGGGGAAATGCGACAGTGGGTATAAGCCTGGGGAGGCGCCCAGTCATGTCTGGACACACTCCCCGCAGCCTGCCCCTTCATGGGGCAGTACCCCTGGAGGCCAGGAAGGCCTGGGCAAGGCTGGCCAAGGGCAGGGGCCATGCTGGGTTCTGCCTATGGCCTGTGGGGCCTCTGAGCAGAGTTGACCTAGGGGCACAGTGGGCCTCTTCCTCTCTCTGCTGCCCTGAGGCTGCTGGGCCAAAGAGGTCTTGGGCATCCACCCACTTGCTTACCCTTCCCTCTGACCAGGGCCTCTGCCCTCTAGGCCTTTGCAGTGTGGAGACAGCCCCTGCCAGCACCTCCCCTCTGAGTAGGCCTCAAATGAGGCCTAGCCCCATGGTGCCGGGAGCCAGCACACAAGATCCCATCCATGACAAGGTCATGAGGCGAAGGCCTAACAGGTAAGGCAGATCAGGTTTTCAGGAATTCCAAAAAGCTGCCCCCCGGTTCTCACCTTAAAGATGATATCTGTCTTTCTGATGCTTGCTTCAATAGACTGCTCCCTAATTTCTGTGACACAGGCAGCAGGCCTTCCCTGATCTCTTTCCAAATAACAGTCAATTTAGAACTTTAATCAATAGGTTTCCCAAGTGGTGGTATTTTATGAGATTATCCAGGGTGAAAGGAGTGTTTTCATTTAAACTCCTTCACTGTATTTTAGTCTGTTTGGCAAATGCGTTTATGCCCTTGGTACTAATGTACATGACTGCTCACAACACCTTAATCATGAACAGCATAAAGAACCTGATCACACAAAAGGCCCTAATAGACACAGAGCCCTTTGGGTGTGAGGAAGCCCTATTAGAGAACATAAAACTATTATTCTAAAAGTGGTTATAGTTAAAGATTTAGAAAAATAATAGTTTAAACCTGTTAATTTTAACCAGGAATGCTAAACAGGGGCTGCCTCACCGGAGCTGCAGAGTCTTTGTGTGATAAACCTTTTAGATAAATTTAAATGATAACTTCTGCAAAAGGACTGACCTTTGTGTTCATTAAAGAATAGATTCTTTGCATTCACCTAGGTCACAAAATGTCAATAGGCCCCAAGGCCAGAAGATAAGGCTCTCACAAAGAAGTTACAGAAAGCACCCTGGTTTCATGAAGGATAAGCTGATGAAATATTAAACTATCTTCCCTTTAAAAATGTACTAACATAGAATATAAAAGCTACGGTAAAAAAATAAAGATTTGCCAGACTCTACTACACCCCTCCAGCCTGATCTCTCTCTCCTTTTCTCGCCGATGCCGTTCACCTGAGGGTACCCCTGGATCCTGCTGAGGCTGGACCCCAGCACCAGGGGAAAGGCGCCCAGGGGATGACCCTGGGGAGGCACCCGGGCATGACTGGACTCACTCCCCACAGCCTGCCGCTTCATGGGGCAGTACCCGTGGAGGCCAGAACAGTCTGGGCAAGGCTGGCCAAGGGCAGGGGCCATGCTGGGTTCTGCCTATGGCCTGTGGGGCCTCTGAGCAGAGCCGACGTAGGGGCAGAGTGGGCCTCATGCTGTCCCTGCTGCCCTGAGGCTGCTGGGCCAAAGAAGTCTTGGGCATCCACCCCCTTGCTCCCCCCTTCCCTCTGACGAGGCCATCTGCGCTCCAGGTCCTTGCAGTGTGGAGACAGCCCCTGCCAGCACCTCCCCTCCGAGTAGGCCTCAATTGAGGCCTAGGCCCAGGGAAAAGGCATTAGCGGGGATGAGCCTTGGGAGGCACCCCAGCATGTCTGGCACACTCCCCGCAGCCTGCCCCTTCATGGGACAGTACCACCAGAGGCCAGGAAGGTCTGGGCAAGGCAGGCCTGGGGCAGAGGCCATGCTGGCTCCTGCCCCTGGCCTGTGGGACCTCTGAGCAGAACCGACCCTCTCCCGCTGGAAGACCTCCCCGGCTGTCTCCAAAGAAGGTTTTTCATGCACTCTCGCCAGCTGGCTGCCACTACCTCCCCGACGGAGGCCCGCTTTTCCCGCAACCCGTGCACTCTGCTCCCAGCCTGGGAGAAAAGCTCTTCAGGGTGGTCCTCTCTCAGGGCCCTTGTCCCTGAGCCCTGGGGCCACCTAGGGCGTCCACACTCCCAGACCAAGGCAGAACCACATGCACACGTCTGTTCTTGCCCCCTGCAACTTCAGAGAGCTCGGGTGAGCCACAGTCTGTCATGCAGCACCTCGGCAACCCCAGCAGCACCACCTGTGTTGTCCAGGGGCAGAGCCGACCTAGGGGCACAGTGGGCCTCTTGCTTTCCCTGTTGCCCTGAGGCTGCTGGGCCAAAGAGGTATAGGGCATATAGCCCCTTGCTCTCCCCTTTTCTCTGACTCCCCTCTGCACTTCAGGCCCTTGCAGTGTGGAGAGAGCCCCTGCCTTTCCTCCGAGAAGGCCTCAACTGAGGCCTAGGCCCAGGGGAAAGGCGTTACCGGGGATGAGCCTGGAGAGGTGCTTGGGCATGTCTGGCACACTCCCGGCAGACTGCCCCTTCATTGGGCAGTACCGTCAGAGGCCAGGAAGGTCTGGACAAGGCTGGCCAAGGTCAGGGGCCATGCTGGGTCCTGCCCTTGCCTGTGGGGCCTCTGAGCAGAACCAGCCCTCTCCCGCTGGAAGACCTCCCTGGCTGCGTCCAAAGGCCGGTTTGCAAGCACTCTCGCCGGCTGGCCGCCGCTCCCTCTCCGACGGAGGCCCGCTTTTCCCGCAACCCGCGCACCTTGCTCCCTAGCCCGGGAGAAAAGCGCTTTGGGGTGGTCCTCTCTCGGCCCTTGCCCCTGAGCCTGGGGGCCAGCTAGGGGGTCCACACTCCCAGACCAAGGCAGAACCACATGCAAACGTCTGTTCCTGCCCCCTGCACCTTTGGTGCACCTGGTGCTGCACCAAACCCAGCACCACTGCCTTTGTGTGAAGGCACAGAGCTGACCTAGGGGCACAGTGGGCTTCTTGCTCTCCCTGCTGCCCTGAGGCTGCTGGGTCAAAGAGGTCTTGGGCATCCACCCCCTTGCTCCCCCTTCCCTCTGACCAGGGCCTCTGCCCTCTAGGCCTTTGCAGTGTGGAGACAGCCCCTGCCAGCACCTCCCCTCTGAGTAGGCCTCAAATGAGGCCTAGCCCCATGGTGCCGGGAGCCAGCACACAAGATCCCATCCATGACAAGGTCATGAGGCGAAGGCCTGACAGGCAAGGAGGATCATGTTTTCAGGGATTCCAAAAAGCTGCCCCCTGGTTCTCACCTTAAAGATGATATCTGTCTTTCTGATGCTTGCTTCAATAGACTACTTCCTAACTCTGTGACACAGGCAGCAGGCCTTCCCTGATCTCTTTCCAAATAGCAGTCAATTTAGAACTTTAATCAATGTTTCCCAAGTGGTGGTATTTTATGAGCTTATCCAGGGTGAAAGGAGTGTTTTCATTTAAACTCCTTCACTGTATTTTAGTCTGTTTGGCAAATGCGTTTATGCCCTTGGTACTAATGTACATGACTGCTCACAACACCTTAATCATGAACAGCATAAAGAACCTGATCACACAAAAGGCCCTAATAGACACAGAGCCCTTTGGGTGTGAGGAAGCCCTATTAAAGAACATAAAACTATTTTTCTAAAAGTGGTTATAGTTAAAGATTTAGAAAAATAATAGTTTAAACCTGTTAATTTTAACCAGGAATGCTAAACAGGGGCTGCCTCACCGGAGCTGCAGAGTCTTTGTGTGGTAAACCTTTTAGATGAATTTAACTGATAACTTCTGCAAAAGGACTGACCTTTGTGTTCATTAAAGAATAGATTCTTTGCATTCTAGGACACAAAATGTCAATAGACTCCAAGGTCAGAAGATAATGTATAAGGCTCTCACAAAGAAGTTACAGAAAGCACCCTGGTTTCATGAAGGATAAGCTGATGAAATATTAAACTATCTTCCCCTTAAAAATGTACTAACATAGAATATACAAGCTATGGTAAAAAATTAAAGATTTGCCAGACTCTATTACACTCATCCAGTCTGGTCTCTCTCTCTCTCTCCTTTATTCACCGATGCGGTTCATCCTGAGGGTACCTCTGGATCCTGCTGAGGCTGGACCCCAGCACCAAGGGAAAGGTGCTAGCGGGGATGAGTCTGGGGAGCGGCCCGGGCATGAATGGACTCACAACCCACAGCCTGCCCCTACATGGGGCAGTATCTGTGGAGGCCAGGAAGGTCTGGGCACCCGCACACTCTGCTCCCTAGCCTGGGAGAGATGCACTTCAGGGTGGTCCTCTCCCAGGGCCCTTGCCCCTGAGCCTCGTGTGGGCAAACCTCAAATGAGACCTAGGCCCAAGGGAAAGGCGCTAGCAGGGATGAGCCTGGGGAGGCACCCGGGCATGTCTGGCACACCCTGCAGCCTGCCCCTTCACGGGAGAGTATCCCCAGAGGCCAGGAAGTTCTGGGCAAGGCTGGCCAAGGGCCGAGGCCATGCTGGGACCTGCCCCTGATCTGTGGGGCCTCTGAGCAGAACCGGCCCTCTCCCGCTGGAAGACCTCCCCGGCTGCCTCCAAAGGCCGGTTTGCAAACACTCTCGCCAACTGGCTGCCGCTCCCTCCCCGATGGAGGCCTGCTTTTCCCCCAAGCCACTCACTCTGCGCTCCAGGCCCTTGGAGTGTGGAGACAGCCCCTGCCAGCACCTCCCCATCATGTAGACCTCAAATGAGGCTTGGCCTGGGTGAGAGGCATTAGGGAGTATGAGACTGGGGAGGCGCCTGGGCATGTCTGGCACACTTCCCACATCCTGCACCTTCAAGGGGCAGAACCCCCGGAGGCCAGGAAGTTCTGGGAAAGCATGACCAAGGGCAGGCACCATGCTGGGTTGTGCCCTTGGCCTGTGGGGCCTCTGAGCAGAATCGGCCCTCTGTCGCTGGAAGACCTCCCCGGCTGCCTCCAAAGGCTGGTTTGCAAGCACTCTCGCCAACTGGCTGCCACTCCCTCCCTGATGGAGGCCTGCTTTTCCCCCAAGCCGCTCACTCTGCTCCCTAGCCCGGGAGAAGAGTGCTTTGGGGTGGTCCTCTCTCAGGGCACTTGCCCTTGAGCCTTGGGGCCAGCTAGGGAGTCCACACTCCCAGGCCAAGGCAGAACCACATGCACAAATCTATTCCTGCCCCCCTTCACCTTCAGATAGCTCAGGTGAGCCAGAGTCTGTCAGGCAGCTCCTAGGCAACCCCAGCAGCACCGCCTTTGTGTGAAGGCGCAGAGCTGACCAAGGGGCACAGTGGGCTTCTTGGTCTCCCTGCAACCCTGGGCCAAAGAAAGAGGTCTTGGGCCTCCACCCCCTTGCTTCCCCTTCCCTCTGACCAGGGCCTCTGCCCTCTAGGCTTTTACAGTGTGGAGACAGCCCCTGTCAACACCTCCCCTCCAAGTAGACCTCAAATGATGCCTAGCCCCATGGTGCCGGGAGCCAGCACCCCAGCTCCCACCCATGACAAGGTCATGAGGAGAAGGCCGACCAGCAAGTCGGATCATGTTTTCAGGGATTCCAAAAAGCTGGCCCTGGTGCTTAAAGATATCACCTTAAAGATGATATCTGTCTTTCTGATGCTTGCTTCAATAGAAGCTACTTCCTAATTCTGTGACACAGGTAACAGGCCTTCCCTGATCTCTTTCCAAATAACAGTAAATTTAGAGCTTTAATCAATGTTTCCCAGGTGATGGTATTTTATGAGATTATCCAGGGTGAAAGGAGTGTTTTAATTTAAACTCCTTTGCTGTATTTTTGTCTGTTCAGCAAATGCGATTATGCCCTTGGTACTAATCTACTTGACTGCTCACAACAACTTAATCATGAACAGCATAAAGAACCTGATCACACAAAGGGCCCTAATAGACACAGAGCCCTTCAGGGGTGAGGAAGCCCTATTAGAAAACATAAGAATATTATTCTAAAAGGGGTTATAGTTAAAGATTTAGAAAAATAGTAGTTTAAACCTGTTAAATTTAACCAGGAATGCTAAACAGGGACTGCCTCACCGGAGCTGCAGAGTCTTTGTGTGGTAAACCTTTTAGATGAATTTAACTGATAACTTCTGCAAAAGGACTGATCTGTGTTCATTAAAGAATAGATTCTTTGCATTCACCTAGGTCACAAAATGTCTATAGGCCCCAAGGCCAGAAGATAATATATAAGACTCTCACAAAGAAGTTATAGAAAACATCCTGGTTTCATGAAGGTTAAGCTGATGAAATTATTAAGCTATCTTAACCTTAAAAATGTACTAATTTAGAATATAATAGCTACAGTAAAAAATTAAAGATTTTCCAGTCTCTACTACACCCCTCCAGTCTGGTCTCTCTCTCTCTCCTTTTCTCACTGATGCCATTCATCCTGACGGTACCCCTGGATCCTGCAGAGGCTGGACCCCAGCATCTGGGGAAAGGTGCTAGCGGGGATAAGCCTGGGGAGGGGCCTGGGCGAAACAGGACTCACTCCCCACAGCCTGCCGCTTCATGGGGAAGTACCCATGGAGGCCAGGAAGGTCTGGGCAAGGCTGGCTAAAGGCAAGGGCCATGCTGGGTTCTGCCTCTGGCCTGTGAGGCCTCTGAGCAGAACCGATGTTGGGGCACAGTGGGCCTCTTGTTCTCCCTGCTGCCCTGAGGCTACTGGGCCAAAGAAGTATGGGGCATTCTCCCTCTTGATCCACGCGTCTCTCTGACGAGGTACTCTGAGCTCTAGGCCCTTGCAGTTTGGATAAAGAATTTGGCTCACCAGATCGCTCGGAAGGTGCAGGGGGCAGGCACAGACATGTGCATGTGGTTCTGCCACGGCCTGGCAATGTGGACATCAAAGTTTGACCCCAGGATGAGGGGTAAGGGCCTGGAGAAAGGACCACCCCGAGGCGCTTTTCTCCCAGGCTTGGGCGAAGAGTGCGCGACTTGCGCGAAAAGCAGGACTCCCACGGGCAGGGAGCGGCAGCAGTCTGGCGAGAATGCTTGCAAACCTGCCCTTGGAGGCATTCGGGGAGGTCTTCCTGCAGGAGAGGGCTGGTTATGCTCAGAGTCCGCACAGGCTAGGGGAAACACCGGGCAAGATTCCTGACCTTGGACAGCCTTGCCCAGACCTTCCTGGCCTCCGGGGCTGCTGTCCCATGAAGGGAAGGCTGCCTAGAGTGTGTCCAGTCACGCCTGGTCGACTCCCCAGGCTCTTAAACCCTAGCGCGTTTCTCTTGGGCTTGGTCTAATTTAAGGCCTACTTAGAGGGAAGGTGCTGGTCTGGGCTGTTTTCACACTGAAAGGGTCTGGAGCTCAGACGGCCTGGTCACAGGGAAGTGCTGAACAAAGGTGTGGATGCCCAAGGCCTCTTTGGCCCAGCCGCCTCAGAGCACCTGGGAGAGCAAGAGGCCCCCTCTGCCCATAGGTCGGCTCTGCACCTTGACACACAGGCGGTGCTGCTGGGGCTACCGAAGACAAGTCTGAGAGAATCTGGCGCAACCGAGCTCTGGGAAGGTGCAGGGGGTAGGAACAAACGTGTGAATGTGGTTCTGCCTCACCCTGCGAGTGTGGACTTCCAAGCTTGACTCCAGGCTCAGGGGAAAGGGCCCACAGAAAAGACCACCCCGAAGCGCTTTTCTCCCGGGCTTAAGAGCAGAGTGCGCGACTTGCAGGAAAAGCAAGCCTCCCTCGGCAGGGAGCGGCAGCAGTCTGGCGAGAATGCTTGCAAACCGGCCTTTGGAGGCAGTCGGGGAGGTCTTCCTACGGGAGAGGCCTGGTTCTCCTCAGAGTCCCCACAGGCCAGGGAAAACACCCAGCAAGTTTCCTGCCCTTGGTCAGCCTTGCCCAGGCCTTCCTGGCTTCCGGGGCTGCTGTCCCATGAAGGGGCAGGCTGCGGCGTGTGTGTCTAGATATGCCCGGTCTCCTCCCCAGTCTCTTACCCCCTAGCGCATTTCCCCTGGATCTAGGCCTCTTCTGAGTCCTACTCGGAGGGGAGTTGCTGGCAGAGGCTGTCTCCACACTGCAAGGGCTTGGAGCTCAGACGGCCTGCTGAGAGGGAAGTGGGGAGCAAGGGGGTGGATGCCCAAGGCCTCTTTAGCCTAGCAGCCTCAGGGCAGCTGGGAGAGCAAGAGGCCCACTCTGCCCCTTGGGCGGCTCTGCCCCTTGACACACAGGCTGTGCTGCTGGGGTGGCCGAGGAGGTGCCTGACAGACTCTGGCTCACTCGATCTCTCGGAAGGTGCAGGGCACAGTAATAGACATGTGCATGTGGTTCTGCCTCGACCTGGGAGTGTGGACTTCCAAGCTTGACTCCAAGCTGAGGGGCAAGGGCCCAGAGAAAGGACCACCCCGATGTGCTTTTCTCCCGGCTTGGGAGCGAATTGCGCGACTTGCGGGAAAAACAAGCCTCCCTTGCGCTGGGAGGTGCGGCAGCCGGCGACAATGCTTGTAACCGGCCCTTGGAAGCAGCCGGGGAGGTCTTCATGCGGGAAAGCGGTGGTTCTCCTGAGAGGACCCACAGGCCAGGGGCAGCACCCAGCATGGTCTCTGCCCTTGGCCAGGGTTGCCCAGACCTTCCTGGCCTCCGGGGCTGCTGCCCCATGAAGGGCAGGCTGCGGGGAGTGTGTCCAGACATGCCTGGTCGCCTCCCCAGTCACTTACCCCCTAGCATATTTCCCCCGGCCTACGCCTCTTTTGAGTCCAACTCGGCGGGGACGTGCTGGCAGAGGCTGTCTCCACACTGCAAGGACTTGGAGCTCAGACGGCCTGGTGAGAGGGAAGTGGGGAGCAACGGGTTGGATGCCCAAAGCCTTTTTCTGCCAGCAGCCTCAGGGCAGTTGGGAGAGCAAGAGGCCCACTCTGCCCCTAGGTCGGCTCTGCCCCTTGACACACAGGCTGTGCTGCTGGGGTTGCCGAGGAGCTGCCTGACAGATTCTGGCTCACTCGAGCTCTCGGAAGGTGCAGGGCTCAGGAAACGACGTGTGCATGTGGTTCTTTCTTGGTCTGGGAGTGTGGACCTCCAAGGTTGACTCCAGGCTCAGGGGCAAGGGCCCAGAGAAAGGACCACCCCGATGTGCTTTTCTCCCGGCTTGGGAGCGGATTGCGCGACTTGCGCGAAAAACAAGCCTCCCTTGCGCTGGGAGGTGCGGCAGCCGGCGACAATGCTTGTAACCGGCCCTTGGAAGCAGCCTGGGAGGTCTTCATGCGGGAAAGCGGTGGTTCTGCTGAGAGGACCCACAGGCAGCACCCAGCATGGTCTCTGTCCTTGGCCAGGGTTGCCCAGACATTCCGGGCCTCCGGGGCTGCTGCCTCATGAAGGGCAGGCTGCGGGGAGTGTGTCCAGACATGCCTGGTCACCTCCCCAGTCTCTTACCCCCTAGCGCATTTCCCCTGTGCTTGGCCTAATTTAAGGCCTACTCGGAGGGCAGGTGCTGGCATGGGCTGTTTTCACACAGCAAGAGCCTGGAGCTCCGACGGCCTCGTCACAGGGAAGTGCGGAAGAAGTGTGTGGATGCCCAAGGCCTCTTTGGCCCAGCACGTTCCGGGCAGCTGGGAGAGCAAGAGGCCCACTCTGCCCCTAGATCAGCTCTGCCCGTTGACACTCAGGCACGCCTGCTGGGGCTGCGGAGGACATGTCTGACAGACTCTGGCTCAACCAAGTCCTCGGAAGGTGCAGGGGGCAGGAACAAACATATGCATGTGATTCTGCCTCTTCCTGGCAATGTGGATGTCCAAGCTTGACTCCAGGCTCAGGGGCAAGGGCCCAGAGAAAGGACCACCCCGAAGCGCTTTTCTCCCGGGCTTAAGAGCAGGGTGCGCGACTTGCAGGAAAAGCAAGCCTCCCTCGGCAGGGAGCGGCAGCAGTCTGGCGAGAATGCTTGCAAACCGGCCTTTGGAGGCAGTCGGGGAGGTCTTCCTACGGGAGAGGCCTGGTTCTCCTCAGAGTCCCCACAGGCCAGGGAAAACACCCAGCAAGTTTCCTGCCCTTGGTCAGCCTTGCCCAGGCCTTCCTGGCTTCCGCGGCTGCTGTCCCATGAAGGGGCAGGCTGCGGCGTGTGTGTCTAGACATGCCCGGTCTCCTCCCCAGTCTCTTACCCCCTAGCGCATTTCCCCTGGATCTAGGCCTCTTCTGAGTCCTACTCGGAGGGGAGTTGCTGGCAGAGGCTGTCTCCACACTGCAAGGGCTTGGAGCTCAGACAGCCTGCTGAGAGGGAAGTGGGGAGCAAGGGGGTGGATGCCCAAGGCCTCTTTAGCCTAGCAGCCTCAGGGCAGCTGGGAGAGCAAGAGGCCCACTCTGCCCCTTGGGCGGCTCTGCCCCTTGACACACAGGCTGTGCTGCTGGGGTGGCCGAGGAGGTGCCTGACAGACTCTGGCTCACTCGATCTCTCGGAAGGTGCAGGGCACAGTAATAGACATGTGCATGTGGTTCTGCCTCGACCTGGGAGTGTGGACTTCCAAGCTTGACTCCAAGCTGAGGGACAAGGGCCCAGAGAAAGGACCACCCCGATGTGCTTTTCTCCCGACTTGGGAGCGGATTGCGCGACTTGCGGGAAAAACAAGCCTCCCTTGCGCTGGGAGGTGCGGCAGCCGGCGACAATGCTTGTAACCGGCCCTTGGAAGCAGCCGGGGAGGTCTTCATGCGGGAAAGCGGTGGTTCTCCTGAGAGGACCCACAGGCCAGGGGCAGCACCCAGCATGGTCTCTGCCCTTGGCCAGGGTTGCCCAGACCTTCCTGGCCTCCGGGGCTGCTGCCCCATGAAGGGCAGGCTGCGGGGAGTGTGTCCAGACATGCCTGGTCGCCTCCCCAGTCACTTACCCCCTAGCATATTTCCCCCGGCCTACGCCTCTTTTGAGTCCAACTCGGCGGGGACGTGCTGGCAGAGGCTGTCTCCACACTGCAAGGACTTGGAGCTCAGACGGCCTGGTGAGAGGGAAGTGGGGAGCAACGGGTTGGATGCCCAAAGCCTTTTTCTCCCAGCAGCCTCAGGGCAGTTGGGAGAGCAAGAGGCCCACTCTGCCCCTAGGTCGGCTCTGCCCCTTGACACACAGGCTGTGCTGCTGGGGTTGCCGAGGAGCTGCCTGACAGATTCTGGCTCACTCGAGCTCTCGGAAGGTGCAGGGCTCAGGAAACGACGTGTGCATGTGGTTCTTTCTTGGTCTGGGAGTGTGGACCTCCAAGGTTGACTCCAGGCTCAGGGGCAAGGGCCCAGAGAAAGGACCCACCCCGATGTGCTTTTCTCCCGACTTGGGAGCGGATTGCGCGACTTTCGGGATAAACAGGCCTCGCTTGGGGAAGGACGTGCGGCAGCCGGCGAGATTGCTTGCCACCGGCCCTTGGAGGCAGCCGGGGAGGTCTTCATGCGGGAAAGCGGTGGTTCTGCTGAGAGGACCCATAGACATGTGCATGTGGTTCTGCCTCAACCTGGGAGTGTGGACTTCCAAGCTTGACTCCAAGCTGAGGGGCAAGGGCCCAGAGAAAGCACCACCCCGATGTGCTTTTCTCCCGGCTTTGAGCGAATTGCGCGACTTGCGGGAAAAACAAGCCTCCCTTGCGCTGGGAGGTGCGGCAGCCGGCGACAATGCTTGTAACCGGCCCTTGGAAGCAGCCTGGGAGGTCTTCATGCGGGAAAGCGGTGGTTCTGCTGAGAGGACCCACAGGCAGCACCCAGCATGGTCTCTGTCCTTGGCCAGGGTTGCCCAGACCTTCCGGGCCTCCGGGGCTGCTGCCGCATGAAGGGCAGGCTGCGGGGAGTGTGTCCAGACATGCCTGGTCACCTCCCCAGTCTGTTACCCCATAGCGCATTTCCCCTGTGCTTGGCCTAATTTAAGGCCTACTTGGAGGGCAGGTGCTGGCATGGGCTGTTTTCACACAGCAAGAGCCTGGAGCTCCGACGGCCTCGTCACAGGGAAGTGCGGAGCAAGTGTGTGGATGCCCAAGGCCTCTTTGGCCCAGCAGGTTCCGGGCAGCTGGGAGAGCAAGAGGCCCACTCTGCCCCTAGATCAGCTCTGCCCGTTGACACTCAGGCACGCCTGCTGGGGCTGCGGAGGACATGTCTGACAGACTCTGGCTCAACCAAGTCCTCGGAAGGTGCAGGGGGCAGGAACAAACATATGCATGTGATTCTGCCTCTTCCTGGCAATGTGGATGTCCAAGCTTGACTCCAGGCTCAGGGGCAAGGGCCCAGAGAAAGGACCACCCCGAAGCGCTTTTCTCCCGGGCTTAAGAGCAGGGTGCGCGACTTGCAGGAAAAGCAAGCCTCCCTCGGCAGGGAGCGGCAGCAGTCTGGCGAGAATGCTTGCAAACCGGCCTTTGGAGGCAGTCGGGGAGGTCTTCCTACGGGAGAGGCCTGGTTCTCCTCAGAGTCCCCACAGGCCAGGGAAAACACCCAGCAAGTTTCCTGCCCTTGGTCAGCCTTGCCCAGGCCTTCCTGGCTTCCGCGGCTGCTGTCCCATGAAGGGGCAGGCTGCGGCGTGTGTGTCTAGACATGCCCGGTCTCCTCCCCAGTCTCTTACCCCCTAGCGCATTTCCCCTGGATCTAGGCCTCTTCTGAGTCCTACTCGGAGGGGAGTTGCTGGCAGAGGCTGTCTCCACACTGCAAGGGCTTGGAGCTCAGACAGCCTGCTGAGAGGGAAGTGGGGAGCAAGGGGGTGGATGCCCAAGGCCTCTTTAGCCTAGCAGCCTCAGGGCAGCTGGGAGAGCAAGAGGCCCACTCTGCCCCTTGGGCAGCTCTGCCCCTTGACACACAGGCTGTGCTGCTGGGGTGGCCGAGGAGGTGCCTGACAGACTCTGGCTCATTCGAGCTCTCGGAAGGTGCAGGGCTCAGGAAACGACGTGTGCATGTGGTTCTTTCTTGGTCTGGGAGTGTGGACCTCCAAGGTTGACTCCAGGCTCAGGGGCAAGGGCCCAGAGAAAGGACCCACCCCGATGTGCTTTTCTCCCGACTTGGGAGCGGATTGCGCGACTTTCGGGATAAACAGGCCTCGCTTGGGGAGGGACGTGCGGCAGCCGGCGAGATTGCTTGCCACCGGCCCTTGGAGGCAGCCGGGGAGGTCTTCATGCGGGAAAGGGGTGGTTCTGCTGAGAGGACCCATAGACATGTGCATGTGGTTCTGCCTCAACCTGGGAGTGTGGACTTCCAAGCTTGACTCCATGCTCAGGGTCAAGGGCCTAGAGAAAGGACCACCCCGATGTGCTTTTCTCCCGGCTTGGGAGCGGATTGCGCGACTTGCGCGAAAAACAAGCCTCCCTTGCGCTGGGAGGTGCGGCAGCCGGCGACAATGCTTGTAACCGGCCCTTGGAAGCAGCCTGGGAGGTCTTCATGCGGGAAAGCGGTGGTTCTGCTGAGAGGACCCACAGGCAGCACCCAGCATGGTCTCTGTCCTTGGCCAGGGTTGCCCAGACCTTCCGGGCCTCCGGGGCTGCTGCCTCATGAAGGGCAGGATGCGGGGAGTGTGTCCAGACATGCCTGGTCACCTCCCCAGTCTCCTACCCCCTAGCGCATTTCCCCTGTGCTTGGCCTAATTTAAGGCCTACTCGGAGGGCAGGTGCTGGCATGGGCTGTTTTCACACAGCAAGAGCCTGGAGCTCCGACGGCCTCGTCACAGGGAAGTGCGGAAGAAGTGTGTGGATGCCCAAGGTCTCTTTGGCCCAGCAGGTTCCGGGCAGCTGGGAGAGCAAGAGGCCCACTCTGCCCCTAGATCAGCTCTACCCGTTGACACTCAGGCACGCCTGCTGGGGCTGCGGAGGACATGTCTGACAGACTCTGGCTCAACCAAGTCCTCGGAAGGTGCAGGGGGCAGGAACAAACATATGCATGTGATTCTGCCTCTTCCTGGCAATGTGGATGTCCAAGCTTGATTCCAGGCTCAGGGGCAAGGGCCCAGAGAAAGGACCACCCCGAAGCGCTTTTCTCCCGGGCTTAAGAGCAGAGTGCGCGACTTGCAGGAAAAGCAAGCCTCCCTCGGCAGGGAGCGGCAGCAGTCTGGCGAGAATGCTTGCAAACCGGCCTTTGGAGGCAGTCGGGGAGGTCTTCCTACGGGAGAGGCCTGGTTCTCCTCAGAGTCCCCACAGGCCAGGGAAAACACCCAGCAAGTTTCCTGCCCTTGGTCAGCCTTGCCCAGGCCTTCCTGGCTTCCGGGGCTGCTGTCCCATGAAGGGGCAGGCTGCGGCGTGTGTGTCTAGATATGCGCGGTCTCCTCCCCAGTCTCTTACCCCCTAGCGCATTTCCCCTGGATCTAGGCCTCTTCTGAGTCCTACTCGGAGGGGAGTTGCTGGCAGAGGCTGTCTCCACACTGCAAGGGCTTGGAGCTCAGACGGCCTGCTGAGAGGGAAGTGGGGAGCAAGGGGGTGGATGCCCAAGGCCTCTTTAGCCTAGCAGCCTCAGGGCAGCTGGGAGAGCAAGAGGCCCACTCTGCCCCTTGGGCGGCTCTGCCCCTTGACACACAGGCTGTGCTGCTGGGGTGGCCGAGGAGGTGCCTGACAGACTCTGGCTCACTCGATCTCTCGGAAGGTGCAGGGCACAGTAATAGACATGTGCATGTGGTTCTGCCTCGACCTGGGAGTGTGGACTTCCAAGCTTGACTCCAAGCTGAGGGGCAAGGGCCCAGAGAAAGGACCACCCCGATGTGCTTTTCTCCCGACTTGGGAGCGGATTGCGCGACTTGCGGGATAAACAAGCCTCCCTTGCGCTGGGAGGTGCGGCAGCCGGCGACAATGCTTGTAACCGGCCCTTGGAAGAAGCCGGGGAGGTCTTCATGCGGGAAAGGGTGGTTCTCCTGAGAGGACCCACAGGCCAGGGGCAGCACCCAGCATGGTCTCTGCCCTTGGCCAGGGTTGCCCAGACCTTCCTGGCCTCCGGGGCTGCTGCCCCATGAAGGGCAGGCTGCGGGGAGTGTGTCGAGACATGCCTGGTCGCCTCCCCAGTCACTTACCCCCTAGCATATTTCCCCCGGCCTACGCCTCTTTTGAGTCCAACTCGGCGGGGACGTGCTGGCAGAGGCTGTCTCCACACTGCAAGGACTTGGAGCTCAGACGGCCTGGTGAGAGGGAAGTGGGGAGCAACGGGTTGGATGCCCAAAGCCTTTTTCTCCCAGCAGCCTCAGGGCAGTTGGGAGAGCAAGAGGCCCACTCTGCCCCTAGGTCGGCTCTGCCCCTTGACACACAGGCTGTGCTGCTGGGGTTGCCGAGGAGCTGCCTGACAGATTCTGGCTCACTCGAGCTCTCGGAAGGTGCAGGGCTCAGGAAACGACGTGTGCATGTGGTTCTTTCTTGGTCTGGGAGTGTGGACCTCCAAGGTTGACTCCAGGCTCAGGGGCAAGGGCCCAGAGAAAGGACCCACCCCGATGTGCTTTTCTCCCGACTTGGGAGCGGATTGCGCGACTTTCGGGATAAACAGGCCTCCCTTGGGGAGGGACGTGCGGCAGCCGGCGAGATTGCTTGCCACCGGCCCTTGGAGGCAGCCGGGGAGGTCTTCATGCGGGAAAGGGGTGGTTCTGCTGAGAGGACCCATAGACATGTGCATGTGGTTCTGCCTCAACCTGGGAGTGTGGACTTCCAAGCTTGACTCCAAGCTGAGGGGCAAGGGCCCAGAGAAAGGACCACGCCGATGTGCTTTTCTCCCGGCTTGGGAGCGGATTGCGCGACTTGCGGGAAAAACAAGCCTCCCTTGCCCTGGGAGGTGCGGCAGCCGGCGACAATGCTTGTAACCGGCCCTTGGAAGCAGCCTGGGAGGTCTTCATGCGGGAAATCGGTGGTTCTGCTGAGAGGACCCACAGGCAGCACCCAGCATGGTCTCTGTCCTTGGCCAGGGTTGCCCAGACCTTCCGGGCCTCCGGGGCTGCTGCCTCATGAAGGGCAGGCTGCGGGGAGTGTGTCCAGACATACCTGGTCACCTCCCCAGTCTCTTACCCCCTAGCGCATTTCCCCTGTGCTTGGCTTAATTTAAGGCCTACTCGGAGGGCAGGTGCTGGCATGGGCTGTTTTCACACAGCAAGAGCCTGGAGCTCCGACGGCCTCGTCACAGGGAAGTGCGGAAGAAGTGTGTGGATGCCCAAGGCCTCTTTGGCCCAGCAGGTTCCGGGCAGCTGGGAGAGCAAGAGGCCCACTCTGCCCCTAGATCAGCTCTGCCCGTTGACACTCAGGCACGCCTGCTGGGGCTGCGGAGGACATGTCTGACAGACTCTGGCTCAACCAAGTCCTCGGAAGGTGCAGGGGGCAGGAACAAACATATGCATGTGATTCTGCCTCTTCCTGGCAATGTGGATGTCCAAGCTTGACTCCAGGCTCAGGGGCAAGGGCCCAGAGAAAGGACCACCCCGAAGCGCTTTTCTCCCGGGCTTAAGAGCAGAGTGCGCGACTTGCAGGAAAAGCAGGCCTCCCTCGGCAGGGAGCAGCAGCAGTCTGGCGAGAATGCTTGCAAACCGGCCTTTGGAGGCAGTCGGGGAGGTCTTCCTACGGGAGAGGCCTGGTTCTCCTCAGAGTCCCCACAGGCCAGGGAAAACACCCAGCAAGTTTCCTGCCCTTGGTCAGCCTTGCCCAGGCCTTCCTGGCTTCCGGGGCTGCTGTCCCATGAAGGGGCAGGCTGCGGCGTGTGTGTCTAGATATGCGCGGTCTCCTCCCCAGTCTCTTACCCCCTAGCGCATTTCCCCTGGATCTAGGCCTCTTCTGAGTCCTATTCGGAGGGGAGTTGCTGGCAGAGGCTGTCTCCACACTGCAAGGGCTTGGAGCTCAGATGGCCTGCTGAGAGGGAAGTGGGGAGCAAGGGGGTGGATGCCCAAGGCCTCTTTAGCCTAGCAGCCTCAGGGCAGCTGGGAGAGCAAGAGGCCCACTCTGCCCCTTGGGCGGCTCTGCCCCTTGACACACAGGCTGTGCTGCTGGGGTGGCCGAGGAGGTGCCTGACAGACTCTGGCTCACTCGATCTCCCGGAAGGTGCAGGGCACAGTAATAGACATGTGCATGTGGTTCTGCCTCGACCTGGGAGTGTGGACTTCCAAGCTTGACTCCAAGCTGAGGGGCAAGGGCCCAGAGAAAGGACCACCCCGATGTGCTTTTCTCCCGACTTGGGAGCGGATTGCGCGACTTGCGGGAAAAACAAGCCTCCCTTGCGTTGGGAGGTGCGGCAGCCGGCGACAATGCTTGTAACCGGCCCTTGGAAGCAGCCTGGGAGGTCTTCATGCGGGAAAGCGGTGGTTCTGCTGAGAGGACCCACAGGCCAGGGCCAGCACCCAGCATGGTCTCTGCCCTTGGCCATGGCTGCCCAGACCTTCCTGGCCTCCGGGGCTGCTGTCCCATGAAGGGCAAGCTGCGGGGAGTGTGTCCAAACATGCCTGGTCGCCTCCCGGTCTCTTACGCCCTAGCATATTTCCCCTGGCCTAGGCCTCTTTTGAATCCAACTCGGCGGGGACGTGCTGGCAGAGGCTGTCTCCACACTGCAAGGACTTGGAGCTCAGACGGCCTGGTGAGAGGGAAGTGGGGAGCAACGGGTTGGATGCCCAAAGCCTTTTTCTCCCAGCAGCCTCAGGGCAGTTGGGAGAGCAAGAGGCCCACTCTGCCCCTAGGTCGGCTCTGCCCCTTGACACACAGGCTGTGCTGCTGGGGTTGCCGAGGAGCTGCCTGACAGATTCTGGCTCACTCGAGCTTTCGGAAGGTGCAGGGCTCAGGAAACGACGTGTGCATGTGGTTCTTTCTTGGTCTGGGAGTGTGGACCTCCAAGGTTGACTCCAGGCTCAGGGGCAAGGGCCCAGAGAAAGGACCCACCCCGATGTGCTTTTCTCCCGACTTGGGAGCGGATTGCGCGACTTTCGGGATAAACAGGCCTCCCTTGGGGAGGGACGTGCGGCAGCCAGCGAGATTGCTTGCCACCGGCCCTTGGAGGCAGCCGGGGAGGTCTTCATGCGGGAAAGGGGTGGTTCTGCTGAGAGGACCCACAGGCCAGGGGCAGCACCCAGCATGGTCTCTGTCCTTGGCCAGGGTTGCCCAGACCTCCGGGCCTCCGGGGCTGCTGCCTCATGAAGGGCAGGCTGCGGGGAGTGTGTCCAGACATGCCTGGTCACCTCCCCAGTCTCTTACCCCCTAGCGCATTTCCCCTGTGCTTGGCCTATTTTAAGGCCTACTCGGAGGGCAGGTGCTGGCATGGGCTGTTTTCACACAGCAAGAGCCTGGAGCTCCGACGGCCTCGTTACAGGGAAGTGCGGAGCAAGTGTGTGGATGCCCAAGGCCTCTTTGGCCCAGCAGGTTCCGGGCAGCTGGGAGAGCAAGAGGCCCACTCTGCCCCTAGATCAGCTCTGCCCGTTGACACTCAGGCACGCCTGCTGGGGCTGCGGAGGACATGTCTGACAGACTCTGGCTCAACCAAGTCCTCGGAAGGTGCAGGGGGCAGGAACAAACATATGCATGTGATTCTGCCTCTTCCTGGCAATGTGGATGTCCATGCTTGACTCCAGGCTCAGAGGCAAGGGCCCAGAGAAAGGACCACCCCGAAGCGCTTTTCTCCCGGGCTTAAGAGCAGAGTGCGCGACTTGCAGGAAAAGCAAGCCTCCCTCGGCAGGGAGCGGCAGCAGTCTGGCGAGAATGCTTGCAAACCGGCCTTTGGAGGCAGTCGGGGAGGTCTTCCTACGGGAGAGGCCTGGTTCTCCTCAGAGTCCCCACAGGCCAGGGAAAACACCCAGCAAGTTTCCTGCCCTTGGTCAGCCTTGCCCAGGCCTTCCTGGCTTCCGGGGCTGCTGTCCCATGAAGGGGCAGGCTGCGGCGTGTGTGTCTAGATATGCGCGGTCTCCTCCCCAGTCTCTTACCCCCTAGCGCATTTCCCCTGGATCTAGGCCTCTTCTGAGTCCTATTCGGAGGGGAGTTGCTGGCAGAGGCTGTCTCCACACTGCAAGGGCTTGGAGCTCAGACGGCCTGCTGAGAGGGAAGTGGGGAGCAAGGGGGTGGATGCCCAAGGCCTCTTTAGCCTAGCAGCCTCAGGGCAGCTGGGAGAGCAAGAGGCCCACTCTGCCCCTTGGGCGGCTCTGCCCCTTGACACACAGGCTGTGCTGCTGGGGTGGCCGAGGAGGTGCCTGACAGACTCTGGCTCACTCGATCTCCCGGAAGGTGCAGGGCACAGTAATAGACATGTGCATGTGGTTCTGCCTCGACCTGGGAGTGTGGACTTCCAAGCTTGACTCCAAGCTGAGGGGCAAGGGCCCAGAGAAAGGACCACCCCGATGTGCTTTTCTCCCGACTTGGGAGCGGATTGCGCGACTTGCGGGAAAAACAAGCCTCCCTTGCGTTGGGAGGTGCGGCAGCCGGCGACAATGCTTGTAACCGGCCCTTGGAAGCAGCCTGGGAGGTCTTCATGCGGGAAAGCGGTGGTTCTGCTGAGAGGACCCACAGGCCAGGGCCAGCACCCAGCATGGTCTCTGCCCTTGGCCAGGGCTGCCCAGACCTTCCTGGCCTCCGGGGCTGCTGTCCCATGAAGGGCAAGCTGCGGGGAGTGTGTCCAAACATGCCTGGTCGCCTCCCGGTCTCTTACGCCCTAGCATATTTCCCCTGGCCTAGGCCTCTTTTGAATCCAACTCGGCGGGGACGTGCTGGCAGAGGCTGTCTCCACACTGCAAGGACTTGGAGCTCAGACGGCCTGGTGAGAGGGAAGTGGGGAGCAACGGGTTGGATGCCCAAAGCCTTTTTCTCCCAGCAGCCTCAGGGCAGTTGGGAGAGCAAGAGGCCCACTCTGCCCCTAGGTCGGCTCTGCCCCTTGACACACAGGCTGTGCTGCTGGGGTTGCCGAGGAGCTGCCTGACAGATTCTGGCTCACTCGAGCTTTCGGAAGGTGCAGGGCTCAGGAAACGACGTGTGCATGTGGTTCTTTCTTGGTCTGGGAGTGTGGACCTCCAAGGTTGACTCCAGGCTCAGGGGCAAGGGCCCAGAGAAAGGACCCACCCCGATGTGCTTTTCTCCCGACTTGGGAGCGGATTGCGCGACTTTCGGGATAAACAGGCCTCCCTTGGGGAGGGACGTGCGGCAGCCAGCGAGATTGCTTGCCACCGGCCCTTGGAGGCAGCCGGGGAGGTCTTCATGCGGGAAAGGGGTGGTTCTGCTGAGAGGACCCACAGGCCAGGGGCAGCACCCAGCATGGTCTCTGTCCTTGGCCAGGGTTGCCCAGACCTCCGGGCCTCCGGGGCTGCTGCCTCATGAAGGGCAGGCTGCGGGGAGTGTGTCCAGACATGCCTGGTCACCTCCCCAGTCTCTTACCCCCTAGCGCATTTCCCCTGTGCTTGGCCTATTTTAAGGCCTACTCGGAGGGCAGGTGCTGGCATGGGCTGTTTTCACACAGCAAGAGCCTGGAGCTCCGACGGCCTCGTTACAGGGAAGTGCGGAGCAAGTGTGTGGATGCCCAAGGCCTCTTTGGCCCAGCAGGTTCCGGGCAGCTGGGAGAGCAAGAGGCCCACTCTGCCCCTAGATCAGCTCTGCCCGTTGACACTCAGGCACGCCTGCTGGGGCTGCGGAGGACATGTCTGACAGACTCTGGCTCAACCAAGTCCTCGGAAGGTGCAGGGGGCAGGAACAAACATATGCATGTGATTCTGCCTCTTCCTGGCAATGTGGATGTCCATGCTTGACTCCAGGCTCAGAGGCAAGGGCCCAGAGAAAGGACCACCCCGAAGCGCTTTTCTCCCGGGCTTAAGAGCAGAGTGCGCGACTTGCAGGAAAAGCAAGCCTCCCTCGGCAGGGAGCGGCAGCAGTCTGGCGAGAATGCTTGCAAACCGGCCTTTGGAGGCAGTCGGGGAGGTCTTCCTACGGGAGAGGCCTGGTTCTCCTCAGAGTCCCCACAGGCCAGGGAAAACACCCAGCAAGTTTCCTGCCCTTGGTCAGCCTTGCCCAGGCCTTTCTGGCTTCCAGGGATGCTGTCCCATGAAGGGGCAAGCTGCGGCATGTGTGTTTAGACATGCCCGGTCTCCTCCCCAGTCTCTTATCCCCTAGCGCATTTCCCCTGGATCTAGGCCTCTTCTGAGTCCTACTCGGAGGGGAGTTGCTGGCAGAGGCTGTCTCCACACTGCAAGGGCTTGGAGCTCAGACGGCCTGCTGAGAGGGAAGTGGGGAGCAAGGGGGTGGATGCCCAAGGCCTCTTTCGCCTAGCAGCCTCAGGGCAGCTGGGAGAGCAAGAGGCCCACTCTGCCCCTTGGGCGGCTCTGCCCCTTGACACACAGGCTGTGCTGCTGGGGTGGCCGAGGAGGTGCCTGACAGACTCTGGCTCACTCGATCTCTCGGAAGGTGCAGGGCACAGTAATAGACATGTGCATGTGGTTCTGCCTCGACCTGGGAGTGTGGACTTCCAAGCTTGACTCCAAGCTGAGGGGCAAGGGCCCAGAGAAAGGACCACCCCGATGTGCTTTTCTCCCGACTTGGGAGCGGATTGCGCGACTTGCGGGAAAAACAAGCCTCCCTTGCGCTGGGAGGTGCGGCAGCCGGCGACAATGCTTGTAACCGGCCCTTGGAAGCAGCCGGGGAGGTCTTCATGCGGGAAAGCGGTGGTTCTCCTGAGAGGACCCACAGGCCAGGGGCAGCACCCAGCATGGTCTCTGCCCTTGGCCAGGGTTGCCCAGACCTTCCTGGCCTCCGGGGCTGCTGCCCCATGAAGGGCAGGATGCGGGGAGTGTGTCCAGACATGCCTGGTCGCCTCCCCAGTCACTTACCCCCTAGCATATTTCCCCCGGCCTACGCCTCTTTTGAGTCCAACTCGGCGGGGACGTGCTGGCAGAGGCTGTCTCCACACTGCAAGGACTTGGAGCTCAGACGGCCTGGTGAGAGGGAAGTGGGGAGCAACGGGTTGGATGCCCAAAGCCTTTTGCTCCCAACAGCCTCAGGGCAGTTGGGAGAGCAAGAGGCCCACTCTGCCCCTAGGTCGGCTCTGCCCCTTGACACACAGGCTGTGCTGCTGGGGTTGCCGAGGAGCTGCCTGAGAGACTCTGACTCACTCAACCTCTCGGAAGGTGCAGGGCTCAGGAAACGACGTGTGCATGTGGTTCTTTCTTGGTCTCGGAGTGTGGACCTCCAAGGTTGACTCCAGGCTCAGGGGCAAGGGCCCAGAGAAAGGACCCACCCCGATGTGCTTTTCTCCCGAATTGGGAGCGGATTGTGCGACTTTCGGGATAAACAGGCCTCCCTTGGGGAGGGACGTGCGGCAGCCAGCGAGATTGCTTGCCACCGGCCCTTGGAGGCAGCCGGGGAGGTCTTCATGCGGGAAAGGGGTGGTTCTGCTGAGAGGACCCACAGGCCAGGGGCAGCACCCAGCATGGTCTCTGTCCTTGGCCAGGGTTGCCCAGACCTTCCTGGCCTCCGGGGCTGCTGCCTCATGAAGGGCAGGCTGCGGGGAGTGTGTCCAGACATACCTGGTCGCCTCCCCAGTCACTTACCCCCTAGCATATTTCCCCCGGCCTACGCCTCTTTTGAGTCCAACTCGGCGGGGACGTGCTGGCAGAGGCTGTCTCCACACTGCAAGGACTTGGAGCTCAGCCGGCCTGGTGAGAGGGAAGTGGGGAGCAACGGGTTGGATACCCAAAGCCTTTTTCTCCCAGCAGCCTCAGGGCAGCTGGGAGAGCAAGAGGCCCACTCTGCCCCTAGGTCGGCTCTGCCCCTTGACACACAGGCTGTGCTGCTGGGGTTGCCGAGGAGCTGCCTGACAGATTCTGGCTCACTCGAGCTCTCGGAAGGTGCAGGGCTCAGGAAACGACGTGTGCATGTGGTTCTTTCTTGGTCTGGGAGTGTGGACCTCCAAGGTTGACTCCAGGCTCAGGGGCAAGGGCCCAGAGAAAGGACCCACCCCGATGTGCTTTTCTCCCGACTTGGGAGCGGATTGCGCGACTTTCGGGATAAACAGGCCTCGCTTGGGGAGGGACGTGCGGCAGCCGGCGAGATTGCTTGCCACCGGCCCTTGGAGGCAGCCGGGGAGGTCTTCATGCGGGAAAGGGGTGGTTCTGCTGAGAGGACCCATAGACATGTGCATGTGGTTCTGCCTCAACCTGGGAGTGTGGACTTCCAAGCTTGACTCCAAGCTGAGGGGCAAGGGCCCAGAGAAAGGACCACCCCGATGTGCTTTTCTCCCGGCTTGGGAGCGGATTGCGCGACTTGCGGGAAAAACAAGCCTCCCTTGCGCTGGGAGGTGCGGCAGCCGGCGACAATGCTTGTAACCGGCCCTTGGAAGCAGCCTGGGAGGTCTTCATGCGGGAAAGCGGTGGTTCTGCTGAGAGGACCCACAGGCAGCACCCAGCATGGTCTCTGTCCTTGGCCAGGGTTGCCCAGACCTTCCGGGCCTCCGGGGCTGCTGCCTCATGAAGGGCAGGCTGCGGGGAGTGTGTCCAGACATACCTGGTCACCTCCCCAGTCTCTTACCCCCTAGCGCATTTCCCCTGTGCTTGGCTTAATTTAAGGCCTACTCGGAGGGCAGGTCCTGGCATGGGCTGTTTTCACACAGCAAGAGCCTGGAGCTCCGACGGCCTCGTCACAGGGAAGTGCGGAAGAAGTGTGTGGATGCCCAAGGCCTCTTTGGCCCAGCAGGTTCCGGGCAGCTGGGAGAGCAAGAGGCCCACTCTGCCCCTAGATCAGCTCTGCCCGTTGACACTCAGGCACGCCTGCTGGGGCTGCGGAGGACATGTCTGACAGACTCTGGCTCAACCAAGTCCTCGGAAGGTGCAGGGGGCAGGAACAAACATATGCATGTGATTCTGCCTCTTCCTGGCAATGTGGATGTCCAAGCTTGACTCCAGGCTCAGGGGCAAGGGCCCAGAGAAAGGACCACCCCGAAGCGCTTTTCTCCCGGGCTTAAGAGCAGAGTGCGCGACTTGCAGGAAAAGCAGGCCTCCCTCGGCAGGGAGCGGCAGCAGTCTGGCGAGAATGCTTGCAAACCGGCCTTTGGAGGCAGTCGGGGAGGTCTTCCTACGGGAGAGGCCTGGTTCTCCTCAGAGTCCCCACAGGCCAGGGAAAACACCCAGCAAGTTTCCTGCCCTTGGTCAGCCTTGCCCAGGCCTTCATGGCTTCCGGGGCTGCTGTCCCATGAAGGGCCAGGCTGCGGCGTGTGTGTCTAGACATGCCCGGTCTCCTCCCCAGTCTCTTATCCCCTAGCGCATTTCCCCTGGATCTAGGTCTCTTCTGAGTCCTACTCGGAAGGGAGTTGCTGGCAGAGGCTGTCTCCACACTGCAAGGGCTTGGAGCTCAGACGGCCTGCTGAGAGGGAAGTGGGGAGCAAGGGGATGGATGCCCAAGGCCTCTTTAGCCTAGCAGCCTCAGGGCAGCTGGGAGAGCAAGAGGCCCACACTGCCCCTAGGTCGGCTCTGCCCCTTGACACACAGGCTGTGCTGCTGGGGTGGCCGAGGAGCTGCCTGACAGACTCTGGCTCACTCGAGCTCTCGGAAGGTGCAGGGCGCAGTAATAGACATGTGCATGTGGTTCTGCCTCGACCTGGGAGTGTGGACTTCCAAGCTTGACTCCAAGCTGAGGGGCAAGGGCCCAGAGAAAGGACCACCCCGATGTGCTTTTCTCCCGACTTGGGAGCGGATTGCGCGACTTGCGGGAAAAACAAGCCTGCCTTGCGCTGGGAGGTGCGGCAGCCGGCGACAATGCTTGTAACCGGCCCTTGGAAGCAGCCTGGGAGGTCTTCATGCGGGAAAGCGGTGGTTCTCCTGAGAGGACCCACAGGCCAGGGCCAGCACCCAGCATGGTCTCTGCCCTTGGCCAGGGCTGCCCAGACCTTCCTGGCCTCCGGGGCTGCTGTCCCATGAAGGGCAAGCTGCGGGGAGTGTGTCCAAACATGCCTGGTCGCCTCCCGGTCTCTTACGCCCTAGCATATTTCCCCTGGCCTAGGCCTCTTTTGAATCCAACTCGGAGGGGACGTGCTGGCAGAGGCTGTCTCCACACTGCAAGGACTTGGAGCTCAGACGGCCTGGTGAGAGGGAAGTGGGGAGCAACGGGTTGGATGCCCAAAGCCTTTTGCTCCCAACAGCCTCAGGGCAGTTGGGAGAGCAAGAGGCCCACTCTGCCCCTAGGTCGGCTCTGCCCCTTGACACACAGGCTGTGCTGCTGGGGTTGCCGAGGAGCTGCCTGAGAGACTCTGGCTCACTCAACCTCTCGGAAGGTGCAGGGCTCAGGAAACGACGTGTGCATGTGGTTCTTTCTTGGTCTCGGAGTGTGGACCTCCAAGGTTGACTCCAGGCTCAGGGGCAAGGCCCAGAGAAAGGACCCACCCCGATGTGCTTTTCTCCCGAATTGGGAGCGGATTGCGCGACTTTCGGGATAAACAGGCCTCCCTTGGGGAGGGCCGTGCGGCAGCCAGCGAGATTGCTTGCCACCGGCCCTTGGAGGCAGCCGGGGAGGTCTTCATGCGGGAAAGGGGTGGTTCTGCTGAGAGGACCCACAGGCCAGGGGCAGCACCCAGCATGGTCTCTGTCCTTGGCCAGGGTTGCCCAGACCTTCCTGGCCTCCGGGGCTGCTGCCTCATGAAGGGCAGGCTGCGGGGAGTGTGTCCAGACATACCTGGTCGCCTCCCCAGTCACTTACCCCCTAGCATATTTCCCCCGGCCTACGCCTCTTTTGAGTCCAACTCGGCGGGGACGTGCTGGCAGAGGCTGTCTCCACACTGCAAGGACTTGGAGCTCAGACGGCCTGGTGAGAGGGAAGTGGGGAGCAACGGGTTGGATACCCAAAGCCTTTTTCTCCCAGCAGCCTCAGGGCAGCTGGGAGAGCAAGAGGCCCACTCTGCCCCTAGGTCGGCTCTGCCCCTTGACACACAGGCTGTGCTGCTGGGGTTGCCGAGGAGCTGCCTGACAGATTCTGGCTCACTCGAGCTCTCGGAAGGTGCAGGGCTCAGGAAACGACGTGTGCATGTGGTTCTTTCTTGGTCTGGGAGTGTGGACCTCCAAGGTTGACTCCAGGCTCAGGGGCAAGGGCCCAGAGAAAGGACCCACCCCGATGTGCTTTTCTCCCGACTTGGGAGCGGATTGCGCGACTTTCGGGATAAACAGGCCTCGCTTGGGGAGGGACGTGCGGCAGCCGGCGAGATTGCTTGCCACCGGCCCTTGGAGGCAGCCGGGGAGGTCTTCATGCGGGAAAGGGGTGGTTCTGCTGAGAGGACCCATAGACATGTGCATGTGGTTCTGCCTCAACCTGGGAGTGTGGACTTCCAAGCTTGACTCCAAGCTGAGGGGCAAGGGCCCAGAGAAAGGACCACCCCGATGTGCTTTTCTCCCGGCTTGGGAGCGGATTGCGCGACTTGCGGGAAAAACAAGCCTCCCTTGCGCTGGGAGGTGCGGCAGCCGGCGACAATGCTTGTAACCGGCCCTTGGAAGCAGCCTGGGAGGTCTTCATGCGGGAAAGCGGTGGTTCTGCTGAGAGGACCCACAGGCAGCACCCAGCATGGTCTCTGTCCTTGGCCAGGGTTGCCCAGACCTTCCGGGCCTCCGGGGCTGCTGCCTCATGAAGGGCAGGCTGCGGGGAGTGTGTCCAGACATACCTGGTCACCTCCCCAGTCTCTTACCCCCTAGCGCATTTCCCCTGTGCTTGGCTTAATTTAAGGCCTACTCGGAGGGCAGGTGCTGGCATGGGCTGTTTTCACACAGCAAGAGCCTGGAGCTCCGACGGCCTCGTCACAGGGAAGTGCGGAAGAAGTGTGTGGATGCCCAAGGCCTCTTTGGCCCAGCAGGTTCCGGGCAGCTGGGAGAGCAAGAGGCCCACTCTGCCCCTAGATCAGCTCTGCCCGTTGACACTCAGGCACGCCTGCTGGGGCTGCGGAGGACATGTCTGACAGACTCTGGCTCAACCAAGTCCTCGGAAGGTGCAGGGGGCAGGAACAAACATATGCATGTGATTCTGCCTCTTCCTGGCAATGTGGATGTCCAAGCTTGACTCCAGGCTCAGGGGCAAGGGCCCAGAGAAAGGACCACCCCGAAGCGCTTTTCTCCCGGGCTTAAGAGCAGAGTGCGCGACTTGCAGGAAAAGCAGGCCTCCCTCGGCAGGGAGCGGCAGCAGTCTGGCGAGAATGCTTGCAAACCGGCCTTTGGAGGCAGTCGGGGAGGTCTTCCTACGGGAGAGGCCTGGTTCTCCTCAGAGTCCCCACAGGCCAGGGAAAACACCCAGCAAGTTTCCTGCCCTTGGTCAGCCTTGCCCAGGCCTTCATGGCTTCCGGGGCTGCTGTCCCATGAAGGGCCAGGCTGCGGCGTGTGTGTCTAGACATGCCCGGTCTCCTCCCCAGTCTCTTATCCCTTAGCGCATTTCCCCTGGATCTAGGTCTCTTCTGAGTCCTACTCGGAAGGGAGTTGCTGGCAGAGGCTGTCTCCACACTGCAAGGGCTTGGAGCTCAGACGGCCTGCTGAGAGGGAAGTGGGGAGCAAGGGGGTGGATGCCCAAGGCCTCTTTAGCCTAGCAGCCTCAGGGCAGCTGGGAGAGCAAGAGGCCCACACTGCCCCTAGGTCGGCTCTGCCCCTTGACACACAGGCTGTGCTGCTGGGGTGGCCGAGGAGCTGCCTGACAGACTCTGGCTCACTCGAGCTCTCGGAAGGTGCAGGGCGCAGTAATAGACATGTGCATGTGGTTCTGCCTCGACCTGGGAGTGTGGACTTCCAAGCTTGACTCCAAGCTGAGGGGCAAGGGCCCAGAGAAAGGACCACCCCGATGTGCTTTTCTCCCGACTTGGGAGCGGATTGCGCGACTTGCGGGAAAAACAAGCCTCCCTTGCGCTGGGAGGTGCGGCAGCCGGCGACAATGCTTGTAACCGGCCCTTGGAAGCAGCCTGGGAGGTCTGCATGCGGGAAAGGGGTGGTTCTGCTGAGAGGACCCACAGGCCAGGGCCAGCACCCAGCATGGTCTCTGCCCTTGGCCAGGGCTGCCCAGACCTTCCTGGCCTCCGGGGCTGCTGTCCCATGAAGGGCAAGCTGCGGGGAGTGTGTCCAGACATGCCTGGTCGCCTCCCGGTCTCTTACGCCCTAGCATATTTCCCCTGGCCTAGGCCTCTTTTGAATCCAACTCGGAGGGGACGTGCTGGCAGAGGCTGTCTCCACACTGCAAGGACTTGGAGCTCAGACGGCCTGGTGAGAGGGAAGTGGGGAGCAACGGGTTGGATGCCCAAAGCCTTTTTCTCCCAACAGCCTCAGGGCAGCTGGGAGAGCAAGAGGCCCACTCTGCCCCTTGACACACAGGCTGTGCTGCTGGGGTTGCCGAGGAGCTGCCTGAGAGACTCTGGCTCACTCAACCTCTCGGAAGGTGCAGGGCTCAGGAAACGACGTGTGCATGTGGTTCTTTCTTGGTCTGGGAGTGTGGACCTTCAAGGTTGCCTCCAGACTCAGGGGCAAGGGCCCAGAGAATGGACCACCCCGAAGCGCCTTTCTCCCGGGCTTAAGAGCAGATTGCGCGCCTTGCGGGAAAAACAAGCCTCCCTTGCGTTGGGAGGTGCGGCAGCCGGCGAGAAGGCTTGCAACCGGCTCTTGGAAGCAGCCGGCGAGGTCTTAATGTGGGAAAGCGGTGGTTCTCCTGAGAGGACCCACAGGCCAGGGGCAGCACCCAGCATGGTCTCTGCCCTTGACCAGGGTTGCCCAGACCTTCCTGGCCTCCGGGGCTGCTGCCCCATGAAGGGCAGGCTGCGGGGAGTGTGTCCAGACATGCCTGGTCGCCTCCCCAGTCTCTTACCTACCCTAGCTTGGCCTGGGTGTGTGGAGCCCCTAGATTACTAGGGGCTAGCTTTCTCCCAGGTTCAGGGGCAATGACCTGAGGGAGGATCACCCTGAAGCGCTTTTCTCCCAGGCTTCGGAGCAGAGTGCGCTTCTTGCGGGAAACGCAGGCGTCCCTTGGTGAGGGAGAGGCAACCATGCGGCGAGAGTGCTTTCAAACCAGCTGTTGGAGGTTGCCGGTGAGGTCTTCCAGCGGCACAGTGCTGGTTCTGCTCAGAGTCCCCACAGGCCGTGGGAAGGACCCAGCAATACCCCTGTCCTTGGCCAGCCTTTCCCAGACGTTCCTGGCCTCTGGTGCTGCTGCCCCATGAAGGGGCAGGCTGCGGGGTGTGTGTTTCTTGACATGCCCGGTCGCCTCCCCAGGCTCTTACCCCTAGTGCTTTTCCCCTGAGCTTGACCTAATTTAAGGCCTACTCAAATGGGAGGTGCTGGCATGGGCTGTTTTCACACACTCAGAGCCTGGAGCTCAGACAGCCTGGTCACAGGGAAATGCAGAGCAAGTGTCCACACACCCAGGCCAAGGCAGAATCACATGACCATGTCTCTTCCTGCCCCCTACACTGTCAGAGATCTTGGGTGAGCCAGAGTCTGTCACGCCATCTCCTGCCCAAACCCAGCAGCAGCGCCTGTGTGTGATGGTGCAGGGCCGACCTAGGGGCACAGTGGGCCACTTACTCTCCCTACTGCCCTGAGGCTGCTGGGCCAAAGAGGCCTTGGACATCGACCCCCTTGCTGGCCTCTTTCCTCTGACCAGGCCATCCGGGCTCCAGGCCCTTGGAGTGTGGAGAGAGCCCCTGCCAGAAATCTCCCCTCCAACTAGGCCTCAAATGAGGCCCAGGAACCAGGGGAAAAGCACTCAGGGAAGGAGCCTGAGGAGGTGCCTCAGCATATCTGGACACACTTCCTGCAGCCTGCTCCTTCATGGGGCAGTATCCTAGAGCCGGGAAGGTCTGGGCAAGGCTGGCCTGGGGCAGGTTCCATGCTGGGACCTGCCCCTGGCCTGTGGGGCCACAGAGCAAATCCAGCACTCTGCCGTTGGAAGACCTCCGTGGCTGGCTCCAAATGCTGGTTTGCAAGCACTCTCCCCGAGGGAGACCCGCGTTTCCGCAAGCCACACACTCTGCTCCCAAGCCCAGGACAATAGCACATCGTGTTCATCCGCTCTGAGGCCCTTGGTCCAGTGCCTGGGGGACAGCTAGGGGCTCCACACACCCAGGCCAAGGCAGAACCATATCCACACGTCTCTTCCTGCCCCCTGCACCGTCAGACATCTTGGGTGAGCCAGAGTTTGTCAGGCAGCTGCTGGGCAAGCCCAGTAGCAGCGCCTGTGAGTAATGGGGTAGGGCCGACCTAGCGGCAAGGAGGGCCACTTTCTCACCCTGCTGCCCTGAGGCTGCTGGGACAAAGAGGCCTTGGACATCGTCCCTATTGCTGGCCTCTTCCCTCTGACGAGGCCGTCCGGGCTCCAGTCCCTTGCAGTGTGGAGAGAGGCACTGCCAGACTCCTCCCCTCCAAGTAGGCCCCAAATGAGGCCTAGGTATCATGGGAAAGGTGTTCAGGGAATGAGACTGGGGAGGCGCCTGGCCATGTCTGGAAACACTCCCTGCAGGCTGCCTCTTCGTGGGGCAGTCCACCCAGAGGCCAGGATGGTCTGGTCAAGTCTGGTCTGGGGCAGGGTCCTTGCTGGGGCCTGCCCCTGTCCTGTGGGGCCTCTGAGCAGAAACAGCACTGTGCCATTGGAAGAAGTCACCAGCAGCCTCCAAAGGCTGATTTGCAAGCACTCTCGCAGGCTGGCCGCCTCTCCCTCACCGACGGCGGCCCACGTTTCCCGCAAGCCGCGCACTCTGCTCCCATGCCTGGGAGAAAAGCGCTTATGTGGTCCCATCTCAGGCCTTTGCCCATGAGCCTGGGAAACAGCTAGGGGCTCCACACACACAGGCCAAGGCAGAACCACATGCACGTGTCTCTTCCCGACCTCTGTACCGTCAGAGAGCTCGGGTGAGCAAGAGTCTGTCAGGCAGCTCCTGGGCAAGCCCAGCAACAGCGCCTGTGTTTGAAGGGGCAGGGCAGACCTAGGGGCACAGTGCGCCACTTGCTCTCCCTGCTGCCCTTAGGCTGCTGGGCCAAAGAGGCTTTGGGAAACGACCCACTTTCTGGCCTCTTTCCTCTGACCAGGCCAACCGTCCTCCATACGCTTGCAGTCTGGAGAGAGCCCCTGCCAGAAACCTCCCCTCCGAGTAGGCCTCAAAAGGCCTAGGCAACAGGGAAAAGGCGCTAATGGAATGAGCCTAGGGAGGCACCTGGGCATGTATGGACACACATTCCACAGCCTGCTCCTTCATGGGGCAGTACCCCCAGAGGTCGGGAAGGTTTGGGCATGGCTGGGCTGGAGGAGGGTCCATACTGGGACCTGCCCCTGGCCTTGGGGCCACAGAGCAAATCCAGCACTCTGCCGCTGGAAGACCTCCCGGCTGCCTCCTAAGGCCGGTTTTCAAGCACTCACCCCGAGGGAGACCCGAGTTTCCCGCAAGTCACGCACTCTGCTCCCAAGCCCAGGACAGTAGTGCATTGGGTTTGTCCGCTCTAAGGCGCTTGGCCTGGTGCTTGGGGACAACTAGGGGCTCCACACATCCAGGCCAAGGGAGAACCACATGCACACGTATCTTCCTGCCCCTTGCACCGTCAGAGAGCTCAGGTGAGCCAGAGTGTGTCAGGCAGCTACTGGGCAAGCCCAGCAGCCGCGGCTGTGTGTGACGGGACAGGACCGACCTAGGGGCACAGTTGGCCACTTGCTTCCCCTGCTGCCCTGAGGCTGCTAGGCCAAACAGGCCTTGGGCATCGACCCCCTTGCTGGCCTCTTCCCTCTGACCAGGCTGTACGGGCTCCAGGCCCTTGTAGTGTGGAGAGAGGCCCTGCCAGAAACCTCCCCTCCAAGTAGGCCTCAAATGAAGCCTAGGAACCATGGGAAAGGCGCTCAGGTAATGAGCTTGGGGAGGTGCCTGGGCATGTCTGGACACATGCCCCGACGCCTGCCCATTCGTGAGGCAGTTCCACCAGAGGCCAGGAAGGTATGGACAAGGCTCTCCTGGGGCAGTGTCCATGCTGGATCCTCCCTGTGGCCTGTGGGGCCTCTTAGCAGAACCAGCACTCTGCCGCTGGAAGACCTCCCTGGCTGCCTCCAAAGGCCAGTGTGCAAGCACCCTCCCCGAGGGTGGCCCGCGATTCCCGTAAGCTGCGCACTCTGCTCCCAAGCCCGGGAGAAAAGCACTTCGGGGTGGTGCTATCTCAGGGCCCTTGCCCCAAGCCTCGGTGCCAGCTAGGGGCTCCACAAACCCAGCCAAGGAAGAAGCAAATGCACAAGTTTTTTCCTGCCCCCTGGACCGTCAGAGAGCATGGGTGTGCAAGAGTCTGTCAGGCAGCTCCTGGGCAGGCCCAGCAGCAACACCTGTGTGTGATGGTGCAGGGCCGACCTAGGGGCACTGAGTGCCACTTGCTCCCCCTGCTGCCCTGAGGCTTCTGGGACAAAGAGGCCTTGGGCATCAACCCAATTGCTGACCTCTTCCCTCTGACCAGGCCGTCCGGGCTCCAGTCCGTTGCAGTTGGAGAGAGGCCATGCCAGAAACCTCCCCTCCAAGTAGGCCTCAAATGTGGCCTATGAAGCATGGGAAAGGCGCAAATGGAATTAGACTGGGGAGGCGCCTCGGCATGTCTGGACACACTGCCCGCCACCTGCCCCTTTGTGGGGCAGTACCCCAGAGGTCAAGGCTGATCTGGTGCAGGGTCCTTGCTGGGAGCTGCCCCTGGCCTGTGGGTCCTCTGAGCAGAACCAGCACTGTGCCGCTGGAAGACCTCACCGGCAACCTCCAAAGGCCGGTTTGCAAGCACTCTCACCGGCTGGCTGCCTCTCCCTCACCGAGGGACGCCTGCGTTTCCCGCAAGCCGCGCACTCTGCTCTGAAGCCTGGGAGAAAAGGGCTTCGGGGTGATCCTCTCTCAGGCCATTGCCCCTGAACCTGGGAGAAAGCTAAGGGCTCCACACACCCAGGCCAAGGCAGAACCACATGCACATGGCTCTTCCGGCCCTCTGCACCGTCAGAGAGCTCGGGTGAGCCACAGTCTGTTAGGCAGCTCCTGGGCAAGCCCAGCAGCAGCACCTGTGTTTGAAGGGGTAGGGCCGACCTAGGGGCACAGTGGGCTACTTGCTCTCCCTGCTGCCCTGAGGCTACTGGGCCAAAGAGGCCTTGGGCATTGACCCCTTTGTGGGCCTCTTCCCTCTGACCAGGGCATCCAGGCTCCATGCCCTTGCAGTGTGGAGAAGCCCCTGCCAGAAACCTCCACTCCTAGTAGGCCTCAAATGAGGCATATGCAACAGGGAAAAGGCGCTAATGGAATGAGCCTGGGGAGGTGCCTGAGCATCTTGGGACACACGCCCTGCGGCCTGCACCTTCGTGGGGCAGTACCCCCCAGAGCCCAGAAAGGGCTGGGCAAGGCTGGCCTGGGGCAGGGTCCATGCTGGAACCTGCCCGTGGCCTGTGGGGCCTCTGAGCAGAACCAGGACTCTGCCGCTGGTAGACCTCCCCGGCTGCCTCCAAAGGCCGGTTTGCAAGCACCATCCCCGAAGGAGGCCCGCGCTTCCCGCAAGCTGCGCACTCTGCTCCCAAGCCCGGGAGAAAAGCGCTTCGGGGTGGTCCTCGCTCAGGGCCCTTTCCATAGAGCCTGGGGGCCAGCTAGGGACTCCACACTCCCAGGCCAAGGCAGAAGCACATGCACACGTCTTTTCCTACCCTCTGCACCATCAGAGAGCTCGGGTGAGCCAGAGTCTGTCAGGCAGCTCCTGGGCAATCCCAGAAGCAGCGCCTGTGTGTGATGGGGCAGGGCTGACCTAGGGGCACTGAAGGCCACTTGCTCACCCTGCTGCCCTGAGGCTGCTGGGATAAAGAGGCCTTGGGCATCGAACCCGTTCCTGGCCTCTTCACTCTGACCAGGCCGTCCGGGCTCCAGTCCCTTGCAGTGTGGAGAGAGGCCCTGCCAGAAACCGCCCCTCCAAGTAGGCCTCAAATGAGGCCTATGAACCAAGGGAAAGGCGCTCAGGGAATGAGCCTGTGGAGGTCCCTGGCCATGTTATGACACATACCCCGCCGCCTGCCCCTTTGTGAGGAAGTATCTCCGGAGGCCAGGAAGGTCCAGTCAAGGCTGGCCTGGGGCAGGGTCCGTGCTGGGACCTGCCACTGGCCTGTGGAGCCTCTGAGCAGAAACAGCACTGTGGCCATGGAAGACCTCATCGGCAGCCTCCAAAGGCCGGTTTGCAAGCACTCTCGCTGTCTGGCAACCTCTCCCTCATCGAGCGAGGCCCGCGATTCCCGCAAGCCATGCACTCTGCTCCTAAGCCCAGGAGGAAAGTGCTTGAGTGGTCCCCTCTAATGGATTTGCCCCTAGGCGTGGGGGACAGCTAGGGGCTCCAAACACCCAGGCCAAGGCAGCACCACATGCACACGATCTTCCTGCTCCCTGCACCATCAGAGAGCTCAGGTGAGCCAGAGTCTGTCAGGCAGCTCCTGGGCAAGCCCAACAGCAGAGCCTGTGTGTGAAGGGGCAGGGCCGACCTAGGGGCACAGTGGGCCACTTGCTTACCCTGCTGCCCTGAGGCTGCTGGGACCAAGAGGCATTGGGCATCGACCCCCTTGCTGGCCTCTTTCCTCTGACCAGGCCGTCCAGGCTCCAGTCTCTTGCAGTTTGGAGAGAGGCCCTGCCAGGAACCTCCCTTCCAAGTAGGCCTCAAATGAGGCCTAGGAATCATGGGAAAGGAGCTAAGGAAATGAGACTGGGGAGGCGCCTGGTCATGTCTGTAGACACTCCCCGCCGCCTACCAATTCGTGAGGCTGTACCCCCGGAGGCCAGAAAGATCTGGTCAAGGCTGGCCTGGGGGAGGGTCCGTGCTGGGACCTGCCCCTGGCCTGTGGGGCCTCTGATCAGATATAGCACTGTGCCGCTGGAAGACCTCACTGGCAGCCTCCAAAGGCCGGTTTGCAAGCACTGTCCCCAAGGGAGACCCGCGTTTCTCGCAAGCCACGCACTCTGCTCCCAAGCCCAGGACAATAGCACATTAGGTTCGTCCGCTCTCATGCTCTTGACCCAGGGCCTTGGTTACAGCTAGGGGATCCCCACACCCAGGTCAAGGCAGAACCATATGCACACGTCTCTTCTGGCCCTCTGCCCTGTGAGAGAGCTCGGGTGAGCCAGTCTGTTTGGCAGCTCCTGGGCAAGCCAGCAGCAGCGCCTGTGTGTGAAGGGGCAGGGCTGACCTAGGGGCACAATGGATCACTTGCTCTCCCTGCTGCCCTAAGGCTGCTGGGCCAAGGAGGCCTTGGGCATCGACCCCCTTGCTGGCCTCTTCCCTCTGACCAGGCCTTCTGGGCTCCAGGCCCTTGCAATGTGGAGAGAGCCCCCTGCCAGAAACCTCCCCTCCAAGTAGGCCTCAAATGAGGCCTAAGCACCAGGGAAAAGGCATAATGGAATGAGCCTGGGGAGGTGCCTGGGCATGTCTTGACACTGTCCCCGCTGCCTGCCCCATCGTGAGGCAGTACCCCCAGAGGCCAGGAATGTCTGGTCAAGGCTGGCCTGAGGCAGGGTCCGTGCTGGGACCTGCCCCTGGCCTGTGGGGCCTCTGAGCAGAACCAGCACTGTGGCGATGGAAGACCTCCCCGGCAGCCTCCAAAAGCTGGTTTGCAAGCACTCTACCCGAGGGAGACCTGCATTTCCCGCAAGCCACGCCCTCTGCTCCCAAGCCCACAACAATTGCGCATCGGGTTCGTCCGCTCTCAGGCCCTTGGCCATTTGCCTTGGGGACAACTAGGGGATCCACGCACCCAGGAAGAGGCAGAACCACATGAACACGTCTCTTCCTGCCCCTTGCACGGTCAGAGAGCTCGGGTGAGCCAGAGTGTGTCACTCAGCGCCTGTGCAATCCCAGCAGCAGCGCCTGTGTGTGATGGGGCAGGGCTGACCTAGGGGCACTGAAGGCCACTTGTTCACCCTGCTGCCCTGAGGCTGCTTGGCCAAAGAGGCCTTGGACATCGAACCCATTACTGGCCTCTTCCCTCTGATGAGGCCGCCTGGGCTCCAGTCCCTTGCAGTGTGGAGAGAGGCCCTGCCAGAAACCTCCCCTCCAAGTAGGCCTCAAATGAGGCCTAGGTATCATGGGAAAGGTGCTCAGGGAATGAGACTGGGGAGGCGCCTGGGCATGTCTGGAGACACTCCCTGCAGCCTGCCTCTTCGTGGGGCAGTACACCCAGAGGCCAGGCAGGTCTCGTCAAGGCCGTTCTGGGGCAGGGTCCTTGCTGGGGCCTGCCCCTGTCCTGTGGGGCCTCTGAGCAGAAACAACACTGTGCCGTTGGAAGACGTCACCAGCAGACTCCAAAGGCTGGTTTGCAATCACTCTCGCAGGCTGGCTGCCTCTCCCTCACCGACGGAGGCCCACGTTTCCCGCAAGCCGCGCACTCTGCTCCCATGCCTGGGAGAAAAGCGCTTGTGTGGTCCCATCTCAGGCCTTTGCCCATGAGCCTGGGAGACAGCTAGGGGCTCCACACACACAGGCCAAGGCAGAACCACATGCACACATCTCTTCCGGCCCTCTGTTCCGTCAGAGAGCTCGGAATGAGCAAGAGTCTGTCAGGCAGCTCCTGGGCAAGCCCAGCAGGAGTGCCTGTGTGTGAAGGGGCAGGGCTGACCTAGGGGCACAGTTTGTCACTTGCTCACCCTGCTGCCCTGAGGCTGCTGGGACAAAGAAGCCTTGGACATCAACCCACTTGCTGGCCTCTTCACTCTGACCAGGCCACCCAGACTCCAGTCCGTTGCAGTTGGAGAGAGGCCATGCCAGAAACCTCCCCTCCAAGTAGGCCTCAAATGTGGCCTATGAAGCATGGGAAAGGCATGAAAGGAATTAGACTGGGGAGGTGCCTGGGCATGTCTGGACACACTCTCCGCCACCTGCCCATTTGTGGGGCAGTACCCCCAGAGGCCAGGAATGTCTGGTCAAGTCTGACCTGGTGCAGGGTCCTTGCTGGGACCTGCCCATGGCCTGTGGGTCCTCTGAGCAGAATCAGCACTGTGCCGCTGGAAGACCTCACCGGCAACCTCCAAAGGCCGGTTTGCAAACACTCTCGCCGCATGGTTGCCTCTCCCTCACCAAGGGACGCCTGCGTTTCCCACAAGCCGCGCACTCTGCTCCGAAGCCTGGGAGAAAACTGCTTCAGGGTGATCCACTCTCAGGCCATTGCCCCTGAACCTGGGAGACAGCCAGGGGCTCCACACACCCAGGCCAAGGCAGAACCACATGCATACGGCTCTTCCTGCCCTCTGCACCGACAGAGAGCTCGGGTGAGCCACAGTCTTTTAGGCAGCTCCTAGGCAAGCCCAGCAGCAGCGCCTGTGTGTGAAGGGGCAGGGCCGACCTAGGGGCACAGTGGGCCACTTGCTCTCCCTGCTGCCCTGAGGCTCCTGGGTCAAAGAGGCCTTGGGCATTGACCCCGTTGCGGGCCTCTTCCCTCTTACCAAGTCGTCCGGGCTCCAGGCCCTTGCAGTGTGGAGAGAGCCTTGCCAGAAACCTCCACTCCTAGTAGGACTCAAATGAGGCATAGACACCAGGGAAAAGGCGCTAATGGAATGAGCCTGGGGAGGTGCCTGAGCATGTCTGGACTCATGCCCTGCTGCCTGCACCTTCCTGGGGCAGTACCCCCCAGAGGCCAGGAAGGTCTGGTCAAGGCTGGCCTGGGGCAGGGCACATGCTGGAACCTGCCCGTGGCCTGTGGGGCCTCTGAGCAGAATCAGGACTCTGCCGCTGGAAGACCTCCCCGGCTGCCTCCAAAGGCCGGTTTGCAAGCACCCTTCCCAAAGGAGGCCCGCGCTTCCCGCAAGCTGTGCACTCTGTTCCCAAGCCCGGGAGATAAGCGCTTCGGGGTGGTCCTTTCTAAGGGCCCTTTCCATTGACCCTGGGGGCCAGCTAGGGGCTCAACACTCCCAGGCCAAGGCAGAACAACATGCACACGAGTCTTCCTGCCCCCTGCACCATCAGAGAGCTCAGGTGAGCCAGAGTCTGTCAGGCAGCTCCTGGGCAAGCCCAACAGCAGAGCCTGTGTGTGAAGGGGCAGGGCCGACCTAGGGGCAAAGTGGGCCACTTGCTTACCCTGCTGCCCTGAGGCTGTTGGGACCAAGAGGCCTTGGGCATCGACCCCCTTGCTGGCCTCTTCCCTCTGACCAGGCCTTCTGTGCTCCAGGCCCTTGAAATGTGGAGAGAGCCCCTGCCAGAAACCTCCCCTCCAAGTAGGCCTCAAATGAGGCCTAGGCACCAGGAAAAAGGCATAATGGAATGAGCCTGGGGAGGTGCCTGGGCATGTCTCGACACTGTCCCCGCCACCTGCCCCTTCGTGAGGCAGTACCCCCGGAGGCCAGGAATGTCTGGTCAAGGCTGGCCTGGGCAGGGTCCGTGCTGGGACCTGCCCCTGGCCTGTGGGTCCTCTGAGTAGAACCAGCACTGTGGCGATGGAAGACCTCCCCGGCAACCTCCAAAGGCCGGTTTGCAAGCTCTCTCGCCGGCAGTCCACCTCTCCCTCACCGAGGGATGACTGCGATTTCCGCAAGCCATGCACTCTGTTCCCAAGCCCAGGAAAAAAGCTCTTGTGTGGTCCCCTCTCAGGGCCTTGCCCCTGAAACTGGGGTCAGCTAGGGGTTCCAAACTCCCAGGCCAAGGCAGAACCATGTGCACAGGAGTCTTTCTGTCCCCTGCACCATCAGAGAGGTCGGGTGAGCCAGAGTCTGTCAGGGAGATCCTGGGCAAGCCAAGCAGCAGCGCCAGTGTGTGAAGGGTCAGGACCGACCAAGGGGCACAGTGGGCCACTTGCTCACCCTGCTGCCCTGAGGCTGCTGGGACAAAGAGGCCTTGGGCATCGACCCCCTTGCTGGCCTCTTCCCTCTGACCAGGCCGTCCGGGCTCTAGGCCCTTGCAGTGTGGAGAGAGCCCCTGCCGCAAACCTCCCCTCCAAGTAGCCCTCAAATGAGGCCTTTGAACCATGGGAAAGGCGCTAAGGGAATGAGACTGGGGAGGCTTTTGTGCATGTCTTGACACACTCCCTGCCACCTGCCCCTTCGTGGGTCTGTTCCCGCGGAAGCCAGGAAGGTCTGGTCAAGGCTGGCCTTGGCAGGGTCCATGCTGGGACCTGCCCCTGGCCGGTGGGTACTCTGAGCAGAATCAACATTGTGCCGCTGGAAGACCTCACCGGCCGCCTCCAAAGGCCGGTTTGCATGCAGTCTCACTAGCTGGCCGCCTCTCCTCACTGAGTGAGGCCCGTCTTTCCCACAAGCCGCACACTCTGTTCCCAAGCCTGGGAGAAAAGCGCTTCAGTGTGTTCCTCTCTCAGGCATTTGCCCCGGAGCCTGGGGACAGCTAGGTGTTCCACTCACCCAGGCCAAGGCAGAACCACATGCACACGTCTCTTCTGGCCCTCTGTACCATCAGAGAGCTCGGGTGAGCCAGATCCTATCAGGCTGCCCCTGGGCAAGTCCAGCAACAGCGCCTCTGTGTGAAGGGGCAGGGCCTACCTAAGGGCACAGTGCGCCACTTGCTCTTCCTGCTGCCCTGAGGCTGCTGGGACAAAGAGGCCTTGGGAAACGACCCCCTTGCTGGCCTCTTTCCTCTGACCAGGCCATCTGTCCTCCAGACCCTTGCAGTGTGGAGAGAGCCCCTACCAGAAACTTCCCCTGCAAGTAGGCCTCAAAAGTCCTAGGCAACAGAGAAAAGGCGCTAATGGAATGAGCCTAGCGAGGCGCCTGGGCATGTTTGGACACACATTCCACAGCCTGCTCCTTCATGGGGCAGTACCCCCAGAGGCCAGGAAGGTCTGGGCATGGCTGGGCTGGAGCAGGGTCCATGCTGGTACCTGCCCCTGGCCTGTGGGGCCACAGAGCAAATCCAGCACTCTGCCACTGGAAGACCTCCCGGCTGCCTCCAAAGGCCGGTTTGCAAGCACTCTCCCCGAGGGAGACCCGCGTTTCCCACAAGTCACCCACTCTGGTCCCAAGCCCAGGACAGTAGTGCATTGGGTTTGTCCGCTGTCAGGCGCTTGGCCTGGTGCTTGGGGACAACTAGGGGCTCCATACACCCAGGCCAATGCAGAACCACATGCACACGTATCTTCCTGCCCCTTGCACCGTCAGAGAGCTCGGGTGAGCCAGAGTGTGTCAGGCAGCTACTGGGCAAGCCCAGCAGCCGCGCCTGTGTGTGACGGGACAGGACCGACCTAGGGGCACAGTTGGCCACTTGCTTCCCCTGCTGCCCTGAGGCTGCTGGGCCAAACAGGCCTTGGGCATCGACTCCCTTGCTGGCCTCTTCCCTCTAACCTGGCCATCAGAGCTCCAGGCCCTTGTAGTGTGGAGAGAGGCCCTGCCAGAAACCTCCCCTCCAATTAGGCCTCAAATGCGGCCTAGGCACCAGGGAAAAGCGCTCACGGAATGAGCTTGGGGAGGTGACTGAGCATGTCTGGACTCAGTTCCCGCAGCCTGCTCCTTCGTGGGGCAGTTCCCCCGTAGGCCAGAAAGGTCTGGACAAGGCTCTCCTGGGGCAGTGTCCATGCTGGATCCTCCCTGTCGCCTTTGGGGCCTCTGAGCAGAACCAACACTCTGCCGCTGGAAGACCTCCCCGGCTGCCTCCAAAGGCCAGTTTGCAAGCACCCTCCCCGAGGGTGGCCCGCAATTCCCGTAAGCTGCGCACTCTGCCCCCAAGCCCGGGAGAAAAGCGCTTCGGGGTTGTGCTCTCTCAGGGACCTTGCCCCAAGCCTGGGCGCCAGCTAGGGGCTCCACACACCCAGCCAAGGAAGAACCACATGCACAAGTATTTTCCTACCCCTGCACCGTCAGAGAGCTTGGGTGAGCAAGAGTCTGTCAGGCAGCTCCTGGGTAGGCCCAGCAGCAATGCCTGTGTGTGATGGGGCAGGGCCGACCTAGGGGCACTGAGGGCCACTTGCTCACAATGCTGCACTGACGCTTCTGGGACAAAGAGGCCTTGAGGGGACAGAGACCCCCTTGCTGGCCTCTTTCCTCTGACCAGGCCGTCCGTGCTCCACTCCCTTGCAGTTTGGAGTGAGGCCCTGCCAGAAACCTCCCCTCCAAGCAGGCCTCAAATGAGGCCTAGGAACCATGGGAAAGGCGCTCAGGGAATGAGCCTGGGGAGGTGCCTGGGCATGTCTGGACACACTCCCCACCACCTGCCCCTTCGTGAGGCAGTATCCTCGGAGGCCAGGTAGGTCTGGACAAGGCTGGCCTGGGGCAGGGTCCGTGCTGGGACCTGCCGCGGGCCTGTGGATCCTCTGTGCAGAACCAGCACTGTGCCGCTGGAAGTCATCACCGGCAGCCTCCAAAGGCCGGTTTGCAAGTACTCTCTCCAGCTGGCAACCTCTCCCTCACCGAGGGATGCTCGCGATTCCCACAAGCCACCCACTCTGCTTCCAAGCCCAGGGCAATAGCGCTTGGGTGGTCCCCTCTCAGGGCCTTGCCCCTGAGCCTGGGAGACATCAAGGGCTCCAAACTCCCACGCCAAGGCAGAACCACATGCACACGAGTCTTCCTGCCCCCTGCACCGTCAGAGACCTCGGGTGAGCCAGAGTATGTCAGGCAGCTCCTGGGCAAACCCAGCAGCAGGGCCTGTGTGTGAAGGGGCAGGGCCAACCTAGGGGAACAGTGGGCCACTTGCTCTTCCTGCTGTCCTGAGGCTGCTGGGCCAAAGAGGCCTTGGGCATCGACCCCCTTGCTGGCCTCTTCCCTCTGACCATGCCGTCTTCACTCATGGCCCTAGCACTGTGGAGAGAGCCCCTGCCAGAAACCTCCCCTCTAAGTAGGCCTCAAATGTGGCCTAGGAACCAGGGGAAAAGTGCTCAGGGAATGAGCCTGGGGAGGTGCCTGAGCATGTCTGGACACACTTCCCACAGCCTGCCCCTTCGTGGGGCACTACCCTCAAAGGACAGGAAGGTCTGGTGAAGACTGGTCTGGGGCAGTGTACATGCTGGGACCTGTCCCTGGAATGTGGGGCCTCTGAGCACAACCAGCACTCTGCTGCTGGAATACCTCACCGGCAGCCTCCAAAGGCTGGTTTGCAAGCACTCTCACAGGCTGGCGTCCTGTCCCTCACCGAGGGAGGCCCGCGTTTCCCGCAAGCCACGCACTCTGTTCCCAAGACCAGGAAAATAGCGCATCGGGTTCGTCCGCTCTCAGGCCCTTGCCCCAGTGCCTGGGGGACAGCTACGGGCTCCACACACCCAGGCCAAGGCAGAACCACATGCACACGTCTCTTCCTGCCCCCTGCACCGTCAGAGAGCTTGGGAGAGCCAGAATCTGTCTGTCAGCACCTGGGCAAGACCAGCAGCAGCGCCTGTGTGTGATGGGGCAGGGCCGATCTAGAGGCAGTGAGGGCCAGTTGCTCACTCTGGTGCCCAGTGTCTGCTGGGCCAAAGAAGCCTTGGACATCTACCCCATTGCTGGCCTCTTCCCTCTGACCAGGGCGTCCAGGCTCCGACCCTTGTAGTGTGGAGAGAGTCCCTGCCAGAAAGCTCCCCTCCAAATAGACCTCAAATGAGGCTAGGTATCTTGAGAAAGATGTTAAGGGAATGAGACAGGGGAGGCGCCTGAGCATGTCTGGACACACTCCCTGCCACCTGCATCTTCCTGGGACAGTACACCCGGAGGCTAGGAAGGTCTGCGCAAGGCTGGCCTGGGGCAGGGTCCTTGCTGGGGCCTGCCCCTGTCCTGTAGGCATCTGAGCGGAACCAGTATTATGCCACTGGAACACCTCACTGGCAGCCTCCAAAGGCCGGTTTGCACAGACTCTCGCCAGTTGGGCACCTCTCCCTCACTGAGGGAGGCCCGCGATTCCAGCAAGCCACGCACCTGCTCCCAAGCCCAGGAGAAAAGCGCTTGTGTGGTCCCATCTCAGGGCCTTGCCCCTGAGCCTGGGGGAGAGCTAGGGGCTCCAAACTCCCAGGCCAAGGCAGAACCACATGCACACGAGTCTCCCTGTCCCCTGCAATGTCAGAGAGCTCGGGTGAGCCAGAGTCTGTCAGGCAGCTCCTGGGCAAGCCCAGCAGCAGCGCCTGTGTGTTAAGGGGCAGGGCCGACCTAGGGGCACAGTGGACAACTGGCTCACCCTGCTGCCCTGAGGCTGCTGGGACAAAGAGGCCTTGGGCATCGACCCCCTTGCTGGCCTCTTCCCTCCTACCAGGCCTTCTGGGCTCAAGTCCCTGGCAGTGTGGAGAGAGTCCCTGCCAGAAACCTCCCCTCCAAGTAGGCCTCAAATGTGGACTATGAACCATGGGAAAGGCGCGAAGGGAATTAGACTGGAGAGGCGCCTGGGCATGTGTGGACACACTCCCCGCCACCTGCCCCTTTTGGGGCAGTACCCCCAGCGGCCAGGAAGGTCTGGTCAAGGCTGGCCTGGGGCAGGGTCCTTACTGGGATCTCCCCCTGGCCTGTGGGTCCTCTGAGCTGGACCAGCAGTGTGCCGCTGGAAGACCTCACCGGCAGCCTCCAAAGGCCGGTTTGCAAGCACTCTCGCCAGTTGGCCGCCTCTCACTCACCGAGGGAGGCCCACGTTTACGGCAAGCAGCGCATTCTGCTCCCAAGCCTGGGCGAAAAGCGCTTCGGGGTATTCCTCTCTCAGGCGTTTGCCCCTGAGCCTTAGGGACAGCTAGAGGTTCCACTCACCCAGGCCAAGGCAGAACCACATGCACATGCCTTTTCCTGCCCCCTGCACCGTCAGAGAGCTTGGGTGAGCAAGAGTCTGTCAGGCAGCTCCTGGGCAAGCCCAGCAGGAGCGCCTGTGTGTGAAGGGGCAGGGCCGACCTAGGGGCACAGTGGGCCACTTGCTATTCCTGCTGCCCTGAGGCTGCTGTGACAAAGAGGCCTTAGGCATCGACCCTCTTGCTGTCCTCTTCCCTCTGACCAGGCCGTCAGGGCTCCAGTCCCTTGCAGTTTGGAAAGAGGCCCTGCCAGGAACCTCCCTTCCAAGTAGGCCTCAAATGAGGCCTAGGAACCATGGGAAAGGCGCTCAGGGAATGAGCCTGGGGAGGTGCCTGGGCATGTCTGGACACACTCCCCACCTCCTGCCCCTTCGTGAGGCAGTACCCCCGGAGGCCAGGAAGGTCTGGTGATGGCTGTCCTGGTTCAGGGTCCATGCTGTAACCTGACCATGGCCTTGGGGCCTTTGAGCAGAACCAGGACTCTGCCGTTGGAAGACCTCACCAGCAGCCTCCAAAGACCTGTTTGCAAGACCTCTCATCTGTTGGCCACAACTCCGTCACAAAGGTCGACTCTGCCCCTAGGTCGGCTCTGCCCCTTGACACACAGGCAGTCCTGCTCGGGCTGCGGAGTACGTATCTGACAGACTCTGGCTCAAACAATCCCACGGAAGGTGCAGGGGGCAGGAACAAACATATGCATGTGATTCTGCCTCTTCCTGGCAATGTGGATGTCCAAGCTTGACTCCAGGCTCAGGGGCAAGGGCCCAGAGAGAGGACCACCCCGAAGCGGTTTTCTCCCGGGCTTCGGAGCAGAGTTGCGACTTGCGGGAAAAGCAGGCCCCCCTCGTGCAGGGAGCGGCAGCAGTCTGGCGAGAATGTTTGCAAACCGGCCTTTGGAGGCCGTCGGGGAGGTCTTCCTGCGGGAGAGGGCTGGTTCTCCTCAGAGTCCCCACAGGCCAGGGGCAGCACCCAGCAAGTTTCCTGCCCTTGGACAGCCTTGCCCAGGCCTTCCTGGCCTCTGGGGCTGCTGCCCCATGAAGGGGCAGGCTGCAGGATGTGTGTCTAGACATGCCCGGTCACCTCCCCAGTCTCTTACCCAAAGCACATTTCCCCTGGATCTAGGCCTCTTTTGAGTCCTACTCGGAGGGGAGGTGCTGGCAGAGGCTGTCTCCACACTGCAAGGGCTTGGAGCTCAGACTGCCTGCTGAGAGGGAAGTGGGGAGCAAGGGGGTGGATGCCCAAGGCCTCTTTAGACCAGCAGCCTCAGGGCAGCTGGGAGAGCAAGAGGCCCATTCTGCCCCTTGGTCGGCTCTGCCTCTTGACACACAGGCTGTGCTGCTGGGGTGGCCGAGGAGCTGCCTGACAGACTCTGGCTCACTCGAGCTCTCGGAAGGTTCAGGGCGCAGTAACAGACATGTGCATGTGGTTCTGTCTCAGCCTGGGAGTGTGGAATTCCACGCTTGACTCCAGGCTCAGGGGCAAGGGCCCAGAGAAAGGACCACCCCGATGTGCTTTTCTCCCGGCTTGGGAGCGGATTGCGTGACTTGCGGGCAAAACAAGCTTCCCTTGGGGTGGGAGGTGCGGCATCCGGCGAGAATGCTTGCAACCAGCCCTTGGAGGCAGCCGAGGAGGTCTTCATGCGGGAAAGGGGTGGTTCTGCTGAGAGGACCCACAGGCCAGGGGCAGTACCCAGCATGGTCTCTGCCCTTTGCCAGGGTTGCCCAGACCTTCCTGGCCTCCAGGGCTGCTGCCCCATGAAGGGCAGGCTGCGGGGAGTGTGTCCAGACATGCCTGGTCGCCTTCCCAGTCTCTTACCCCCTAGAGCATTTCCCCTGTGCTTGGCCTAATTTAAGGCCTACTCGGAGGGGAGGTGCTGGCATGGGCTGTTTTCACACAGCAAGAGCCTGGAGCTCAGATGGCCTGGTCACAGGGAAGTGCGGAGCAAGTGTGTGGATGCCCAAGGCCTCATTGGCCCAGCAGCCTCCGGGCAGCTGGGAGAGCAAGAGGCCCACTCTGCCCCTAGATCAGCTCTGCCCCTTGACACACAGGCAGTCCTGCTGGGGCTGCGGAGGACATGCCTGACAGACTCTGGCTCAACCAAGTCCTTGGAAGTTGCAGGGGACAGGAACAAACATATGCATGTGATTCTGCCTCTTCCTGGCTATGTGGATGTCCAAGCTTGACTCCAGGCTCAGGGGCAAGGGCCCAGCGAAAGGACCACCCCGAAGCACTTTTCTCCCGGGCTTAAGAGCAGAGTGCGCGACTTGCGGGAAAAGCAGGCCTCCCTCGGCAGGGAGCAGCAGCAGTCTGGCGAGAATGCTTGCAAACCAGCCTTTGGAGGCAGTTGGGGAGGTCTTCCTGCGGGAAAGGGCAGGTTCTGCTCAGAGTCCCCACAGGCCATGGGAAGGACCCAGAAAGACCCGTGTCCTTAGCCAGCCTTGCCCAGACCTCCCTGGCCTCTGGGGCTGCTGCCCCTTGAAGGGGCAGGCTGCGGGGTGTGTATCTAGACATACCTGGTCGCCTCCCCAGTCTCTCATCCCCTAGCATATTTCCCCTGGCCTAGGCCTCTTTTGAAACCAACTCGGAGGGGAGGTGCTGGCAGAGGCTGTCTCCACACTGCAAGTGCTTGGAGCTCAGACGGCCTGGTGAGAGGGAAGTGGGGAGCAACGGGTTGGATGCCCAAAGCCTTTTTCTCCAGCAGCTTCAGGGCAGCAATGAGAGCAATAGGCCCACTGAGCCACTAGGTCACAAGCGCAGATGAGCCTGGGAATCGCCTGGGTATGTCTGGCCACAATCCCCGCAGCTTGCCCCTTCGTGGGGCAGTTTGCCCGGAGGCCAGGAAAGTCTCCAAAAGGCTGGCCTGGTGCAGGGACCATGCTGGGACCTGATCCTTGCTTGTGGGGCCTCTGAGCAGAACCGGCATTCTGTCGCTGGAAGACCTCCCCGCCTGCTTCCAAAGGCCTGGTTGCAAGCACTCTCGCCAGCTGGCTACTGCTCCCTCCCCAAGGGAGGTCCGCGTTTCCCTCAAGCCAGGCACTCTGCTCCCAAGCCCAGGAGAAAAACACTTCGTGGTTATCCTCTCTCAGGGCCCTTGCCCCTGAGCCTAGTGGCTAACTAGGGGCTCCACACTCCCAGGACAAGGCAGAACCACATGCACCCGTCTGTTCCTGCCCCCTGCACCGTCAGAGAGCTCGGATGAGCCAGAGTCTTTCAGGCAGCTCCTGGGCAAGCCCACCATCACCCCCTGTGTTTGAAGAGGCAGTTCCTACCTAGGGACACAGTGGGCCTCTTTCTCTCCCTGCTGAGCTGAGGCTGCTGGGCCAAAGAGGCTTTGGGCATCGACCCCCTTGCTGGCCTCTTCCCTCTGACCAGGCCGTCCGGGCTCCAGGCCCTTGCAGTGTGGAGAGAGCCCCTGCCAGAAACCTCCCCTCCAAGTAGGCCTCAAATGAGGCCTATGCTCCAGGGGAAAGGCGCTAATGGAATGAGCCTGGGGAGGCGCCTGGGCATGTCTGGACACACTCCCCACAGCCTGCCCCTTCGTGGGACTGTACCCCCGGAGGCCAGGAAAGTCTGGTCAAGGCTGGCCTGGGGCAGGGTCCATGCTGTGACCTGCCCCTGGCCTGTGGGTCCTCTGAGCAGAACCGGCCCTCTGCCGCTGGAAGACCTCCCCGGCTGCCTCCAAAGGCTGGTTTGCAAGCACTCTCGCCGGCAGGCCACCGCTCCCTCCCCGAGGGAGGCCCGCGTTATCTGCAAGCCTCGCACTCTGCCTCCAAGCATGGAGAAAAGTGCTTTGCAGTGGTCCTCTCTCAGGGCCCTTGCCCCTGAGCCTGGGGGTCAGCTAGGGGCTCCACACTCCCAGGCTAAGAACAGAACCACATGCACACGTCTGTTCCTTCCCCCTACACCGTCAGAGAGCTCGGGTGAGCCAGAGTCTGTCAGGCAGCTCCTGGGCAAGCCCAGCTGCACCGGCTGTGTGGGAAGGGGCAGGGCCAACCTAGGGGAACAGTGGGCCTCTTGCTCTCACTGCTGCCCTGAGGCTGCTGGACCAAAGAGGCCTTGGGCATTGACCCCCTTGCTGGCCCCTTCCCTCTGACCAGGCTGTTCGGGCTCCAGGCCCTTGCAATGTGAAGACAGCCCCTGTTCATTCATATGTAACTCCTGTGAGTTAATTTATGAAATGAGATTTTGGTCCTAAGCACATTTCTTAGAAGTAAATAAGAAATTTAGGTAAAGATTATGAAAGTTTGTTTGAAGCTACGACTGTACTTCCTCATCTATCAATTTTAGTAGCTGTTTTTCAAACACCATTGTTTGAAGGGAGCTTTGTTTTTCTCAGCTCCATCTCCCATCTGCTACATTTATTAACAAAGCCATAATCTGGGATTTATGATATTAGTTGCTGTTGAAATTAATGTAATGCTATGCTCTCAATGTTTTACTGAGACAGCATGGATCAGTAAAAGGGTTTGAAACATAAACTATAGTAAGCATTTGAGAAAAGTGAAACATTCAATGAATGGAATCAATTTTAGAATTAATATGTGCTCACCTTTGTACTCACATACTGTTTGGTTGCAGGTACAATTTAAAGGATTAGGTGAAAGAAAATTCTGTTAAAAAGGAATCAACCTATTACTTGGGAAATGAAATTGCCAACAAAAGAAAAGATGAAGCTATTGTATTTTAAAGTGGCCTCCAATCTATGTCCCAGGATAAAATGTTTTGACAAAGATAATTAATCTCTCTTCTGCCTCAGAATACTAGATTATTAACACTTGTTTGTGTGTGTGTGTGTGTTAGTTTAGTATTCAGCACTAAAGGAAATAAACTACCAAATCATTAAAAGAGGGGAGGGTGAACTAGTATAGGAGGAAAGACAGAGTCCTGTTATAGAAGACTTTTCTTGCTTTAATAGTTTTCTTAAAGCCTTTTATTCCTGCAACTAGAGTGAAAGGAAGCAACGCCTCTCTTCCTTGGCATCATTCCCTTAGCCTGCCTTCCCATTCCCTCTAGTTCAAGTCGAACAAGACTGGACCTGAGCCTTCCTCCAAGCTTCTTGCCTCACGAATTTACTAAACCCTGGAAAGCAGTGAGTAGTTTACAACATTCATGTCGAATAACAATAACAAAAAAGGAAAGTCTACTCTTCTCTTGTCCTATAAGCAAAAATAGATGGTAGACATAAATGTATTATACAACTTATAAACTATAAAACTTCTAGAAGAATTCATAGGAAAACCATTTTGTGACCTTGAGTGAGGCAAGCTTTTTTATTTTTTAAATTAATTTATTTATTTTAATTGGAGGCTAATTACTTTACATTATTGTGGTGGTTTTGCCATACATTGACATGAATCAGCCTTGGGTGTACATGTGTCCCCCATCCTGAACTCCCCTCACACCTCCCTCCCCATCCCTCAGGGTCATCCCAGGGCACCAGCACTGAGCACCTTGTCTCATGCATTCATTGAACCTGGACTGGCGATCTGTTTCACGCTTGATAATATACATGTTTCAATGCTATTCTCTCAAATCATCCCACCCTCGCCCTCTCCCACAGAGTCCAAAAGACTGTTCTATACATCTCTGTCTCTTTTGCTGTCTCATATACAAGTTTATCATTACCATCTTTCTAAATTCCATATATATGCATTAATATCCTGTATTTGGTGTTTTTCTTTCTAACTTCACTCTGTATAACAGGCTCCAGTATCATCCACCTCATTAGAGCTGATTCAAATGCATTCTTTTTAATGGCTGAGTAATATTCCATTGTGTATATGTACCATAGCTTTCTTATCCTATCATCTGCTGATGGACATCTAGGTTGCTTCATGTCCTAGCTATTATAAACAGTGCTGTGATGAATATTGGGGTACATGTGTCTCTTTCAATTCTGGTTTCCTTGGTGTGTATGCCCAGGAATGGGATTGCTGGGTCATATGGCAGTCCTATTTCCAGTTTTTTAAGGAATCTCCACACTGTTATCCATAGTGGCTGTACTAGTTTGCATTCCCACCAACAGTGTAAGAGGGTTCCTTTTCACCACACCCTCTCCAGCATTTATTGCTTGTAGACCTTTGGATAGCAGCCATCCTGATTGGTGTGTAATGATACCCTATTGTGGTTTTGATTTGCATTTCTCTGATAATGAGTGATGTTGAGCATCTTTTCATGTGTTTGTTAGCCATCTGTATGTCTTCTTTAGAGAAATGCCTGTTTAGTTCTTTGGCCCATTTTTTGATTGGGTCGTTTATTTCTCTGGAATTGAGCTGCAGGAGCTGCTTGTATATTTTTGAGATTAATTCTTTCTGAGTTGCTTCATTTGCTATTATATTCTCCCATTCTGAAGGCTGTCATTTCACCGGCAAGTTTTTTTTAGATAGAGCACCAAAAACATATTTTATTAAAAAAAAACCAACATCTGATCATTTAGACTTCAAAATGTTAAACTTCTCTTCAAAAGAGACTGTTAAAATGAAAATACAAGATACGGACTGGGAGAAAGTATTTGTTAAATGCACATCAATTAAAAGATTTGTATCCAGGATATGTAAAGAATTCTCTAAACTTAAAAACAAAAGATACAAGTGCCACCATATAGTTATTAAAAGGACCAAATCTGGAGCACTGAAAACCCCAAATTTTGGCAAGGATGTAGAACAATAGGAACTGTCATTTATTCTTGATGGGAATACAAAATGGTGCAGCCACTTTGGAAGACAGCTTGGCAGGTTCCTACAAAGCTTAACATACTCTTACTATACAATCCATCAGTCATATTGGTATTTACTCAGCAGAGTTAAAAACTTAAATCCACAGAAAAACCTGCACACAGATGTTTATAGCAGTTTTATTCATAGTTGCCAAAACTTGGAAGAAACCAAGAAGTACTTCAGTAAATGAATGAATAAATTAATTGTAATAATTCATATAAAGGAATACTATTCAGCACTAAAAGAAACAAACTACCAAATCATTAACAGACACGAAAGAAACATTATGCTTATAACTAAGTAAGAGATGAGATGGTTGGATGGCATCACCAACTCAATGGACATGGGTTTGGATGGACTCTGGCAGTTGGTGATGTACAGGGAGGCCTGGCATGCTGCGGTTCCTGGGGTTGCAAAAACTAGGACACAACTGAGAGACTGAACTGAACTGAAGTAAAAGAAGACAATCTGGAAGAGCTTCATACTATATAATTCCAGCTATATGACATTCTAGAAAAGGCAACTCTGTTGAGAAACATCATTGTTTCTTGAGGGACGGTGAGGGTGTGTGTGTGTGTGAGTCACTCAGTCATGTCCGAGTCTTTTCGACTCCATGGACTGTATAGTCTGTTTGGTTCTTCTGCCCATGGAATTTCCGAGGTGTGAATACTGGAGTGGGTAGCCAATTCCTCCTCCTGGGGATCTTCCTAACTCAGGAGTCAAACCCAGGTCTCCCACATTACAGGCAGATTCTTTACCAGCTGAGCCACCAGGACAGCCCCTGGTGGAGGTACAACCAAAGCACTGAGTTTTAATGTCCATGAAAATCCTCCGTATGATCTTCTAGTTATGGCTGTATGTCACTATACATTGATCCAAACCCACAGAATGTACAGTACCAAGAATGACCCCTAAGGTAAATGCCAACTTTGGGTGGTTGTGCTGTGTCACTGGAGATTCATACTTGGTAACAAACTTATGTAACATTTTCATGAGTGATGGTAATAATGGGCAAGATGATTCATGTAGGGAGTACTTGAGGTTATATGGGAAATCTCTGTACTGTCCTCTTAATTTTGTTGTGAGCTTAACTCTGCTCTCTAATACACCGTGTTAAGTGAAAGTAGCTAGCCTCAAAAGGCTACATACTGTATGAGTCCGTCTTAGTGTCATTCTGGAAAACAAAACAAGAGGGTAGGAAAGTGGCTAGAGATGGGGAGAGGGGTTGGTCACAAACAGGCTCAAGTGAATTTGGGGAGATGATGGAAATGTTCTATGTCTTGATTGCAGTGGTAGTTGTGTGACTGTATGCATTTATCAAAACTCATAGAACTGTACTCTATGGTGACTTTTACTGTATATAAATTATACCTTTATTTTTTTTTTAATGTGAAAAACAAGCTAAAAACCCTAAAATGACCTCTGACCGAGTGTTAGCATGGTCACTGTTGCTGAAGACTTCTGGCTCCTTAGCTCTCTAAAAATAGGGTCACCAGCTAATCCCATGAATATTTGTGACTCCAGGTCACAATAGTTGTGCAATGGTTTGTCTCTTATCTTGTAGAGAGCTGCTGACTGATGATGAAAGACAAGACAGGGAGAACTTTCTTTTTTTCTTTCTTTCTCTTCTTGTTCTTCCTCCATTTTCTGCTTTCCACTAGCTCTTTTCCTTCACTTCTTTTCCCTATTTATCAGTCTGTGTGTAGTTGAAAGGGATCTGCTAGAGCCTATGGTGAGTGGGACAAATGGAAGCATTTGCTCTGGTCAAAAGTGTATTAGTAAATGATTAACAACCAGCTTTGTGAAGCACACATATTAACACACATGCAGATTTATTTTAAACTCTACTGATATAAAGGGTATAGAACACATAGTTTGCAAATCCTAATAAAATTTACATCATTCTTTAGTGTCAATTCCATATAACCAGTTGATTTCCATCAAATGTTTCACTGAGTTTTGCTGAACTTTGGTATCTGTAGGTTTCCCTAGTAGCTCACTTGGTAAAGAATCTGCCTGCAATGCAAGAGACCCTGGTTTGATTGCTGGGTCGGGAAGATCTGCTGGAGAAGGGATAGGTACCCAGTCCAGTATTCTGGCCTGGAGAATCCCATGGGGGAAATCCACGGGGCCGCAAAGAGCTGGACACGACTGAGCAACTTTCCCTTTCTTGTCTGTAGCCAACATGCCATTGTAAATAATAAACAAATGTGGTTTTGCAAGAATCTTGGCTGATATTTTCATTAACATTAATGATTGAGATGAAAGTGAAACAACAAGAGATATGTGTTGGATCCTGACTTAATCAGGTCATTAATCAGTGACCTGAGTGACTTGGATTCATTTGATGATAGTTTTTGAGTACTGGAGGAATAGTTCCTTGAACTTTGTGCTGGTCACAGTGCAACAGTTATAGACACAACATTTTAAGAATTTTATTCTACATTGTTAACATTTTCTCTGTCACTATACAATCAACAAAAATATGTGAGCCCAAATTTGGAGCTTTCTTCTGTTTCCATGATTTAAATACTCTCACCCTGAAGGATTCCAGACTACCAAGGTGAAAACACTGGATGAAGAGACGTCCTCCAGCACACCATTATACCCCATTTCTGCAATGTAGATGCAGTAGACAGAAACAGCATCAGGAACACAGACGCCAGCAAAATGTAAATGATTAAAAATGATGACTTGTATGTATTTATGGCCTTAGCTTTGAATAGAATTTATTTAACTGAAAGCGTACATCCTTTAATTTTTAATAATGACTTTGTTTTAGAGCTAGCTCACAAAAATCCCGAAATTTAACAATCAGTTCTCTGGCACTTCTTTGAGTTGGCTCCAGTTCATTAAGGATTCAAGTGCAAGGCCACGAGCCCCCCGCCACCCCCCTACCACACACACACAGATTCCACAGCAGCAGAGGCAGCGTGAAGGGAGAGCGCGTGCAGACATATGTTGCTTCTCTGAGCCCTGCTACCCTCAAAGTGCTGCCAGGGCTGCTCCAGCCTTATGTGATATTTTCCTGAGCTACTCAGACTGATTGTCAGGGCTAAAATATCCATTGTCATAAGCTACACTTTATATGAAAAATGGATATGAATTTCAGTGGAATAATGGTTTGACATTCTTCATTAAATTTCATCCATTAAAATATTGTGTCCTTAATGAGAACTTGTTGTTGAAAATATTGTTATTCTGAAATTCCTCTTATTTTTAAAGCCAAATTTGAAAAGATTTTCATCAAAATGTGAACAGTTATCTTGGATGGTGAGATTTTATTTTTCCTTCTTGTAATTTTCTGTAGTTTACAAATTTTCTATAATAAATATGTAACACGATGGTAATATGTAAAAAGAACTGAGACAAATCTTTGTTAACTTGATATGCTAAAGTGCATTGATGTTATCCTTTTAAAGACCAAAACAATAAATCGCATTTTCAGTAAAAAGAATGCCCTGGGAAACAGACATTACTATGTTCAGTTTCATTTGAAAGCCAGATGTCCAGGAATTGGATATGGCTAATTATCAAATTCTACCCAGATGGAGTGTTTTCTTTTCTTTTTTTCTATCATCAGATGGAAAAGCAAGTATCTCTAGCTGCTTACTTTATTACATTTAATCACTTTAGTTGGAAAACTTTAAAGAATAGATGCAGCTTAGAAAAAGGGCAGTTTATTCTATCATGAATGAAAAGTTGAAATGGGTACAAGAAATAGAAGAAAAAGAATTAAAATGTGTAATTAGCTATGTGATAAAGAATTTTAAGCTTGTTCTTTGGCCAATTCCAGCAGTGTTAGAAATGAAATTGATCCCATCTCTTTTGGGGTTGGTCTTCCTGAATTAATCTATTGCTGTGTAACAAATTACTCTAAGACTTATCAGCTAAAAACAATAGCGATTATTTCACAACTTCTGTAGGTCAGGAAAATTATGCCCAACCTAGATAGCATATTTAAAAGCAGAGACATTACTTTGCCAACAAAGGTCCGCCTAGTCAATGCTATGGTTATTCCAGTGGTCATGTACAGATGTGAGAGTTGGACAGTGAAGAAAGCTGAGCGCTGAAGAACTGATGCTTTTGAACTGTGGTGTTGGAGAAGACTCTTGAGAGTCCCTTGGACTGCAAGGAGATCCAACCAGTCCATCCTAAAGGAGATCAGTCCTGGATGTTCATTGGAAGGACTGATGCTGAAGCTGAAACTCCAGTACTTTAGCCACCTCATGCAAAGAGTTGGTTCATTGGAAAGGACCCTGATGCTGGGAGGGATTGGGGGCAGGAGGAGAAGGGGATGACAGAGGATGAGATGGCTGGATGGCATCACCACCTCGATGGACATAGGTTTGGGTAGACTCCGGGTGTTGGTGATGGACAGGGAGGCCTGGCATGCTGCGATTCATGTGGTTGCAAAGAGTTGGACATGACTGAGTGACCAAACTGAACTGAATGGAACTGATAGGTTGGGAAGTTGAGCATGGTTTATGAATTAGTTGGCTGCCTATGACTCAGGGGGCTTCCCTTGTGGCTCAGCTGGTGAAGAATCTGCCTGCAATGCAGGAGACCAGGTTCGATCCCTGGGTTGGGAAAATCCCCTGGAGAAGGAAAAGGCTACCCACTCCAGTATTCTGGCCTGGAAAATTCCATGGACTGTATAGTCTATAGGGTCCCAAATAGTCAGACACGACTGAACGACTTTACTTTCACTATTATTCAGGGTCTTTCTGTGAAGACCAGGGCTGTGGTAGCATCTGAAGGCTTGATGGGAGAAGATCCATTTCCAGGCTCACTCACATGATTGCTGGAGGGATTACATTCCCTGTGACCTGTTGCACTAAGAGCCTCAGTTCTTTGCTGGCTTTGGCCAGGAGCCTCCTCTGTTCTTCGCTATACAGACCCCTGCATAGAGCCTCTCGCAGCGTGGCAGCTGGCCTCCTTGGAGCAAACAAGCCAGAGAAACGTCTAAGGCACTTGCTTCCTACCTTTCAGGCTCATTGTCCTCCACCGCCAGGTGTCCAGCACCTCAAAACAAGCGAAAGGCCAAAACCATCACTTCACACACTTCCCCAGCTCGGGGCTGTTTAAAGCTGGAGGGTGTGCCTGCTACTTGCTACTTCATCTTATCCAGAAGTGGAAGCGTCTGAAAATCACGGATAATTCTATCATAGTTCTCCGCTAGAAACAAAGTTAATGTCTCATACTTTTATTTTCATAAGCATAAGGTAATGTTTTAAAATTATTCTTATTGATTAAAGAAAAATTACTAGCACAAAAAGTCACATTTGTTAGAAATCAATGTTGAAATGAGACAGACTGGGGACATTAATAGAGCATTAATAAATGTTAAATTATTCTTTTGCTTGGCATTCAGGGCAATGAATCTCTGAGAAATGCTTGTTCCTCTTTGGTAAAGTGGTGAGAGAGCTATTGTGAAAATAAAGTTGACCAAGAACCAGTATGTATAAGTCAGGATGCCTTCTCAGGTAAATCAGTTTTAGAGAGAAAGTCATGAAATTTGGTGATCTGAGAATCAGTTTCTTAAAACCATGCCTTACATATACTATTATTTCCCACATGTGCCATGACATAAAAATGGTTGGGGAAAAAAAAATGGTTGGGAAACACTAGTGTTGACAGTGCTGCATCTCCCATTTCTTGTAACTATGACTAGCAAACCTGTATCTTTGCTAGACTTCTCCAGGAAGCACTAGCAACTACCTCTGCTGTGATCCTTCACCGCAGTCTTCCTGTCTTTCTGTTCTGGGCTGGAGTGTTTGCTCCACCTTGTTCTTCTCTCACTTCTTGTCTTACAGGTATCTGTCAACATCTCTCACAAACTGATGGAACACTCTCCCATTCTTAACATTCATGGATGTACTCCCTTTTATGAACACTTATTGGCCCCAGGCTTTATCTAGTTGCAGTGAGCAGGGGCTCCTCTTCACGATGGTTTCTCTCTTTGCAGAGCACAGGCTCTAGGGGTCACAGGCTTCAGTAGTTCTGGCACGCAGGCTTAGTTGCTCCATACATGTGGGATCTTCCTGGACCAGGGATCGAACCTGTGTCCTCTGCATTGGCAGGCAGATTCTTAACTACTGGACCACCAAAGAAGTCTTCTCCCTTTCTTTTCCCAGGGAATTACAGTGACAAGTTCAATTTCTTCAATGGTTATAGGGCTACTCTATTTCATCTTGTTTGAGCTTTGGTAGTTTGTAGAATTGGTCTATTCTAAGTTGTTGAATTATAAGTTTATGGTATTCCCTTATTAAAGATTGCAGAAATTATAATGATAAGCCATTTCATTACTGATATTGATGATTTATGTCTTTTTATTTTCTATTTTGCAGTCTTGCTAGAAGTCTATTAACTAGCGTTTTATTGCATTTGTTTGTTTTATTTTGTTTTCTAATGTCATTGATTTCTGCTCTTTTTCCCTAACTTCTTGAGGTTATTGATATGAGACTTTCCTAATGTAATATGTCACATTTTTCTGAGCAATATTTAATGTGTAAATTACCTTCTTAGTACTACTTTAGCAATAACCCAGAAATTTTGATATGTTGTATTTTTGTTTTCATTCAGTTCTGTGGGTTTTTATTTTTTGTTTATTTTTAAAAATTTTCTTTCGGTCTTCTTTGACAAGGTATATGTGTGTGTGTGTGTGTGTGTGTGTGTGTGTGTGTGTGTGTGTGTGTGTGTGTGTGTTTCGGTGTGGTTTGTGGGATCTTAATTCCCCAACCAAGGATTGCACCTAGGCCCTTGGCAGTGAAAGTGGAGTCCTAACCAAGAGACTGCCAGGAAATTCAAACAAGGTATGATTTTAAAGTGTGGTGTTTAATTTCCAAGTATTTGGAAAATTTCCAGTTGCCTTTCATTGATTTTTAATTCAATTCCATAAGGGTCAGAGAACATACTTATGTCAATTCTTAAATGTGTTAACATTTGTTTTCTGACCTAGCATTTGGTCTATTATTGGTGCTTGAAGAAAAAACATGTGCATTCTGCTGTTGTGGGTAGAGTGTTCTATAAATGTCCTTTAGATCCTACTGTTTGATTGTACTGCTTAGGTCTTCTATATCTTTGCTCATTTTATGATTTTTAGTTCTATCAGTTGCTGAGAGAGGGATTTTGAAGTCCCCAGTTATAATTTCAGGGGTCCATGCCTTATGGGAGATGAATTTTTCTGTCCCTATTAAGAGAAAAAATATAAAATGTGAATACAAATTTAAGTATGAAAGTTAAGTATTTATTTAGAATGAGGAAAGAACCACAACAAATTACACATCTTGGAATGCTAACAGAAAATCAACAAACATCACAAAACCCAAGAAAGAACATAATAGGTTTATTATTTTACTACCTGATACAATTTCTATAATACTTTTTTCTTACACTTTTTGTCTAGATGCTCTTTTCTTTTCTTTGCATGTGACAGTTATTTTATCGTATTTGTATCAACTGAACAGATCATTCAGTTTTTCTTCAACTATGGTTGATCAAAAAAATTTTTATTGCTGATAGTTTTCATTTTTCCCCCCAGCTTGACAACTTGTAATTTTTTTTTAAGATTGTAGTCACATTTGGGGATGCTTCTATTAGGTTTCATTTATAGGAATTATAAAATTTGGAATAATTTCCCACAAATAGCTTCTGGCTCTATACATACTTCTGGTACAGATAACATAGGCTGTGTTCGTATTGCCACAGAACCTCTGGCCCTGCCCCTTGGTGTTACAATCCTGGGAGAGCAGACAGTGGGCTGGAGGCAGATAGCTGGAAGCTATTCTTCTACAGCAATGGTTAACAATAAAATGCTACTTACATAAGTGACTGTGAATCATATAAATATCCTCCTACTCAATTCTAACAACTTGTATTTCAAACTAAACTTCCCTTTAACTGGAACCTCAAAATTACTCCAACCACTCTAATACTCTCAGACACAAGGAGAACTGTGATAAAGGAGAACAATACAAACACATGAACATATTACTAAGGCACCTTCCAGGGCCTTGGAAAGGGCGTGTGTAAATGGGGGGCTTTGAAGCTTAACCCTCATTAGTTTCATTGAAAATTAAGCCCTGCTGCTGACATTTTACTGGGATGCATAGAGAAGGATGTAAACACTTGTACTTAGTTGGCTATCTTGAAGCAGAAGTTTCTTGGATGTCCTTTATAACACTTTTTATTATGAAAATTTCCAATTATACACCAAAGCAGTGAGAATGGTATAACAGATATTCATGGTTTACATCAAGTTCTAAAATGATCAGATTTTGCTGATCTTGTTTACTTGGGTGTGTCCAGTTCCAGAAATTTTTAGGGGATAGATACAAAGAAGAATGAGTCACAGGCTCTGCCCTCATGTATGTATCTGATGAGGAAGATGTGGCATGAGTCCAGCAAACCCTGTCACTGCCCACGGGAGACCTCGGATCTGGGAAGGAGAGAACACCCTCAACCAGGAATGACCAGTAATGGATTTGAGGAGGAAATAAGCTACTTAGCAAACAAGTACCAAGCTGAAACAGAATTGAAATATCTGAAATACATATTCTGGTTTTCACTCTAGAATCTTCCTCTCAGCTTTGGAGAAAAAGTTCAATCTCTTTGCTATTTACCTAAATCTTTAATACTCAAATTTATTCAGATGTAGAACTGCCCTTTCACTTTCATCAAGAGGCTCTTAAGTTCTTCTTTGCTTTCTGCCATAAGGGTAGTGTCAACTGCATGTCTGATGTTATTGATATTTCTCCCAGCAATCTTGATTCCAGCTTGTGCTTCATCCAGCCCAGTGTTTCTCATGATGTACTGTGCATATAAGTTAAATAAGTGCAGTGACAATGTATAGCCTTGATGTATTCGTTTCACTATTTAGAATCAGTCTGTTGTTCCATGTCCAGTTCTAACTGTTGCTTCCTGACCTGCATACAGATTTCTCAACAGGCAGGTCAGGTGGTCTGGTATTCCAGTCTCTTTCAGAATTTTCCACAGTTTGTTGTGATCCACAGAGTGAAACACTTTGTCATAGTTAATAAAGCAGAAGTAGACAATTTTCTGGTATTCTCTTGCTTTTTCGATGATCCAGTGGATGTTGGCAATTTGATCTCTGGTTCCTCTGCCATTTCTAAAACCAGCTTGAACATCTGGAAGTTCACAGTTCACATATTGTTGAAGCCTGGCTTGGAGAATTTTGAGCATTACTTTACTAACGTGTGAGATGAGTGCAATTGTGCAGTACTTTGAGCATTCTTTGGCATTGCCTTTCTTAGGGATTGGAATGAAAACTGACCTTTTCCAGTCCTGTGGCCAATGCTGAGTTTTCCAAATTTGCTGGCATATTGAGGGCAGCACTTTGACAACATCATCTCTTAGGATTTGAAATAGCTCAACTGGAATTCCATCACCTCCACTAGCTTTGTTTGTAGTGATGCTTCCTAAGGCCCTCTTGACTTCACATTCCAGGATGTCTGGCTCTAGGTGAGTAAGCATACCATCCTGATTATCTGGGTTGTGAAAATCTTTTTTGTACAGTTCTTCTGTGTATTCTTTTTTTTTTTCCTTCTGTGTATTCTTGCCACCTCTTCTTAATATCTTCTGCTTCTGTTAGGTCCATACAATTTTTCCTTTATTGTGCCCATCTTTGCAAGAAATGTTCCCTTGGTATCTCTGATTTTCTTGAACACATTTCTCGTCTTTCCCATTCTTTTGTTTTCCTCTATTTCTTTGCACTGGTCACTGAAGAAGGCTTTCTTATCTCTCCTTGCTATTCTTTGGAACTCTGCATTCAAATGGGTATCTCTTTCTTCTTCTTCTTTGCCTTTAGCTTCTGTTCTAGTCACAGGTATTTGTAAGGCCTCCTTGGACAACCATTTTGCCTTTTTGCATTTCTTTTTCTTGGGAATGGTCTTGCTCCCTGCCTCCTGTACAATGTCATGAACCTGTGTCCATAGTTCTTCAGGCACTCTATTAGATCTAATGCCTAGAATCTATTTCTCACTTCCACTGTATAATCGTAAGAGATTTGATTTAGGTCACAGGAGCGGCTGCAAGGAGATACACCACGTCCAGGGTCAGAGAAACCCCCATAAGACAGTAGGCGCTGGAGCGGCTATGAGGAGATACCTCACGTCGAAGGGCAAAGGAGAAGCCCTAGCAAGACAGTAGGAGGGGCAAATTCACGTTTAGAATCAAACCCCGTTCCTGCCAGAGATGCTCAGAGGGCTCAAACAAACCTTGTGCACACCAGGATACAGGGATCCCACAGAGACTGAGCCAGAACTGTGTTTGGGCGTCTCCTGTGGAGGTAGGGGTCGGCAGTGGTCTGCCGCAGGGACAGGGGCTCTGGGTGTGGGTGTGGTGTAAGCCCTCTTGGAGGAGGTCAGCATTGACCCCACCACAGAGCTGTCAGAACTCACACAGGACTGGGAAACAGACTCTTGGCGGGCAAAATAGAGCCTTGTGCACTAGAAACCAGGAGGAGGGAACAGTAACCCCACAGGAGACTCTCCTCTGGGTGTTCCGGAGTCTCTGACAGAGGCATGGGTTGGCGGTGGCCTGCTGCAGGGCTAGGGGCATGGACTGCAGCAGTGCATGCATGAGATTTCTTGAGGGAGGTCACCATTATCTTCATTACCTCCACCATAGTTTGGCCCCAGGTAAATAGCAGGGAGGGAACACAGCTCCACCCATCAACAGAAAATTGGATTAAAGATCTATTGAGCATGGCCCTGGCCATCAGAACAAGACCTAGCACCCTCTCAGTCAGTCTATCCCATCAGGAAGTGTTCATAAGCCTCTTATCCTTCTCCATCAGAGGGCAGAGACTGAAAACCACAATCACAGAAAACTAACTAATTTAATCACATGGACCACAGCCTTGTCTAACTCAATGAAACTATGAGCCATGCAGGACCATTCATGATGGAGAGTTCTGACAAAACGTGGTCCACTGGAGAAAGGAATGACAAACCATTTCAGTATTCCTGCCTCGAGAACCCCATGAACAGTGTGAAAAGGCAAAAAGATAGGACACTGAAAGATGAAGTCACTGAGTTGGTAGGTGCCCAATATGCTCCTGGAGATCAGTGGAGAAATAACTTCAGAAAGAATGAAGAGACGGAGCTAAAACAAGAGCAACACCCTGTTATGGATGTGACTGGTGATGGAAGCAAGGTCCGATGCTGTAAAGAGCAATATTGCATAGGAACCTGGAATCTTAGGTCCATGAATCAAGGCAAATTGGAAGTAGTCAAACAGGAGATGGCAAAACTGAACATCGACATTTTAAGAATCAGCAAACTAAAATGGACTGGAATGGGTGAATTTAACTCAGATGCCCATGATATCTACTACTGTGGGCAGGAATCCCTTAGAAGAAATGTCATAGTCAACAAAAGCACCCGAAATGTTTGGGCGCAGTCTCAAAAATGACAGAATGATCTCTGTTCATTTCCAAGGCAAACCATTCAACATCACAGTAATCCAAGTCTATACCCCAACCAGGAATGCTGAAGAAGCTGAAGGTGAATGGCTCTATGAAGACCTACAAGACCTTCTAGAACTAACACCCAAAAAAGATGTCCATTTCATTATAGGGGACTGGAATGCAAAAGGAGCAAGTTACTCCAAGTTACACCTGGAGTAACAGGCAAATTTGGCCTTGGAGTACAGAATGAAGCAGGGCAAAGGTGAATAGAGATCTGCCAAGAGAAAGCACTGGTCATAGCAAACACCCTCTTCCAACAACACAAGAGGAGACTCTACACATGGACATCACCAGATAGTCAACACCGAAATCAGATTGATTATATTATTGGCAACCAAACATGGAGAAGCTCTATACAGTTAGCAAAAACAAGACTGGGAGCTGACTGTGGCTCAGATCATGATCTGCTTATTGCCAAATTCAGAATTAAGTTGAAGGAAGTAGGGAAAATCATTAGACCATTCAGGTGTGACCTAAATCAAATCGCTTATGACTATAGAGTGGAAGTGAGAAATAGATTTAAGGAGCTAGATCTGACAGACAGAGTGCCTCATGAACTATGGACGGAAGTTCATGACATTGTACAGAAGACAGGGATCAAGACCATCCCCAAGAAAAAGAAATGCAAAAAGGCAAAATAGCTGTCTGAGGAGGCCTTACAAATAGCTGAGAAAAGAAGAGAAGCCACAAGGAAACAAGAAAAGGAAAGATACACCAATTTGAATGCAGAGTTCCAAAGAATAGCAAAGAGAGATAAGGCAGTCTTCCTCAATGATCAGTGCACAGAAACAGAGGGAAACAATAGAATGGGAAAGACTAGAGATGACTTCAAGAAAATCAGAGATACCAAGGGAATATTTCTTGCAAAGATGGGCTCAATAAAGGACAGAAATGGTATGGACTTAACAGAAGCAGAAGATGTTAAGAAGAGGTGGCGAGAATACACAGAAGAATTGTACAAAAAAAGATCTTCACAACACAGATAACCACCTTGGTGTGCTCACTCACCTAGAGCCAGACATCCTGGAATGTGAAGTCAAGTGGGCCTTAGGAAGCATCACTATGAACAGAGCTAGTGGAGGTGATGGAATTCCAGCTGAGCTACTTCAAATCCTAAAAGATGATGCTGTCAAAGTGTTGCACTCAGTAGGCCAGCAAATTGAGTGGCCACAGGACTGAAGAAGGTCAGTTTTCATTCCAATCCTTAAGAAAGGCAATGCCAAAGAATGCTCAAAGTACTGCACAATTGCACTCATCTCACACACTAGTAAAGTAATGCTCAAAATTCTCCAAGCCAGGCTTCAACAATACGTGAACCATGAACTTCCAGATGTTCAAGCTGGTTTTAGAAACGGCAGAGGAACCAGAGATCAAATTGCCAACATCTGCTGGATCGTCACAAAAGCAAGAGGGTTCCAGAAAAACATCTATTTCTGCTCTACTGACTATGCCAAAGCCTCTGACAGTGTGGACCACAACAAACTGGAAAATTCTGAAAGAGACGGGAATGCCAGACCACTTGACTTGCCTGTTGAGAAACCTGTATGCAGGTCAGGAAGCAACAGTTAGAACTGACATGGAACAACAGACTGGTTCCAAATAGGAATAGGAGTACGTCAAGGCTGTATCTTGTCACCCTCCTTATGTAACTTATATGCAGAGTACATCATGAGAAACCCTGGGCTGGATGAAGCATAAGCTGGAATCCAGATTCCTGGGAGAAATATCAATGACATCAGATATGCAGATGACACCCTCCTTGTGGCAGAAAGTGAAGAAGAACTAAAGAGCCTCTTGATGAAAGTGAAAGAGGAGAGTGAAAAAGGTGGCTTAATGCTCAACACTCAGAAAACAAAGTTCATGGCATCTGGTCCCATCATTTCATGGCAAACAGATGGGGAAACAGTGGAATCAGTGGTAGACTTTATTTTTCTGGGCTCCAAAATCACTGCAGATGGTGACTACAGCCAAGAAATTAAAAGATGCTTACTCCTTGGATGAAAATTATGACCAAGCTAGACAGCATATTAAAAAACAGAGACATTACTTTGCCAGCAAAGGTCTGTCTAGTCAAGGCTATGGTTTTCCCAGTAGTCATGTATGGATGTGAGAGTTGGACTATAAAGAAAGTTTAGCACCAAAGAATTGATGCTTTGGAACTGTGATGTTGGAGAAGACTCTTGAGAGTCACTTGGACTGCAAGGAGATCCAACTAGTCCATCCTAAAGGAAATCAGTCCTGAATATTCATTGGAAGGGCTGATGTTGAATCTCAAACTCCAATACTTTGGCCACCTGATGTGAAGAGCTGACTTATTTGAAAAGACCCTGGTGCTGGCAAAGGTTGAAGGCAGGAAGAGAAGGGGATAACAGAGTATGAGATGGTTGGATGGCATCACCGACTCAGTGGACGTGAGTTTGAGAAAACTCCAGGACTTGTTGATGGACAAGCATGCTGCAGTCCATGGGGTAGCAAAGATTCAGACATGACTGAGCAACTGAATTGAACTGAACTGAGTGCTTCCTTGGTGGCTCAGATGGTAAAGAATCCGCCTGTAATGCAAGAGACCTGGGTTTGATCCCTGGGTTGGGAAGATCCCTTGGAGGAGGGCATGGCAACCCACTCCAGTAATGCATCACTAGCTGCATTTCAGCGCCACAGGCTTAAATGATATTTTGGATGCAAGTGTACCCGCTAAGTCATCACTTAGCAGACATCTCAGGCTCTTTTGTACGTCATGGGCTATTGCCCATCACGCTCCTTTACCCATGGGGTTTTGCCAGAAAAAATATTGGAGTGGGCAGCCCATCCTCATCTCTTTCCTCTGTTTCAAGCACTGACAGTTTCTTTCCTTTACTTCACGGCCTCACACACACACACACACACACACACACACACAGACACGAAGAGAGAGTGGGGTGTATTAGACTTTAAGGCCGCTATAACAAATTGCCATGAACTGGGTAGCTTAAAACAATGGATATTTATTGTCTCACAGTTTTGGAGCCTCTACATCTGATATCAAGTTGTTGACACGACTGTGTTTCCCCTCAAATCTGCAGAGAAATCCTCAATTGCCTCTTCCTCAGTTTTGGTGGCTGGCCAGCAGTCTTTGGTGTTCCTTGGCTTGCAGGTGCACGACACCAATCTTTGCCTTTGCCAACAAACAGCCTTCTCCCCGTGGTTCTCTTCCTCCGTTTGGCTGTCTTCTTATAGGGACCCTAGTTATTGGATTAGGGGTCCACCTACTCCAGTATGGCCTCATTTGAACTTAATTACATCGGCAATGATCCTATTCCCAAATAAGCTCATATTGTTGAGTACTTGAGGTTAGGAATTCAACATATCTTTTGAGGAGTGGGAGAATATTCAACCAACAACAGATGGTAACCATGAGGAGAGCATCCCACAGAAATCAAAGACATTGCCTTGATTCCAGAATTTATTCCAAGAAGGAGTCCTACTACAGTGGGGGTAGAAGATCGAAGAATCTTTTGAAGTATGTATTCCCACCTACTATTTGGTTTGCTTATGGACTAACTGGGTTTGATTGACAGATGTATGCTATCATGAGTTAATGATATTAAAAAAACTGAATGCCTTCATATAAAGGCTAAATGGCCCTGGATACAGGATAGCGGCCCTATCCTTTCTCGTAGTTTCCCCCAGCTATCCTGTTTGGAGGGAAATGATGGTGTATAATTTTGATGAGCAAATGGGATAAGTGATTGTTGTGATGAGGCTGTCACTCTTTGCCAGAGAACTGTCTCTGATGTCTAAAGTATTACTTGGGACCTAGATGAAAGAGTCATAAAATAACAAGCCTAACCAAGGGGATGCAGCTAGCATTTAGGAAATGCACCCATTTTTCTGTATCTCCTCTTTTCCTTTGATCAAACGTGTACACATTATTAATAAAAAGAAATACAAATTTAAAAAGACATGAAGAGGGAATGGTAAAATGAACCCTGCCATAGTGCAAAAGAGAAACAAAAATCACAGCAATTTCACATCAGGCCCTCTGTTGAGATCCTATACAAGAACAGCAGTATGATTGGGATTCTTAAATGACAGTGGCTGAAATGGCTAATAAAAGCCTGCTAATGACACAGAATCAAATCACCAAACAAACCCATCTCAAATTCCAGTTTCTCTTGAAGGGAAGGGCATGAACTTTATGGTTGGCACTGTCTCTTAATGTAGGACCTTAGGCAAGTTACTTAATCTCTCTCAAGTTGGCTATGTATAAAACTAAGGATAACTACCTAGCAAGGCTGTAGTGACCATTAAGCCAAACGCAGGACACATGTAACAGGTGCTTCACTAAATCGAAGCCTTCCACCTCCCAGCCCTGCAAATATATGCAAAATACAATCTTTGCCCACTACCCCTCACCTACTCTTCATCTCATTCTCTTCCTCTCTCTCTCTGCCAAAGTTCTTATTTATAGTCTAGCAGAGGGTATATAAACAGGAGATGACTTGCATTTATTTTTAAAAACCAGTGTAAAACAATGTAGTATACCACTGACTACTTAAGTGCTGACAAACTCGACATTCCTAAAAACAGCAAACACATATTGAGTGATCATTCATGCCAGGCATGGTGCTAGGCAAGGAGTATTCACTAGTAAGTGAAACATCTTCCCTCCCTGGTGGAGTTCAGTTTAGTGAACTGAATGGTGAAGAAGCAATGAATATATAATTGAAAAATATGTTTAGTGCCCTTAAAGAAATGATCAGGTGCAATGATGGAGACTAATGAAAGGGCAGGTGGGATACTTAGTTTAGGAAGGATGGCCTTTCTGAGGTGACATTTAAACTGAAACCTGAAATATGAGAAGCTAGATGTGTAAAGAAAAAGAGCAAGTGTCTTCAAGACAGTGGAATCAGCATGTCCAGCGAGGCAGTCAGGAGCTAAAAGTGTTTGAGGAGGAGTTCTGGCAGTGTCAGCAAGATGGAGGGGCTGCCATGATGTAAAAATTCAGTTCTTACCATGGCCTCAATGTCCCACCTAAACTGCCCCGGACCCCACCCCACCCCCCCACATATCCTCCCCAGGTGTCCACATCACCTAGTCTTTCTGTCCTTTATGTCCTGGTCTCACTCCCACCTCAAGAACGAGAGGTTTGCTGCATTTGCTGTTCTTCTGTCTAGAACGCTCTGGCTGGATGATTCTCATAGCTTCTGGCCCCCGTGGTCAGTCAGGCCTCAGATCAAGTGTCATCTCTGGAGAGAGATTGCTAATTACCACCCCTCACCCAACATTCACTTTGGTGGTATTTTCCTCTTCCCATCCCTCACCACTATCAAACGTTATTTCGTTGATTTTTAGAAGTTTGTTTTTTTTGTTTGTTTGTTTTATACTCTCCCCTAAAATAGAAGTCCCATGAGTTTATATTTCTTATTGCTATAACCTAGAACCATATCTAGAATATAAATGAAACTCAAATATTACTTGTTGAATTTACAATGAATGAAATAAAGCTTAAAGAGGTAAGGCGAGGTATTAGAAAAGAACTAACCAAATTGAGTGAGAGTAAGGACTTCCTGGAAGAGGTATGTTTTCAGTTATTAAAATCAAAGGGGCAAGAGAGCGAAGGTGGTGTGCAGGTAACAAACAAGAATTGTGGAAATCACTCGTTCATCCCCATCCTTTTTCACTAGAATAGGAACATCTTTAGCACTGGATGGAGAAGGTGATGGCACCCCACTCCAATACTCTCATCTGGAAAATCCCATGGACGGAGGAACCTGGTGGGCTGCATTGCATGGGGTTGCTAAGAGTCGGACAGGGCTGAGCGAGTTCACTTTCAGTTTCATGCATTGGAGAAGGAAATGGCAACCCACTCCAGTGTTCTTGCCTGGAGAATCCCAGGGACCGGGGAGCCTGGTGAGCTGCCATCTATGGGGTGGCACAGAGTGGGACACAACTGAAGCGACTTAGCAGCAGTGGCAGTTAGCGCTGAAGCCGCGTTTTACTAATCTTTCACCAGCGCCTGTCCCGGGACCTGGCACACAGATAGGGTTTTACACAATGACTGACTGTGAGGTGCGCAGAAGGGTCTATTAACTCGGCTGCGGTGCAGTTTGTGGCTGGCCCCTAAGCCTGGCAGCACCCGTGCGAGGGAGCAGACGGCTTTGCGGAAGACGGCCTCGGCGGGTGGGGGTGGGGGTGGGGTGGGGTGGGGTGGGGTGGGAAGCGCCCCCCGCGCCTGCGCGTTATGGCGGGGAGCCGGCAGCGTCGGCGCGCGCCTGCGCAGTGCGGTCTTTCCCGCCTCCGACAAGATGGCGGCGGCCGAGTAGCGCGGGGGCGGGTTGTGGCCGCAGGAAGCCCGGCCGCTGCAGCGGGCCGAGGCGGGATGCTGTTCCCAGGGAGCGCCGTTGGCCACCGGTGAGGAAGGTCAAGCACAGAGCTGCCTTCCCGAGCCCCCCTGCGCCCCTACGTATACCCCCTTCTGCTCGAGTGCGGTCGCCGCTTTGCCTACTTCGCTACCGCCCTGTGCTGTCGGGTCCGGAGCTCCGGCGGCGGCAGGGGCTGTGTCCGGCAGGAGAAGAAGCGACCGGGCTGCGTCTGTGCTTCTGTCCGCGGGGCGAGCGTCTGGCAGGTGGGTGAAGCTGCAAGCTTCGGTGTCTCCTCTTGGGGCAAAGCTTTCTCGGCTTTGCCCCGCCGTGGCTCAGACCCTGGTGGTGTTCAGCCGGAGTCCACCGCTGCTTTGTCTCCACGTCCCGCCCCCTCTCCGCGCCCCGCTCCAGGCCTCCGGCTGGTCCCTGACTTTGCGTGCCCTCCATTCCCACGCAGGGGCCGGGGGTCGCAGCGCCGGCCGCCCTGGGCAACCTTTCCTGCCTCCTGCTGAAGCGTCAGCCCTTGCAAGCGGTCCCTCCTTCGCGTTAGGTGGGTGGGTCGTCTGCCTGTTTTAGTCACCTCCCCATCTTCCTGGTCTCGACCTTTTGCTTCCTTGAGAAGTCTTTTTAACTGTTTGGAAAGCTTTCCCAGGCTTATAGACTTACAAAGAAAAGCTTGCTATCCAGACGCCAGTGGATTTTGTTCATCTTGTCGGGGGGATCCAGCCCCCAGGAGACTTTGATGGTTTTGAGGAATGGTGCCAGTGACGGCAAGTGATTCTTCATCTAAATTAATCCTTTTCTGACTACAGCGAGTCTTTGGTCTCTAAAATTTTTTTTGGGGGGGGGGGCGGGGCGGACGGAGGGACATATGTATACTAGATCCAGGGAAAGAATTGAGAAGTGGTCCTGGTTTTAAAAGAAGGCTTTGTGAGGGTAAGAAATGTAATAGCCCAAGAAAGGATAAGCGATTTTAGTGATTCTTTTATTCACTGTTAGGCTAAATCGTCCGTTGAAGCTTCACAATCTTGTGTTGTCCAAGCCCTTTGTTTTATTTGGAAAGGACTGAAATGGAGAAAATGCTTTTTAAACTTGAAACTTCTCAAATTTCTTGGGTTCTCAATTGTTATTAGTACTACTTGGCAATCTTTCTTGTACTTGATATTTTCTGCAAAATTTAGATTGTGCCAGTGTCATTTCTTCTTCATTTATTACTAGGGCAAGAGTAGTCAGAATTAATGGTGTAAAAAGTGCAAACTGAAGGAGGGATGTGGTAGTGGAGGTTGCCATGTCTGATTTTTCCCAATTTTTTCCTGTAATTGGATAATGTGTCAAGAGCAGCAGAATGGTGAAAAATGAAGCTATGAGTATAAATGGTAGTGTGTCCACTGAGATTGCAATGGGTGGAGCTTTTAAAATTAAATTGAGTGATATCCTTTTTTTGAAGCCATGCTAGGTGCTCTCCAGAGTTTCTAAAGCACAAACTGTTGTTGCCTTATTGGAAATTTATGCTAAAAGTCTTTTAACAGGTGGGTTACAATTGGCCTGACAGATTTAACTTTTTGTTCTACCTCCTGACACACATCTGCCTTAACCTTTATTGTAGACTTTTAGCCTCTTGATGAATTTCTTAAATTTGGAGATAGAATTGTTCATTTTAAAAGGAGAGGAGATATTTTAAGTGTTTGATTCCTGTACGGGCAGATTCATTCACTTGTTTGTTGCTGTGCTATGCTAAGTCGCTTCAGTCACGTCCATCTCCTTGCAGTCTCCACAGGACAGCCAGACTCCTCTGTCCATGGGACTTCTCCAGGCACGAATATTGGAGCAGGTTGCCATTTCCTCCTCCACAGGACCTTCCCGACCTAGGGATCAGAGCCACATCTCTTCTGTCTCCTGCGTTGGCAGGTGGGTTCTTTACCACTAGCGCCACCAGGTAAGCCTGTTTGTTTCCTGCACCCGAGGACTGCGTGTTTTTACAGGCACTTGTCTCTCAATTCTGTGCTTTTAGCTGACGGGGTAGTGCTCAGCCCTAGGCAGTAGCTCATTGCCTGAGGCATTGTGTCAAGACCTGTCTGACCACAAACAAGCACTCTTCCACACTTATGGAACCCGATTTCTCTCTCTCTTTCTTCCCCTCTTCCTGTCTTTAGGAACCCTCCCGTCATTGTGTCTATTCATTCAATTCTTTAGCCTACTGCTCTTTTCATTTGCCTCCCCTAGTCACCAGGATCCCATGGTCATCAGTTTTTACCAGCCCATCATTGATACCTTAGAATACTTAACTTTATGTCAATTTATCTTTCTAGTGCCCAGTTCTGAACAGGCCTAATCACTATCTTGATCCCTGAAGGATACAAGAGACAGTTGTGTGAGGATTTTGGATTGTTTTCATACCAGTTAGTGTTCTGTTATCCTCCAGATCTATAATGTCGATTGTGAGGGGTTTTTTTTTCTTACTTCATGAAAGTGTTTATAGCAAATAACTTGATCTTTTCCTTTCCTGAGAAAAATCTCAAGCATCTGAGGTATAATCTTTTCTATCCTGATATCATTTCTTTATTTACTCTTCTCTGAAAAGAAGGAATTGTCCTTCCTTTTCTTCAAGAGCAACCTTCTCCAGATGTGTCCATGATCATCCCTCTTTATCTTTCTTTCTCAGTAATTATCCATGATCACTCCTTTTTAAGTTTTGCCCTCTCTAGCCTCCATGCATGCTTAAATATACCTTTGCCAGGGCTGCCAAACACCGTGCTGTGTGCCGTGCAGCTCACAGAAGCCAGTCTGAATTTTGAGCCTGCTGTGCCACTGTATTTTTATTCTTTAATCCTAGGAGCCTGGTGTAGTTGTTGTTCAGTCGCTCAGTTGTGTCCAACTCTTTGCAACACCAAGAACTGCAGCATGGCAGGCTCCTCTGTCCTCCATTACCTCCTGGGGTTTGCTCAAATTTATGTTCATTGAGTCGGTGACACTACCTAGCCATCTCATCCTCTACCACCTCCTTCTCCTTTTGGCTTCAGTCTTTCCTAGCATCAGGGTCTTTTCCAGTGAGTTGGCTTTTCGCATCAGGTGGCCAAAGTATTGGCGCTTCAGCTTCAGCATCAGTGCTTCCAGTGAATATTCAGGGTTGATTTCCTTTAGGATTGGTTGATCTTCTTGCAGTCCCAGGACGCTTAAGAGCCTTCCCCAGCACCACAATTCTCAATTCTTTGACACTCAGTCTTTATGGTCCAACTCTCACATCCATACATGACCACTGGAAAAACCATAGCCTCGACTCGACGGACCTTTGTCGGCAAAGTGATGTCTCTGCTTTTTAGTATGTTGTTGAGGTTTGTCATAGCATTTCTTCCAAGGAGCAAGCATCTTTTAATTCCATGGCTGCAGTCACCATCCACAGTGATTTTGGAGCCCCCAAAAATAAAGGTCTGACACTGTTTCCACTGTTTCCCCATCTATTTCCCATGAAGTGATGGGACCAGATGCCATGATCTTAGTTTTCTGAATGCTGAGTTTCAAGCCAACTTTGTCATGCTCTTCTTTAACCCTTATCAAAAGGCTCGTTAGTTTCTCTTCACTTTCTGCCCTTAGAGTGATATCATCTTCATATCTGAGGTTATTGATATTTCTCCCAGCAGTCTTGATTCCAGCTTGTGCTTCATCCAACCCAGTGTTTCTCATGATGTATTCTGCGTAGAAGTTAAATAAGCAGGGTGACAAGATACAGCTTTATTATAACTCTTTCCCAGTCAGTTGTTCAATGTCCGATTCTAACTTGCTTATTGACCTGCATACAGGTTTCTCAGGAGGCAGGTAAGGTGGTCTGGTACTGGTGTTTCTTTAAGAATTTTCCACAGTTTGTTACCATCCACACATTCAAAGGCTTTAGCGCAGTCAATGAAGCAGAAGCAGACGTTTTTCTGGAATTCTGTTGCTTTCTCTATAATCGAACAAATGTTGGCAGTTTGCTCCCTGGTTCCTCTGCATTTTCAAAACCTAGCTTGTACATCTGAAAGTTCTAGGTTCACATTCTTTTGAAGCCTAGCTTGAAGGATTTTGAGCGTAACCTTGTTAGCATGTGAAATGAGTGCCATTGTATGGTAGTTTGAACATTCTTTGACATTACCTTTCTTTGGGATTGGAATGAAAACTGTGACCTTTTTCAGTCTTGTAGCCACTACTGAGTTTTCCAAATTTGTTGACATATTGAGTGCAACACTTTAGCAGCATCATCCTTTAGAATTTCAAATAGCTCAACTGGGATTCCGTCACCTCCACTAGCTTTGTTGGTAGTAATGTTCCCTAAGGCCCCCTTGACTTCACGCTCCAGGATGTCTGGCTCTGGGTGAGTGACCACAGTGACTGGTGTACTGTTCTCTGTGTATTCGTGCCACCTCTTCTTGATATCTTTTCCTTCTATTAGGTGCGTACCATTTCTGTCCTTTATGGTGTCCATCCTTGCATGAAATGTTCCCTTGATGCCTCCAGTTTTCTTGACGAGATCTCTAGTCTTTCCCATTGTGTTGTTTTCTTTGCATTGTTCACTTAAGAAGGGTTTCTTATCTCTTCTTGGTATTCTCTGGATCTCTGCACTCAGTTGAGTATATCTTTCCCTTTCTCCCTTGCCTTTCACTTCTCTCCTTTCCTCAGCTCTTTCTAATGTCTCCTCAGACAATCACTTAAGCTTCTTGCATTTCTTTTTCTTGGACTAGTTTGGTCACTGCCTCCTATACAATGTTACGAACCTCTTTCCAGTGATGAACCTCGTATATAAACTCATATAAAACATATGAATCTCTTTCAAAAAACTCATATATGAACCTCTTTCAGTTTTACGAATCTGGTAGACACTTTCTCTACCAGATCTCATCTCGAATCCATTTGTCACCTCCACTGTATAATCATAAGGGATTTAATTTAGGTCGTATCTAAATGACCTAGTCGTTTTCCCTACATTCTTCACTTTAAACCTGAATTTTGCTATTAGGAGCTCACGACCTGAGTCACAGACAGCTCCAGGTCTTCTTTTTGCTGTCTGTGTAGAGCTTTTCCATCTTCAGCTGCAAAGAACATAATCTGATTTTGGTATTGACCATCTGGTGATGTCCGTGTGTATAGCTGTCTCTTGGTTGTTGGAAAAGGGTGTTTGCTATGACCAGCGTGTTCTTTTGACAAAACTCTGTTAGCCTTTGCCCTGCTTTTGCCCTCCAAGGCAAAACTTGCCTATTATTCTGGGTGTCTCTTGGCTTCCTATTTTGTATTCCAATCCCCTGTGATGAAAAGGACATCTTTTTTTTTTTTTTTTGGTGTTTGTTCTAGAAGGTGTAGTTCGAGAACTACAGCAGTTCTACTTCACAGAACTGTTCAGCTTCAGCTTCTTTGGCATTAGTGGTTGGGGCAGAGACTTAAGATAACACTGATATTAAACAGTTTGCCTTGGAAATGAACTTAGATAATTTTTTTTTTCCTGAGGTTGCACCCAAGTACTGCATTTAGAACTCTTGTTGACTATTAAGGGCTACTTCCTTTCTCCTAAGGAATTCTAGCCCACAGTAGTAGATATAACAGTCATCTGAATTAAATTCGCCCATTCTCATCCATATTAGTTCAGTGATTCCTAAGATGTTCATTCTTGCCATCTGCTTCACCACATCCGATTTGCCTTGATTCACGGACCTGCCGTTCCAGGTTCCCATGCAAAAAAAGAGCAATAGCTCTTTACAGCGTCGGACTTGACTTTAACCATCAGACACATCCACACAACTGAGCGTCATATCCGCTTTGGTCCAGCCACTTCATTCTTTCTGGAACTAACGACTGCCCTCCACTCTTCCCCAGGAGCATATTGGACACCTTTTGATTGTGGTGCTCATCTTCGGTGTCTTATTTTTCTGCCTCATGCTGTTCGTGGGGTTCTCGCAGCAGGACTGCTGGAGTGGTTTGCCGTTCCCTCCTCCAGTGGGCCACGTTTTGTCGGAACTCTTCACCAGGACCCGTCTGTCTTGGCTGGCCCTGCACGGCATGGCCCATGGCTTCACTGAGTTACACAAGCCCCTTCACCACGACGAGTCTGTGATCCATGAAGGGGTATAGTAGGAAGGACGTTTACTTTTAAGCTTCAAAGATCTGATTTTGAAATCTACTGAAACCAGTTACTGTCTGTGTGGCTGTGGGCAACTTACTACTCAGGCTGTATTCTTTGTCTGTAAAGTAGAATGTTATACGAGGAAGACATGGCAACCCAATGCAGTATTCTTGTTGGAGAGTCAGCATGGACAGAGGAGCTTGGTGGGCTATAGTCCATGGGGTCACAAAGAGTTGGACAAGACTGAGCGACTAAGGACACCACAGAATGTTATACCTACGTCACAGAGTTGTAATCGACGGAGTTTAACACACGTTACATTTCTTTCCAAGGGTTTGGTGCATTATGGAGTTCTTAAAAGTGTAAATTATTCTTTCCTTTGCACTCTGACTTCCCTTACCATCACAGCACCGAAATTGGTTTTTAAAAAGTCATCTTGATGATCAAATTACCAAAGCTAACAGCCTTATCTCAATAAGCCATGGTTTTCTTAGACCGCTTCTGAAATATACTCCATAGGAATGAAATGATCTGATTTCTTGTTTCTTGGCTTTATAGTTCCTGATTCTCTTATGTCTGAAAGTTTCTTTACATTCCCTGCAGTGTCTCGATTTTGCTCTTTCCCCTAAACATAGCTGTTTCCTGTATCAGTTAGGATGCAAATAGGATTTAAAAACAGAAGAAGTGTATTAGCTCAGGTAATTGGCAAAGGCATAGGTAGGATTAGTTTAAAGGGCAGTTTGTGCATAAGCTTGGCTTTGCTCAGTCCTCAGTCCTCAGTCAGCACAGAGGTTCTGTGTTTCCGTTTCCTCTAAACTGCCCTCCCATTTGGGTTCCTGCTCAGACTGGCTTCCCCTCTAGATTGAATCCAAGTGCTTTCCATCTTTATCTGTAGTGTGGCGACCTTTGTGCTCAGGTTTATCCTTTCATAGTTGCATGTTTCTCTTTCTGCTCCAGGCATCACATTCTGACACAACCACCAAAGACGGGAGGAAGTTTGCCCTCTCATCTCTTGATGAAGCAAGTAAACCTTTTACAGAAAGCCTGTATCAGGTTTCATTTTGGCCTTATTACTTATGCCCTAGTTGCAAGGGGACTAGAAAAACCAATATCTAGCATTTCAGTCTAGGAAGTAATTAGATGAATGGCTACAGGGAAGATAACCAACATTGTCAGTGACATATATTGATAATATTGTATGGAGAAGTAAGCTTAAATGAATGAGAATTTTCAGATAGTAGTGGCATTCTTAAAGCACTGCTTATCTCAAGAGCAGGTATAAGCTGTGCTTAGGACTGAATCAGTCATTTAGATAGTCATGAATGACTAATTAAAATGGATTACTATATAAAATTAGTATATTTGAGTGGTATATCCCAGTTCTTTTAAGGTTGTTGTTAAGAACATTTACGCGTGCACTGTGAGGAATGGATACAGGTAGCAACTAACAGGGAATAGACCTCTGGCTCTTCTTGAAGATGAGTGGTGTTTGGAAATCTGTGGGTCTGGTAGAGACGAGATATACCAAGTGTCCTGTGATGTTTGCCTGCAAAACAAGAATTGTCCCTTCCAGAATACCAATAGTGCCCCTGTACACTGAAAAAACAAATGCTTTGGTTTTTTTCAAAGAATTCGCTGAGATTCCTCTGTATACTTATATTGCAAGTGACAGAAAACCAAATTCAGACTGGCTACACAGTAAAGGGCATGATTAGGTCTTGTCCTTGAACTTCATCTGGGGCTTCATCCAGTCTGAAATCATCAAGGACTTGGCTTAGTTTCTCTGGTCCTGCTCTGGCATTCCTCTTGTTTTGGTTTCGCTCTCAAGCGAACTTATCTCATGGTAGCAAATTACTGTAGCACTTTCAGACTTAATACTCTCATTTCATATGTAAAGTAAAATGAAGCATATCTTTTGTTATTTGGTTTTGCAAGTGTTTGTTGAATGTCATCACTGTTGAAACTTCCCTGAACACCTGCCCCTAAAAGTGGATTACTTCCTCTGTTATGTTACAACTTCACAGAACTCTGTTGCATGCCATGTTCTATGGTTATTATGCTCATATGTCTCATGCATTACCTTGCCTTAATTGTCTGCGTGTTCTTAATGTGTAGAATACTCTCTGACTTACTGGTACACAGTAACCATTTATGGATGAATGAGAGGAAGGAAGGATATAGAAAGGGGCAGAGAAACATAAGAAGTCCCCATTCCTTCCTGTTACTGAACCCTGAATTGTGAACGTTGTACTCCTACCACCAAAGTATGTGTGTAATGCTCTTGTGATTGAGAATGAATTCATTTGAAAGCTTTACTGAATTCTAGTAGTGTTCCATCATTATTTTCTCAGCAAAACTAAAACCAGTTACCATCTTTTGTTCTTTCAACAAGTATTTTTGAAAGCCTGCTATTGGCAGGTCATGTGACACAATGGTAAACAAAGTAGAGCTGTGCTTCCTGAGCTTAAATATCAGCGAGGGGCATAGACATTATTCATGTGTGCACACTCAGTTGCACACACACGTCAGGGAGCTCACAGGTTTTGAAGCAGAATAAGATAGATTCAGGGGATTAAAAAGTAACAGGATGCTGTAATACTTCAGGTAGTTTGGTGAGCAAAGGCTTTTTGAGAAGCCCTTTTCTGAGTGGAGTGGATTAAGCCATGGAACTATCTGGAAGGAAATGTTCGGGTAGAGCAAGCAGCAGCTTCTAACGTGGAAATGTCCTTGGCATGTTGGAAGAGCAGCATGTGGGAGGCCGTGGCTGAAGCGGGGGTGGGGGGTGTGTGGCAGGGCAGGTCAGAGGGTAGGTGTGGGCAGGGTAGACCAAGGGGAGTTCTGAAGGTCATTTAAAGACTTGATTTTATTAGCTAGAAAGTCTGGAGAAGGCAATGGCACCCCACTCCATTACTCTTGCCTGGAAAATCCCATGGATGGAGGAGCCTGGTGGGCTGCAGTCCATGGGGTCGTGAAGAGTCAGACACGACTGAGCGACTGCTCTTTCACTTTTCACTTTTGTGCTTTGGAGAAGGAAATGGTAACCCACTCCAGTGTTCTTGCCTGGAGAATCCCAGGGATGGGGGAGCCTGGTGGGCTGCCGTCTATGGGGTTGCACAGAGTTGTACACGACTGAAGTGACTTAGCAGCAGCAGCAGCAGCTAGCTAGAAAGTCACTCAGTCGTGTCTGACCTTTGTGACCCCATGGACTGTACCAGGTCTCCCACATTGCAGGCGGATTCTTTATCAGCTGAGCCACAGGGAAGCCTCAAGGGAACTTCCCTGGTGGCTCAGATGGTAAAAGCGTCTTCTTGCAATGCAGGAGACCCGGCTTTGATCCCTGGGTGGGGAAGATCCTCTGGAGAAAGAAACAGCAACTCTCTCCAGTTCTCGTGCCAGGAAAATTCCGTGGATGGAGGAGCCTCGTAGGCTACAGTCCATGGGGTCGCAAAGAGCTGGACACAGCTGAGTGGCTTCACTTTCACTTTTCACTTTCTAGCCAGAAAATTGGAGATGATATATCTTTGGAAATCTAATTATTATTTTTAAGTTATATTATTTTAAGTACTAATTATGATTAAAGTTCTCTCTGTGCTAAGTAACTAGCATATGATAGACTTAACACAATTTAAATGTTAAATAATTTATCTGAATAAAATGGTACTGAGATAAAAGTTGAAATTTTAAAGTTACCCTTTGAAGGAACTTTTTAAAATATTTAGGATACTTTACTTAGGTTTGTGATTATTTTCTTCAGCTCTTATGTACCCCATTACTAAAGTTTCCTGTAGTCACTAAAGAAAATTCAGGAAATACAGAAGTACAGATGACATTCATAAGCTCAACATATGAAGAAAACCAGTTGAGTTTTCGTCTCTCCCAACCCTTCCCTCCCGCTTTCAGTACCCTCTGTCCCTCTCTTCTTCCCTCTGTCTTTCACTTTCTTCTTTGTGCCTATGACTTTTCCCCCCTGTTACAGTGTAAACATGTGTATATGTCTAATTTTTTAAAAATTAGGTTATATTCATTTCTTGGAATATTTGATAAATCTTATTTTTATTGACTGTATAATCCCATTGTAAAAATTATTTTTCTTAATTGTTTCCTGGAGTTGGTTATTTAGTTTAGGTTTTCTATTTTATCATCATGTGGGCAGTGAATGTCTTAACACATGGATTTTTTTCTCTTTGTCTTTTTCCTTAGAATGGAATGATTGGCACTGGAGTAATGTAATGGAATAAGGTTTCATCTTAGACATTGTTAAGGTTCATGATACATGTTGCCACATTGTACCATGTCTTGTAAGCCCAATAAATGTTAACTGGTTTGAAAGTAACGGTAGCTGGGTGGTGGTGGGGAGGTGAGGACCTACGGAGTTGCCAAGCTTGAGTGATAGGCTAGGTTAGCCTTTTATTTCCAAATATTTCTTTCTTTTTTATCTTTAATATATATTTCAAGGTGTATATAAAAGCACCATGGAGAACTTTACATGTTACTGCAAACACACAAACACACATGAACTTATTGCTCAGGTCAAGACGCACAGCGCTGCCGCCACCCCAGAGCTCCTGCCCTTCTGGTTCCCGGTCTCCAAGAGGAAGCTTTCAGCATTTCCCTCCAGGCCTGTTTGCTCAAGTTCGTTTTGTTTTGTTTCTGTGAAACCCTTCATCATGTTTAAAGAAGTTCCCTTCTGTACCGGTTTACTAAGAATTTTGTGTTTTGTTCTGTTTGTTTGAATTTAATGCTTTTTTTGTTGTTGTTGCAGCTTTTCATTACTGTATGACTTTTCTCCTTCACTATGTTAATATATTGAATTACATATTATTTAAAATCTTAAACCTAACCTGATTTCTGAGGTAAACCTAATTTGGTTTTACAGTATTACTCTTTTTATGTATTTCTGGATTCAGTTTGATATTCTGTTAATAGTTTTGTATCAGTGAGGTGGCCTATATTGTCCTTGTCAGGATTTGAAATCAGCGGTTATCTCATACTAGCCTTATAAAATGAGCTGACCCTCATTTTCTATTCTGAAAAAGTTTAAGTAGGACTGAATTGTTCCATTAAATTTCTGTGAGAATCTGGCCGAGAAGCCATCTGGGCTGGTAATTTTCTTTGTGGAAAGATTTTTAATTACTCCTTTGATTTTTAATTTTTAACCTTCTCAGATTTTCTGTTGATTATTTTGGTAGTTTTCCCCCTAAGAAGTTGTCCTTTTCATCTAAACTTTTTAAATTTACTAGCATAAAATTATTTATAATAAATATTAGTATCCGTTTAATGGTTGCAGTAAAGAATTATCTTATTGTATCTGTTATAGGCTAAAACTACCTTCTGTTTTTCCTCATTCAGTCTCCCTGGGAATTTAGTAGTCATTCAAAGGAACCAAATTTTGAATCTTGCTGATTCCTTTTCTTTTTATTACATATTTGTTCTCTATTGCATTGATTTCCACTCTTTATTTCCTTCCTTCTACTTTTTGGGATTTACTTTTTTGTTCTTTTGCTAACTTCTTGTAGATCACTACTTTTCAGCATTTCTCCCTTTTAAATATATGCATTTAAGGCTGAGCATTTCCCTCTAAGTACTGTTTCAGCTAGCAACATTACTCAAATTTTAATATATAGTACTTTTATAATTCACTTTAAAATGGTTTCTAATTTTCACTGGTATCTACTTTAACACTTGGATAAGTTGAATGTATTATATTTCTCGATTTCTGAACACATGGAGATTTTCTAGTTGTTTTCAAATGTCTTTTATTTCTAACAACATAAGATATGTCATCAGAGAACTCTTAACAACATAGCAATGTCATCAGAGAACAATCTCAGTGTTTCAAAGGTCTGTGATTTCAGACCTTTAACATTTGAGATCTGCACTGTGGCCCCAGTATATTATTTTTTCCCTATAGCTATTGAATGTGGTGTTCTAATATATTTACATTGGATCTTGCTGGTTAATCCCGTATTTCAAATCTTCAGGGTCATAAGTGACCTTTTGTTTGCTTGTATCAATTACACAGACAAGAGTGTATTAAAATATCCCGTTTACCACTGTAGATATTTCCCCTTGTATTCTCTCAGCTTTTGCTTTATTTATTTGAGACATTGCTAGTAGATGAACATATATATACACTGTGCTTGGTTGCTCAGTCATGTCTGACACTTTGCAACCCTTTAGACTGTAGCCCTCCGAACTCCCCTGTCCTTGGGATTTTTTAGGCAAGAATACTGGAGTGGGTTGCCATTTCCTTCTCCAGGGGATCTTCTCGACCCAGGGATTGAACCCACATCTCCTGTGTCTCATGCGTTGCCAGCAGATTCTTCCCCTGCTGAGCCATCAGGGAAGCCTAGTATTTGGATAGAAATGTGTAATAGTTATATCTGCTTAGTGACTTACTGTTACGAAGTATTCCACTTTTATTCTGAAAGTGCATTTTGCATGAAGGTCTAGTTTGTCTGGGATTGATATAACAACACCAGTTTTCTTTTTATTGTTTTCTAAGGCTGATCTACACACGTGGTTTTAAAAAATCATATTCTGCTTTTATGTTATCAAAGCCTGATTGTTTCTTGTCATATCATCTTGGGTGTTTCTAGCATTGTAACATGTAACTTGCTTCAAATGTAGGCACTAATAAGATACTGAGATAATGTCTTACTTGGTTGAATTTAAAAAGTAATGAGCATGATTTTGAATAAGTACTGAAGTTGTTTTAGGTTTCTCTTATTTTAAACGTTAAAAAATGTAGTTTTGTCAGGAAGAGACTTAAAGATTTATATTCTTGAGCAGATATTACCGGCGTGCAGTATACATATCAAAACCTGCAAGAGAAAACGAAATGAAAATAAATATGCTGTCCCTGTCTCTTCCCTGGTGGCATAGACGGAAAAGAACCTGCCTGCAATGCAGGAGACCCTGCTTCAGTTCCTGGGTTGGGAAGACACGCTGGAAAAGGAATGGCAACCCACTCCAGTATTCTTGTCTGGAGAATTTCCTGCACAGAGGAGTCAGGTGGGCTATAGTCCATGGGGGTCACAGAATCAGACACAACTGAACGACTCACACTTTGACTTTTCATCCCTGTCTCTTAGTTATACATGTCCCCTCCACAGAAGCAATCACTGTGTGATTAACACAGGTAACAGTGTAATCACTGTGACCAGTTTGTTGATTAGCTTTTCACACTGTAGTCCACAGAAACCCAAATTTTGCAAATTCAGCTTGTTAGGTGGGCAAATATATACACTACTGTGGTAAACTCTAATTTGTGTCTTCATCACAAGGTAGCATTCTAGAACATGCATTTTAAATCATAATGATAACTCTCATTCAAGCTCCAGAACAGTTTTTTTTTTTACTTCAAAAGTTACAAAGCAGATACTGGAAGAGGATAAACAGCTTTCTGCTTCAGTCTGATTAGCCAGTCCTTCAGTTTCGAAATCCTACTGGTTTGGGCTTTAACAGAAGTGGTCCCGTGGTTAAGATAATTGGGGAAATTCTGACAAGGATGGCTCATTTGCTAGCTATTCAAGGGGGTGGTTAGGAGGAATTTCTGTTATGGATTACAGTAAGGTGAAAGAATCTGTGTATTTTGCTTATTCTCTGCCTACATGAGCAACAAGTGCTGAGTAGGGCTAGAGGATCGGCTTCCGGGGTCATTCACTCACTCATCTGGCTGGCAAGTTGGTAGTCATTGTAAGGACACTCAGGTAACCTTATGGAAAGGCCATCCTGGGACCCAAATGTTGACCTTTCCATAAGGTTACCTGAGTGGCCTGAGTGTCCTGATAACCCAGAGGCTGGCTCCACAGTAAGCAATCCAAGGGACCAGGGTAGAAGCCACAGTGTCTTACAGTGACGTAGCCTCAGAAGTCACACGCTTCTGCAATGTTTTATTGGTCACTCATGTGTGCTTAGTCATGTTCAATTCTTTGTGACCCTGTGAACAGTAGCCCAGCAGGCTCCTTTGCTCTTGGGATTCTCCAGGCAAGAATACTGGAGTGGGTTGCCATGTCCTCTTCCAGGGGATCTTCTGACCCAGGGACCGAATTCGAGTCTCCTGCGTCTCCTGCATTGGCAGGTGGATTCTTCACCGCTGAGCCACTGGGAAGCCACTGGTCACTCAGGTCAGCTCTGTTCAGCATAGGTGAACACTGTGCTAAAGCTTGCATATCAGAATTTAAAGATTTTTAAGGATAGTCTTTGAAAGTGGCTCTGGTGCCACTCCCCATTTAAATAAGCATTGGATCAGCGATCTTAGAGCTGGTGCTTTTGGTAATCTCAAGGTGAATTTATTCAAAAAAGTAATGCTTTTAGGGTGCTGCATACTTTTCTATTATGCATTGCTCAGGAAAATGCCTGTTTGATTGCCAACGTTTTCACAGTGATTTATTTTTTGTTGTATTTGATGCCTGATAAGAACAACATTCACGTAATCTGGGAATATCTAAAGAATTAGTATTCTGGCTTCCTCTTAGAAATTGTAGAATACATCCTCGAGCTTTAATGTGGTGCTGAGACCTTGCCTGCCTTATCTATTGATGTTACTGCTTTAATCTAGCCATTGGATCCAGGTGTCATTCAGAACCCTCACTGTATAGAGGGCATTTTTATTCAGAAAATAATGAATTCTGACTATACTCTTCACAAAATAAGGTGGTGTGAGTGGTAAAGAACCCACCTGCCAGGGCAGGATATGTAAGATACGTGGGTTCAATCCCTGGGTTGGGAAGATCCCCTGGAGGAGGACATGGCAACCCACTCCAGCATTCTTGCCTGGAGAATCCAATGGACAGAGGAGCCTGGTGGGTTACTGTCCATAGGGTCGAAAGAGTCAGACGCGACTGAAGTGACTTAGCACATACATACTCAGGCTGCTGTAATAGTGTGGAAGAGCAAGGCTGCCCCTGTAAGGGAAGAAAAAAAAATTGTCCCTGTATTCTTTGTGACAGAAATCTTCAGAGGAGTAGGTATTTGAAGATTTAAGTCTCATAGGGAGAGGGCCAGGAAATTTGTGAATCCGGTATCTGTTTATTTTAAATGTATCCAAGTGAAATATCAGATAGATAGTTGGATATTCACAGAAGAAGGTTAGGATTTAAATTCGAGATTTAACATCATTCAGTTCAGTTCAGTCACTCAGTCGTGTCCGACTCTTTGCGACCCCATGAACTGCAGCACGCCAGGCCTCCCTGTCCATCGCCAACTCCTGGAGTCCACCCAAACCCATGTCCATCGAGTCAGTGATGCCATCCAACCATCCCATCCTCTGTCTTCCCCTTCTCCCCCTGCCCCCAATCCCTCCCAGCATCAGGGTCTTTTCCAATGAGTCAACTCTTTGCATGAGGTGGCCAAAGTACTGGAGTTTCAGCTTCAGCATCAGTCCTGCCAATGAACAGCCAGGGCTGATCTCCTTCAGGATGACCTGGTTGGATCTCCTTGCAGTCCAAGGGGCTCTTCAGGAGTCTTCTCCAGCACCACAGTTCAAAAGCATCAATTTTTCGGTGCTCAGCTTGCTTTATAGTCCGACTCTCACATCCATACATGACCACTGGAAAAACCATAGCCTTGACTACGCGGACCTTTGTTGGCAAAATAATGTCTTCTTTTTAATAGGCTGTCTAGGTTGGCCATAACTTTCCTTCCAAGGGGCAAGCGTCTTTTAATTTCATGGCTGCAATCACCATCTGCAGTGATTTTGGAGCCCCCCAAAATAAAGTCAGCCACTGTTTCCACTGCTCCCCCATCTATTTGCCATGAAGTGATGGGACCAGATGCCATGATCTTAGTTTTCTGAATGTTGAGCTTTAAGCCAACTTTTTCACTTTCATCAAGAGGCTCTTTAGTTCTTCCTCACTTTCTGCCATAAGGGTGGTGTCATCTGCATGTCTGAGGTTATTGAAAGGTTATTAAAGCCTTGGGAGTAGGTGAGAAAACAGGAGAGAAAGCAGTCCTAGTACAAGTCCTCAGGCACTCATGTTTTAGAAGACGCCTGAAGAGACAAAACAAACCAATAGAGGAAATCAGAGGGAGGAGGAAAGCCAGAAGAACAAGTAGAGGACAAGAGAAGACATCTACTTCAAGTAGAAGAGAGTGGTCTGCTTGGTCTAATGTTCCTGAAGAGGTTACTGTACTAAGATGAGGCAATGGAATTAGGCCGCTGGGTAGTCATTAGTGACCTTGACAATTGAGTTTCAGGAGATTGTTTAGGATTAGGGTGGGTTAAAGAGTAAATTAAAGGTGAGAAAATAGAGATAGGAAATGAAGGCCACTAGATGAAGAAGTTTTGCTGTGAGTAGAACAAAGAAATGGTCATATCTAATTGGTGGGGCGGGGGAGGTGAAGGGGAGCTGAGGTCAGGAGAGGAATTTCCTGGCCCAGAGATCGAAACCAGGTCTCCTGCATTGCAGTCAGATTCTTTACCATCTGAGCTATCGGGAAGTCCTGAGGAATTTCTTAAGATGTGTAATAATAGAGCACATTTGTTCATGATAGTGGTTCAGTAGAAGAGGAGAAACTGACTATACGGGAGAGAGAGAGGTTAGTCAGTGGTTTTCTTGCAAAGACAGGAGTAGTTGGACTCCATGCCCACGTTAGGGTATTGATCTTTGATAGAAGCAGTGCTGCTTTTTCTATTTTAATAGAAGAGAAGCAGTGTAGAAGCACTACAATTCTACCGATCTTACGGGACTTGGCAAAGAAAGTTTTTTTAAAGATTTATGAAGTAAATATAAGTTTCAGTTTTAAAAATATTTATCTATATTGAAAGAAGGAATTAAATTTGTTAGTTTGCCTTGATTTCCCTTTCTCTCTTTCACTTTTATAGTGTTAAGTGTTCATGTTGAACTCTTACTGTGATTCATTCTCTCAATCCCTAAAATGAATCTGTGTATTAGATCTACTCTGAGTAGTGCAAGTGACCCAGAGGTTTCTGATTTGATTGACACAATCCAGTAATGCCAGGTAGATTTGGTTTTGTCATTTTACTTAAGAATAAATTTGGATTGTTTACCCTGTAATAGAAAACATTTATCTTCAGATACTCAGAAATGAAATAATTTTATAGGCTATACATTGCCTTACCTGCTAAAATTCAGCATAAAGCAGGAGGGAGGGACGACATTAAAAAAAGCAGGAAATGGTAGTATAGAATTAGGCAATGCTATCTTCAGTATATCGGGTATTGAAAAGGTCATTGTTTTCTCATCCAAGGTAAGAACTTGAGGATACCGTGTAAGAATAAAAGTCTTGACCCAAGTATTTGGTTTGAGGTTCTAAGAAATAAACATCATTGTTACGCCATAAATTTATTCTTGCATATACAGTAGATTTTGTCTTTAATGTCAATTTAAAAATTGGACTTTTTCTTATCAAATCAAATGTATTTCCAGGGCTCTTTTGTGTGCTATAAACTGTAAAAATGATTGGCCAAGTGATCTAAGTATTTTAAATGTTAAGGTGATGGTAGTTTTAATTGTGTTTTGGAAAAAAGGCTATTTTTTAAAAACTCATTCTGTGTGCTCCTTTTTCTTGAATTCACAGTGATACCATAAACATTTGGTGCTGTTTTGGTAATTTAAGTCCCTGAACTCTTTAGTGTTGACATCTCATCTTTATGGAGGAGGGTTTCTAAGTTTGTATTGTAAATTGTACCTTTGGGAGCAGTGTTATAGCTGTTTTAGGTTTTTAGTAAAGATCAAAGCTGAAAACATTAAACAAGACAACAAGACATGATTTTAAAAAGACACATGGGGAGACATAAAATTCTGCTTTAAACATTTATTAAAAAAAAAATTAATCAGAATTTGATTTTTTTTTTCCCCAGACGAAAGATTGCTTAAAACATTGGATGACCAGAAAGTGGAATTTTATCAGATTAGAGCACATTAAGAATTTAGAAAAAACGTTTCCTTTACTAACGAGGAGATGTTTGAATATTTTTTAATTTGGTAAAATGATTGTCAGAGGTGATTTTTTAGTTCTTTGTCTTATTAAAAACATAAATTAGTAAGTATGCTGTCAAAATTGTCAAAATAAGACTAATTAAAACAATTAAGTTTATTATAGAGTGTAAAATTTTGTGTGTTTTTTTTCCTGTTGTTATGTTTTTCAATTGAAAAAGTCTTTGGTCATTAGTTTTAACTATAAATTAGTAGTTTATGCATATAATGCTTGGTTATTTCTTCTCTAAAGTAAGAAATATCAACTGGTTCTATTAACTTTTGTAAATCTTGCCATAATCATGTATCCTTCCTTATTTGAAATGTCTGTATTTTTCATTGCCTATAAGAAGATGTCTAAAGTTTTTAGCCTACCAGACAAAATGTAAAACTGCCCTAAAATTCCTAAATATCTTTAAAGGCTACTTCTCTTGCTACTTTCTCTCTGAACTCATTCTTGATTGCCTAGCCAGAAATTATCAAATCTCTCATCCTTTGGTACAGATGTTACCTCGTATTAAAACTTTTCTTGTGCACATTTGTAAGTTGATATCTTACTCCTCTTTGTATCATCTACATTCATACATTCAGCAGTGTTATTGGATGTCTGCTGTGCCCCAAACACTGTTGTAGGTGTGAAGGCAACAGCAGTGCATGAGAATCCAGGTCCCTATCCTCATGAAATTTATGTTCTAGTTTGGGAATGATAATGAGGGAGACAAAATTAAATAAACAGATAGATGCCTAGAGCCTTTTAGATGTTAAATGTTTTGAGGAGAAAACAGTGTATATGATAGAAGGTTTAAGGACAGTACCAGTGTTGATTTGATGGCGACGGAAGATCTCTTTGAAGATGTGACATTTATGCCAAAGCTGAACGATAACAGTGGAGCAGTCATTTGAAGATTTGGGAGCAGAGTTCTCGAACTGAAAGACAGACAGTGCAAAGGCATTAGAGAGAGGAAAGAACGGGGGAGGTGGGGGAAGAGGGTGGGAATGGAAGCAGGAGGTAGGTTATACAGTCTTGTAAGCAGAGGTAAGGGATTTGAAATTTATTCTAATTTAATTTCGAAGCCTGAGAATTGTTGTTTAGTCGATAAGTTGTGTTTGACTTTGCAACCCCATAGACTGTAGCCCATCAGGCTCCTCTGTCTGTGGGATTTCCCAGGCAAGGCTACTGAAGTGGCTTGCCATTTCCTTCTCCAGGGCATCTTCCCCACACAGGGATCAAACCTGCATCTCCTACATTGGCAGGCGAGTTCTTGACTACTGAGCCACCAGGGAAGCCCCGCATTTACGGGTTCATGTGATTACATTGGGCCCACTCAGGGCCACCCTCCCCCTCCTTTATTGAGAGTGTACTATACAACCAGCACAGTACTAGGCACTGATGTGTATTGCTGAGCAAGCAAAGATTTTAATCCAAAAGCCACATAAAAACAAGACGGAAGTGACCTCCATTCTCAAGGAAAGTCCATGTCAAAATGTCCAGGACCATAGTGCTCTGGAATTGGCCTACTTGAATCATAGGAGTTTGACTGTGGTTGTAAGAGTTATTCCTTACAAGTTACAAGGTAACTTTCTCATGTCTCTCAGTTCAGCTCAGTTCAGTCACTCGGTCGTGTCTGACTCTGTGCGACCCCATGAACTGCAGCACACCAGGCCTTCCTGTCCATCCCCAAATCCCAGAGTCCATCCAAACCCATGTCCATCGAGTTGGTGATGCCATCCAACCATCTCATCCTCCATCGTCCCCTTCTCCTCCTGCCCTCAGTCTTTCCCAACATCAGGGTCTTTTCAAATGAGTCAGCTCTTCACATCAGGTGGCCAAAGTATTGGAGTTTCAGCTTCAGCATCAGTCCTTCCAATGAACACCCAGGACTGATCTCCTTTAGGATGGACTGGTTGGATCTCCTTGCAGTCCAAGGGACTCTCGAGTCTCCTCCAGTACCACAGTTCAAAAGCATCAATTCTTCGGTGCCCAGCTTGCTTTATAGTCCAACTCTCACATCCGTACATGACCACTGGAAAAACCATAGCCTTGACTAGACGGACCTTTGTTGACAAAGTAATGTCTCTGCTTTTTAATATGCTGTATAGGTTGGTCATAACTTTCCTCCCAAGGAGTGAGCGTCTTTCAATTTCATGGCTGCCATCACCATCTGCAGTGACTTTGGAGCCCAGAAAAATAAAGTCAGCCACTGTTTCCTCATCTGTTTGTCATGATGTGATGGGACCGGATGCCATGATCTTCGTTTTCTGAATGTTGAGCTTTAAGCCAGCTTTCTCACTCTCCTCTATTTCACTTTCATCAAGAGACTCTTTAGTTCTTCTTCACTTTCTGTCATAAGGGTGGTATCATCTGCATATCTGAGGTTATTGATATTTCTCCCGGCAGTCTTGATTCCAGCTTGTGCTTCCTCCAGCCCAGCATTTCTCATGATGTACTCTGCACATAAGTTAAATAAGCAGGGTGACAATGTACAGCTTTGACATACTCCTTTTCCTATTTGGAACCAGTCTGTTGTTCCATGTCCAGTTCATTTTTTGTTTGTTTGTTGTTTTTTGTTTTTTTCCATGTCCAGTTCTAACTGTTGCTTCCTGACCTGCATACAGGTTTCTCAACAGGCAGGTCAGGTGGTCTGGTATTCCCGTCTCTTTCAGAATTTTCCTGTTTGTTGTGATCCACACAGTCAAAGGCTTTGGCAAGTCAACAAAGCAGAAATAGATGTTTTTCTGGGACTCTCTTGCTTTTTCGGTGATCCAGCAGATGTTGGCAATTTGATCTCTGGTTCCTCTGCCTTTTCTAAAACCAGCTTGAACATCTGGAAGTTCACGGTTCACGTATTGCTGAAGCCTGGCTTGGAGAATTTTGAGCATTACTTTACTAGCGTGTGAGATGAGTGCAATTGTGTGGTCGTTTGAGCATTCTTTGGCATTGCCTTTCTTTGGGGTTGGAATGAAAACTGACCTTTTCCAGTCCTGTGGCCACTGCTGAGTTTTCCAAATTTGCTGGCATACTGAGTGCTGCACATTGACAGCAAGCATCATCTCTTAGGATTTGGAACAGCTCAACTGGAATTCCATCACCTCCACTAGCTTTGTTCATAGTGAGACTTCCTCAGGCCCATTTGACTTCGGACTCCAGGATGTCTGGCTCTAGGTGAGTGATCACACCATCGTGATTATGTGGGTTATGAAGATCTTTTTTCTCATGTCACTACATGGTTCTTTATTGCATCCACACTGGTCTTAACTAAAGCAGATATTTTCAATGCCAGCATTGGATAAATGTCAGCCAAACAGAGCCAAAACAAACTTTGCCATTGTTCTGAGCTTTAGGGCAAGGGTCACAGTGCTCTGGGGCTCATCTTCCCCATGTAAGCTCATTCTTTAGAGTGTGTTCCTTCTTTAGGGTTGCAGGTTACCATATGGCATGCAGAGAAAGTGCCAAACGAGTGACAGTGAATCTTGTCTCCTTTTTTTTTAAAGTCTGCTAATTAATAACTTTAGTTAACATCTGCCAAGTCCTTCTTACCATGTAATATAGCGTATTCACTACCGCAACACCAGGGCATACATGTTTGACGTCTTTAATATCATATAAGAGCAGTGAAGCAGAATTAACTCTGACAGAGTTAATTTTTGAGTCATTCCAGTTTTTAAATTTCTTTTACCTTTACTTATATGCCTACCTTCAAGGATTACCTTGATAGTGACGCCTGATAGATTAGCCATACTCCATAAGACAACCCGAAACTGTTTATCTTTAGTTTTAGCTATTTAACTTACTGAACATAAAAATGTGGAAATGCCTCTTGCATTTAAAGAGATTTTGTTCTAGATATCTTCCAGAGAAAGCTGTGGTTACTCATTGATAAAAAGTTGTGGGTCAAGAAAATTTATTGATACTGTCTAAGCTGTTTGAGATTTTTTGTTTTCACTTATTCTGATTATTTAAAAGATGTATTCACTCAATAAATGTTTATTGAGCAGCGCTAGGTGCTAGGATGATAATAACTGAACACGTAACTTCTTTTGGTAATTAATTAATTTATTTCAATTGGAAGCTAATTACTTTACAGTGTTGTAGTGTGTTTTGCAGCACATTGACATGAATCAGTCATGGGTGTACATGTGTCCCCCATCCTGAACCCCCTCCCACCTCCCTCCCCATCCCATCCCTCTGGGTCATCCCAGTGCACCAGCCCTGAGCACCGTGCCTCATGCATCAAGCCTGTCCGGGTGATCTGTTTCACATATGATAATATACATGTTTCAATGCTATTCTCTCAAATCATCCCACCCTCGCCTTCTCCCCCAGAGTCCAAAAGTCTGTTCTTCACACATGTGTCTCTTTGGCTGTCTCGCATATAGATAGGGTCATCGTTACCGTCTTTCTAAATTCCATGTATATGCGTTAGTACACTGTATTGGTGTTTTTCTATCTTCACTCTGTATAAATAGGCTCCAGTTTCATCCACCTCATTAAAACTGATTCAAATGCATTCTTTTTAATGGCTGAGTAACATTCCACTGTATATGTGTACCACAGCTTTCTTATCCGTTCGTCTGCCGATGGACATCTAGGTTGCTTCCATGTCCTGGCTATTGTAAACAGTGCTGCGATGAACATTGGAGTACATATGTCTCCTTCAATTCTGGTTTCCTTGGTGTGTATGCCTAGCAGTGGGATTGCTCGGTCGTATGGCAGTTCTATTTCCAGTTTTTTAAGGAATCTCCACACTGTTCTCCACGGTGGCTGTACTAGTTTGCATTCCCACCAACAGTGAAAAGACAGCCTTCAGAATGAGAGAAAATAATAGCAAACAAAGCAGCTCGCAAAGAATTAATCTCAAAAACATACAAGCAACTCCTGCAGCTCAGTTCCAGAACAATAAAAGACCCAATCAATAAATGGGCCAAAGAACTAAACAGACATTTCTCCAAAGAAGACATACAGATGGCTAACAGACACATGAAAAGATGCTCAACATCACTCATTATCAGAGAAATGCAAATCAAAACCACAATGAGGTACCATGTCACGCTAGTCAGAATGGGTGCTATCCAAGAGTCTGCAGGCAATAAGTGCTGGAGAGAGTGTGGAGGAAAGGGAACCCTCTTACACAGTTGGTGGGAATGCAAACTGAACACGTAACTTTTTAGGAATCATGAGACTCTGAAGGAGAAACAAGCTGCTCTGGGAGATAACACAGTCATCGTTTAGTAACTGTGAGTGGTTGGTTCTGAGACCTTGGAGGATATCAAAACCCAGAGATGCTCAAGTCCCTTTTATTAATATAAAACAGTATAGTATTTACATATAGTCTACATATATCCCTCCCATTATACTTTAAGTCGTCTCTAGGTTTGTTATAATAACCTTGTAAGTGCTATGTAAGTAGTTGCCAGGCTGCTTGGCAAATGCAAGTTTTGTCTTTTGGAACTTTCCCCAGATCTTTTCTGTATATTTTTGACCCGTGGCTGGTTGAATCCACAGTGGTTGAATGGAGAACCCAAGGATACAGAGCACCTACTGTACGTATATCTAGGTAGGTGGTCTAGCATGATCTGCTCATGAGGATTTGACCAACACTGGCTTGCCACTTCACTGTGGGTGGACCTGAATTAACCTTGAAATTTCTTCGAGCCTCAGTTTTCTATGTATGTGAATAGTAATCTTTAATTGGAGTTCCTGTGCCCTTTTGCAGTAGCACTAGCAATTTTGAATTAATTTGTATTAAGAAAGGCTCCCCCACAATTTATATATGTACCTGAATCTGCCTTTGGCTCCCTTACTTTTCTTCTCCTTCAAATGTGATGATTTCAAATTGTGTCCAAACTAGAGGTACTTAACTTTTGGAGGAAAAAATACAGAAATAATGTGTGTTAGTTGGTAGAAGTGTTATAAAATTTAGAAAAATGACGATTTTTATCATTTCTACACCCAGGGAAGACCCTTGACATTTTAGTGATCTTTCAGTCTTCTCTGTGCACATACATAGTTCATTTAAAAAAAGACAAGGCTAGTTGGCTAGATAGTATCATATTACAAATACAGTATGTATTTAACTTTAATTCATAATTATTATGATCACTGTCATTTAATAAATTTATATAATTATTAGATTATATAAATTATGCAACTATCATAACTTATATAATTTAACAAAATATTTATAATATATGTTATCTAGTTATAAATATTTGTGTATTAATAATTTGATAATTCTGCATTTTCACTTAATGCCACATGAATTACATAATACAATTGTATCTAATTATCTTCTATGACATAATTTAATTTTGTTAAGGTTGGAATGATGCATTTCTCAAATGTTTGGTAGAAGGTGTTTATAAAGCCATTTGAATCTGGTATTTTTGTGTGTGTTGGACAGAGGAAAGGGGAAACATTTAAACTCCTCTAGCTTTCAGTAGTTGTAGAACTATTAAGATTATCTATTTCTTTCTTGAGTCAATTCCCCCCACCTTTAAACTGTGTTCACTTTATATATTTGGGATCTTGTCTGTCTCTAATATTCAATCTTTTAAAGAAACTAACCTTTTGCTCTGATCTTCAAACTTTACAAAAACGTATACAATGAAAAGGAAGGCATCTTCTCAGCAGAGCTGAGACCTTTCCAGAGGCAGTCAGTGTACTTTTTCTCAATGACATTTTTATCTTTTTACAACCCTTTTATTTTTTTACTAAAACAGGATGAACAGTATGAGACGTAGTGATCTATACTCTCTTGTTTTCTCTCTTCTTTTTGTTTGTTTGTACATCAACCTCATTTTTAATGCCAGTGTAATATTCCACTTCATGGATGTATCCTGTTTAATTAAAAGTAGTTATGCTTTTTTCCCAGTAAAAACCTGTCCCATTTGTTTGATATAACCTAAGAACTTGATTTATTAACCCTATTGTAGTAATAGACATAATCATTTCAGAGGTCCAACAAGCCTTCCATGTGCCTTACCCTTTCACAAATAAGTTGAAATTAAAATGTTCGTTGCTCTATAATAGCCTCCTTGGAAGAGGGTATGTTCCATTTAAGTATTTTTAATTACAAACACAACTCTCTTCTGTAATTTAAATGCCATGTGATGTTGTTAGCACTTGAACCCCTGTTTCTTCTATAACTTACCCTAATGTGCAGTTTGAGAGATAGGTGCCGTCTTATGCTTCCTCATGGCTGCCCTGCTGCCCTTGCCACTTATTTATTTATTTATTTTTCATTTATTTTTATTAGTTGGAGGCTAATTACTTTACAGTATTGTAGTGGGTTTTGTCATACATTAACATGAATCAGCCATGGATACACATGTGTTCCCCATCTCGATCCCCCCTCCCACCTCCCTCTCCACCCGATCCCTCTGGGTCTTCCCAGTGCACCAGCCCCGAGCACTTGTCTCATGCATGCAACCTGGGCTGGTGATCTCTTTCACCATAGATAATATACATGTGTCGATGCTGTTCTCTCGAAACATCCCACCCTCGCCTTCTCCCACAGAGTCCAAAAGTCTGTTCTGTACATCTGTGTCTCTTTTTCTGTTTTGCGTATAGGGTTATCATTACCATCTTTCTAAATTCCATATATATGTGTTAGTATGCTGTAATGTTCTTTATCTCTCTGTCTTACTTCATTCTGTATAATGGGCTCCAATTTCATCCATCTCATTAGAACTGATTCAAATGAATTCTTTTTAATGGCTGAGTAATATTCCATGGTGTATATGGACCACAGCTTCCTTATCCGTTCGTCTGCTGATGGGCATCTAGGTTGCTTCCATGTCCTGGCTATTATAAACAGTGCTGCGATGAACATTGGGGTGCACGTGTCTCTTTCAGATCTGGTTTCCTCGGTGTGTATGCCCAGAAGTGGGATTGCTGGGTCATATGCTTGCCGCTTATTTCAAGTTCATCTTCTTACATGTCTTTGAGATGCTACCTTTACTATGACTAACTTTTCATATACTTCTGGAATTAAAAAAAATGTGTTCCCTTGGTTGATCTGCCAGTATCATAGCTTTTTAAAGTCTTTTTATTTTTAAATGACTTTGTACTTATAAAAAAGAAAAATAAGAGAGTTCCTATGTACCCTTCAGTTAGTTTCTCCTAATGTTAACATCTTATATATCCATAGTATAATGATAAGAGCTAAGACATTAGCTTACTGATACAGTACATTTGACTTCGTACTCTTTTACTTATAATGGCTTTGCAGCAATTATTTAATATGTCATAGGAATACTCTTGCTCTTCCCTTCATATTTTCCCTTTTTTTTTTGCTTGTTTTTTCTTTCCAGTTGTCTAGCTGTAGCAAACAAAATAAAAAAAATTTTTTATATAGTATTTATTTGGGGACCATGTAAAATTAACTCAGGGAGAAAGGACATCATTATGCTACTGAATCTTTAGTACAGAAGCAAGATATGTCTTTCCATTTGTTGAAATCTACCTTTGTGTCTCTCAGAAGTGTTCCATAGTTTTTCTCATACATGTTTTGAACACTTTATTCAGTTTATGCCTGTTTTTTTTTAAATTATAGATAAGATCTTTTCTTTCATTTTATCGTTTATCTGGTTTCTCTTTGTACATATAAAGGAAAGATTTCTTTATGTTTTGCACTTGACTAAACTACTAGATTATCTTGTTGTAGTAATATTTAGTTGGTTCTTTTGGATATTCTAGTTATTTAATTGTACCCCTACCAGTAGTATTCCTTTCTAATTTCATTCTCTGTGTTGACTGATAAAAATGAGTAACAGTGGTAAAAATGGGGATTTCCCTGACTCTAGTAATATAGTATATCTAGTATTTCCTCATCGGGTGGTGCTGGCTTATTGTGGGTCTGAAATATATTGTGTTTAAAAAGTGTGCTTTTATATCCAGTATTTTCAATAAGAATGGGCATTGAGTTTTTAAGGCGTCTTTTCATCACCTTCGGCATGATAATATTTTTCTTCTATGTAGCTCTATTAATGTGTTGGGTGATATCAGTTTTACAACAGTGACTTTTGTTGTAAATTTTTGTTGATCTAAGTCAAATCCCTTGTGACTATACAGTGGAAGCGAGAAATAGATTTAAGGAACTAGATCTGACAGACAGAGTGCCTCATGAACTATGGACGGAGGTTCATGACATTGTACAGAAGACAGGGATCAAGACCATCCCCAAGAAAAAGAAATGCAAAAAGGCAAAATAGCTGTCTGAGGAGGCCTTACAAATAGCTGAGGAAAGAAGAGAAGCCACAAGCAAACAAGAAAAGGAAAGATACACCAATTTGAATGCAGAGTTCCAAAGAATAGCAAAGAGAGATAAGGCAGTCTTCCTCAATGATCAGTGCACAGAAACAGAGGGAAACAATAGAATGGGAAAGACTAGAGATGACTTCAAGAAAATCAGAGATACCAAGGGAATATTTCTTGCAAAGATGGGCTCAATAAAGGACAGAAATGGTATGGACCTAACAGAAGCAGAAGATGTTAAGAAGAGGTGGCGAGAATACACAGAAGAATTGTACAAAAAAAGATCTTCACAACACAGATAACCACCTTGGTGTGCTCACTCACCTAGAGCCAGATATCCTGGAATGTGAAGTCAAGTGGGCCTTAGGAAGCATCACTATGAACAGAGCTAGTGGAGGTGATGGAATTCCAGCTGAGCTACTTCAAATCCTAAAAGATGATGCTGTCAAAGTGTTGCACTCAGTAGGCCAGCAAATTGAGTGGCCACAGGACTGAAGAAGGTCAGTTTTCATTCCAATCCTTAAGAAAAGCAATGCCAAAGAATGCTCAAAGTACTGCACAATTGCACTCATCTCACACACTAGTAAAGTAATACTCAAAATTCTCCAAGCCAGGCTTCAACAATATGTGAACCATGAACTTCCAGATGTTGAAGCTGGTTTTAGAAAACGCAGAGGAACCAGAGATCAAATTGCCAACATCTGCTGGATCATCACAAAAGCAAAAAAAAAAAAAAAAAAAAATGCACGCACCTTAATTGAAAAATGCTCTATTGCTAAAGAGTGCTAACCATCATCTGGCCATGTAGGTTTGCCACAGACCTTCTATTTGTGAAAAAACACAGTATCTGTGAAGTGCAATAAAGCAAAGCCCAGCGGGGAAAAAAAAAAAAAAAAAAAAGCAAGAGGGTTCCAGAAAAACATCTATTTCTGCTCTACTGACTATGCCAAAGCCTCTGACAGTGTGGATCACAGCAAACTGGAAAATTCTGAAAGAGACGGGAATGCCAGACCACTTGACTTGCCTGTTGAGAAACCTGTATGCAGGTCAGGAAGCAACAGTTAGAACTGGACATGGAACAACAGACTGGTTCCAAATAGGAATAGGAGTACGTCAACGCTGTATCTTGTCACCCTCCTTATTTAACTTATATGCAGAGTACATCATGAGAAACCCTGGGCTGGATGAAGCATAAGCTGGAATCCAGATTCCTGGGAGAAATATCAATAACATCAGATATGCAGATGACACCCTCCTTGTGGCAGAAAGTGAAGAAGAACTAAAGAGCCTCTTGATGAAAGTGAAAGAGGAGAGTGAAAAAGGTGGCTTAATGCTCAACACTCAGAAAACAAAGTTCATGGCATCCGGTCCCATGATTTCATGGCAAATAGATGGGGAAACAGTGGAATCAGTGGTAGACTTTATCTTTCTGGGCTCCAAAATCACTGCAGATGGTGACTACAGCCAAGAAATTAAAAGATGCTTACTCCTTGGATGAAAATTATGACCAAGCTAGACAGCATATTAAAAAACAGAGACATTACTTTGCCAGCAAAGGTCTGTCTAGTCAAGGCTATGGTTTTCCCAGTAGTCATGTATGGATGTGAGAGTTGGACTATAAAGAAAGTTTAGCACCAAAGAATTGATGCCTTGGAACTGTGATGTTGGAGAAGACTCTTGAGAGTCACTTGGACTGCAAGGAGATCCAACCAGTCCATCCTAAAGGAAATCAGTCCTGAATATTCATTGGAAGAGCTGATTTTGAAGCTCAAACTCCAATACTTTGGCCACCTGATGTGAAGAGCTGACTAATATGAAAAGACCCTGGTGCTGGCAAAGGTAGAAGGCAGGAAGAGAAGAGGATAACAGAGGATGAGATGGTTGGATGGCATCACCGACTCAGTGGTCATGAGTTTGAGAAAACTCCAGCACTTGTTGATGGACAAGCATGCTGCAGTCCATGGGGTAGCAAAGATTCGGACATGACTGAGCAACTGAATTGAACTGAACTGAGTGCTTCCTTGGTGGCTCAAATGGTAAAGAATCCACCTGTAATGCAAGAGACCTGGGTTTGATCCCTGGGTTGGAAGATCCCTTGGAGGAGGGCATGGCAACCCACTCCAGTAATGCATCACTAGCTGCATTTCAGAGCCACAGGCTTAAATGATAATTTGGATGCATGTGTGCCTGCTAAGTCATCATTTAACAGACATCTCAGACTCTTTGGTACCCCATGGGCTATTGCCCATCACGCTCCTTTGCCCATGGGGTTTTGCCAGAAAGAATACTGGAGTGGGAAGCCCATCCCCATCTCTTTCCTCTGATTCAAGCCCTGACAGTCTCTTTCCTTTACTTCAGGTCCTCACACACATACATACACACACACACACACACACACACGAGGAGAGAGTGGGGTGTATTAGATTTTAAGGCCGCTGTAACAAATTGCCATGAAGTGGGTAGCTTAAAACAATGGGTATTTATTGTCTCACAGTTTTGGAGCCTCTACATCTGATATCAAGTTGTTGACACGACTGTGTTTCTCCTCAAATCTGTAGAGAAATCCTCACTTGCCTCTTCCTCAGTTTTGGTGGCTGGCCAGCAGTCTTTGGTGTTCCTTGGCTTGCAGGTGCACGACACCAATCTTTGCCTTTGCCATCAAACAGCCTTCTCCCCGTGTGTCTGTTCCTCTGTTTGGCTGACTTCTTATAAGGACACTAGTTATTGGATTAGGGGTCCACCTACTCCAGTATGGCCTCATTTGAACTTAATTACATCAGCAATGATCCTATTCCCAAATAAGTTCATATTGTTGAGTACTTGAGGTTAGGAATTCAACATTTCTTTTGAGGAGTGGGAGAATATTCAACCAACAACAGATGGTAACCATGAGGAGAGCATCCCACAGAAACCAAAGACATTGCCTTGATTCCAGAATTTATTCCAAGAAGGAGTCCTACTACAGTGGGGGTAGAAGATCGAAGAATCTTTTGAAGTATGTATTCCCACCTACTATTTGGTTTGCTTATGGACTAACTGGGTTTAATTGACAGGTGTATGCTATCATGAGTTAATGATATTAAAGAAACTGAATGCCTTCATATAAAGCCTGAATGGCACTGGATACAGGATAGCGGCCCTATTCTTTCTCGTAGTTTCCCCCAGCTATCCTGTTTGGAGGGAAATGATGGTGTATAATTTTGATGAGCAAATGGGAGAAGTGATTGTTGTGATGAGGCTGTCACTCTTTGCCAGAGAACTGTCTTTGATGTCTAAAGTATTACTTGGGACCTAGATGAAAGAGTCATAAAATAACAAGCCTAACCAAGGGGATGCAGCTAGCATTTAGGAAATGCACCCATTTTTCTGTATCTCCTCTTTTCCTTTGATCAAACGTGTACACATTATTAATAAAAAGAAATACAAGTTTTAAAAAGACATGAAGAGGGAATGGTCAAATGAACCCTGCCAGAGTCCAAAAGAAAAAAAAAATCACAGCAATTTCACATCAGGCCCTTTGTTGAGATCCTATACAAGAACAGCAGTATGATTGGGGTTCTTAAATGGCAGTGGCTGAAATGGCTAATAAAAGCCTGCTAATGACACAGAATCAAATCACCAAACAAACCCATCTCAAAATCCAGTTTCTCTTGAAGGGAAGGGCATGAACTTTATGGTTGGCACTGTCTCTTAATGTAGGACCTTAGGCAAGTTACTTAATCTCTCTCAAGTTTGCTATGTATAAAACTAAGGATAACTACCTAGCAAGGCTGTAATGACCATTAAGCCAAACGCAGGACACATGTAACAGGTGCTTCACTAAATCGAAGCCTTCCACCTCCCAGCCCTGCAAATATATGCAAAATATAATCTTTGCCCACTACCCCTCACCTACTCTTCATCTCATTCTCTTCCTCTCTCTCTCACTCTGCAAAGGTTCTTATTTATAATCTAGCAGAGGGTATATAAACAGGAAATGACTTGCATTTAATTTTAAAAACCAGTGTAAAACAATGTAGTATACCCCTGGCTACTTAAGTGCTGACAAACTCGACATTCCTAAAAACAGCAAACACATATTGAGTGATCATTCATGCCAGGCATGGTGCTAGGCAAGGAGTATTCACTAGTAAGTGAAACATCTTCCCTCCCTGGTGGAGTTCAGTTTAGTGAACTGAATGGTGAAGAAGCAATGAATATATAATTGAAAAATATGTTCAGTGCCCATAAAGAAATGATCAGGTGAAATGATGGAGACTAATGAAAGGGCAGGTGGGATACTTAGTTTAGGAAGGATGGCCTTTCTGAGGTGACATTTAAACTGAAACCTGAAAGATGAGAAGCTAGATGTGTAAAGAACAAGAGCAAGTGTCTTCAAGACAGTGGAATCAGCATGTCCAGCGAGGCAGTCAGGAGCTAGAAGTGTTTGATGAGGAGTTCTGGCAGTGTCAGCAAGATGGAGGGGCTGCCATGAGGTAAAAATCCAGTTCTTACCATGGCCTCAATGTCCCACCTAAACTGCCCCGGTCCTCCACCCCGCCCCCCTACATATCCTCCCCAGGTGTCCACATCACCTAGTCTTTCTGTCCTTTATGTGCTGGTCTCACTCCCACCTCAAGAATGAGAGGTTTGCTGCATTTGCTGTTCTTCTGTCTAGAACGCTCTGGCTGGATGATTCTCATAGCTTCTGGCCCCCGTGGTCAGTGAGGCCTCAGATCAAGTGTCATCTCTGGAGAGAGATCGCTAATTACCACCCCTCACCCAACATTAACTTTTGGTGGTTTTTTCCTCTTCCCATCCCTCACCACTATCAAACGTTATTTTGTTGATTTTTTGAAGTTTGTTTTTTTTGTTTGTTTGTTTTATACTCTCCCCTAAAATAGAAGTCCCATGAGTTTATTTTCCTTATTGCTATAACCTAGAACCATATCTAGAATATAAATGAAACTCAAATATTCCTTGTTGAATTTACAATGAATGAAATAAAGCTTAAAGAGGTAAGGCGAGGTATTAGAAAAGAACTAACCAAATTGTGTGAGAGTAAGGACTTCCTGGAAGAGGTATGCTTTAAGTTATTAAAATCAAAGGGGCAAGAGAGCGAAGGTGGTGTGCAGGTAAGAAACAAGAATTGTGGAGGACGGAGGAACCTGGTGGGCTGCATTCCATTGGGTTGCTAAGAGTCGGACAGGGCTGAGCGACTTCACTTTCAGTTTCATGCATTGGAGAAGGAAATAGCAACCCACTCCAGTGTTCTTTCGTGGAGAATCCCAGGGACCGGGGAGCCTGGTGACCTGCCATCTATGGGGTGGCACAGAGTCAGACACAACTGAAGCGACTTAGCAGCAGTAGCAGTTAGCGCTGAAGCCGCGTTTTACTAATCTTTCACCAGCGCCTGTCCCGGGACCTGGCACACAGATAGGGTTTTACACAATGACTGACTGTGAGGTGCGCAGAAGGGTCTATTAACTCGGCTGCGGTGCAGTTTGTGGCTGGCCACTAAGCCTGGCAGCACCCGTGCGAGGGAGCAGACGGCTTTGCGGAAGACGGCCTCGGCGGGTGGGGGGTGGGGTGGGAAGCGCCCCCCGCGCCTGCGCGTTATGGCGGGGAGCCGGCAGCGTCGGCGCGCGCCTGCGCAGTGCGGTCTTTCCCGCCTCCGACAAGATGGCGGCGGCCGAGTAGCGCGGGGGCGGTTTGTGGCCGCAGGAAGCCCGGCCGCTGCAGCGGGCCGAGGCGGGATGCTGTTCCCAGGGAGCGCCGTTGGCCACCGGTGAGGAAGGTCAAGCACAGAGCTGCCTTCCAGAGCCCCCCGGCGCCCCCTACGTACACCCCCGTCTGCTCGAGTGCGGTCGCCGCTTTGCCGACTTCGCTACCGCCCTGTGCTGTCGGGTCCGGAGCTCCGGCGGCGGCAGGGGCTGTGTCCGGCAGGAGAGGAAGCGCCCGGGCTGCGTCCGTGCTTCTGTCCGCGGGGCGAGCGTCTGGCAGGTGGGTGAAGCTGCAAGCTTCGGTGTCTCCTCTTGGGGCAAGTCACCTCCCCATCTTCCTGGTCTCGACCTTTTGCTTCCTTGAGAAGTCTTTTTAACTGTCTGGAAAGCTTTCCCAGGCTTATAGACTTACAAAGAAAAGCTTGCTATCCAGACGCCAGTGGATTTTGTTCATCTTGTCGGGGGGATCCAGCCCCCAGGAGACTTTGATGGTTTTGAGGAATGGTGCCAGTGACGGCAAGTGATTCTTCATCTAAATTAATCCTTTTCTGACTACAGCGAGTCTTCGGTCTCTAAACATTTTTTGGAGGTGGGGGGGCGGACGGAGGGACATATGTATACTAGATCCAGGGAAAGAATTGAGAAGTGGTCCTGGTTTTAAAAGAAGGCTTTGTGAGGGTAAGAAATGTAATAGCCCAAGAAAGGATAAGCGATTTTAGTGATTCTTTTATTCACTGTTAGGCTAAATGGTCCATTGAAGCTTCACAATCTTGTGTTGTCCAAGCCCTTTGTTTTATTTGGAAAGGACTGAAATGGAGAAAACGCTTTTTAAACTTGAAACTTCTCAAATTTCTTGGGTTCTCAATTGTTATTAGTACTACTTGGCAATCTTTCTTGTACTTGATATTTTCTGCAAAATTTAGATTGTGCCAGTGTCATTTCTTCTTCATTTATTACTAGGGCAAGAGTAGTCAGAATTAATGGTGTAAAAAGTGCAAACTGAAGGAGGGATGTGGTAGTGGAGGTTGCCATGTCTGATTTTTCCCAATTTTTTCCTGTAATTGGATAATGTGTCAAGAGCAGCAGAATGGTGAAAAATGAAGCTATGAGTATAAATGGTAGTGTGTCCACTGAGATTGCAATGGGTGGAGCTTTTAAAATTAAATTGAGTGATATCCTTTTTTTGAAGCCATGCTAGGTGCTCTCCAGAGTTTCTAAAGCACAAACTGTTGTTGCCTTATTGGAAATTTATGCTAAAAGTCTTTTAACAGGTGGGTTACAATTGGCCTGACAGATTTAACTTTTTGTTCTACCTCCTGACACACATCTGCCTTAACCTTTATTGTAGACTTTTAGCCTCTTGATGAATTTCTTAAATTTGGAGATAGAATTGTTCATTTTAAAAGGAGAGGAGATATTTTAAGTGTTTGATTCCTGTACGGGCAGATTCATTCACTTGTTTGTTGCTGTGCTATGCTAAGTCGCTTCAGTCACGTCCATCTCCTTGCAGTCTCCACAGGACAGCCAGACTCCTCTGTCCATGGGACTTCTCCAGGCACGAATATTGGAGCAGGTTGCCATTTCCTCCTCCACAGGACCTTCCCGACCTAGGGATCAGAGCCACATCTCTTCTGTCTCCTGCGTTGGCAGGTGGGTTCTTTACCACTAGCGCCACCAGGTAAGCCTGTTTGTTTCCTGCACCCGAGGACTGCGTGTTTTTACAGGCACTTGTCTCTCAATTCTGTGCTTTTAGCTGACGGGGTAGTGCTCAGCCCTAGGCAGTAGCTCATTGCCTGAGGCATTGTGTCAAGACCTGTCTGACCACAAACAAGCACTCTTCCACACTTATGGAACCCGATTTCTCTCTCTCTTTCTTCCCCTCTTCCTGTCTTTAGGAACCCTCCCGTCTTTGTGTCTATTCATTCAATTCTTTAGCCTACTGCTCTTTTCATTTGCCTCCCCTAGTCACCAGGATCCCATGGTCATCAGTTTTTACCAGCCCATCATTGATACCTTAGAATACTTAACTTTATGTCAATTTATCTTTCTAGTGCCCAGTTCTGAACAGGCCTAATCACTATCTTGATCCCTGAAGGATACAAGAGACAGTTGTGTGAGGATTTTGGATTGTTTTCATACCAGTTAGTGTTCTGTTATCCTCCAGATCTATAATGTCGATTGTGAGGGGTTTTTTTTTGTCTTACTTAATGAAAGTGTTTATAGCAAATAACTTGATCTTTTCCTTTCCTGAGAAAAATCTCAAGCATCTGAGGTATAATCTTTTCTATCCTGATATCATTTCTTTATTTACTCTTCTCTGAAAAGAAGGAATTGTCCTTCCTTTTCTTCAAGAGCAACCTTCTCCAGATGTGTCCATGATCATCGCTCTTTATCTTTCTTTCTCAGTAATTATCCATGATCACTCCTTTTTAAGTTTTGCCCTCTCTAGCCTCCATGCATGCTTAAATATACCTTTGCCAGGGCTGCCAAACACCGTGCTGTGTGCCGTGCAGCTCACAGAAGCCAGTCTGAATTTTGAGCCTGCTGTGCCACTGTATTTTTATTCTTTAATCCTAGGAGCCTGGTGTAGTTGTTGTTCAGTCGCTCAGTTGTGTCCAACTCTTTGCAACACCAAGAACTGCAGCATGGCAGGCTCCTCTGTCCTCCATTACCTCCTGGGGTTTGCTCAAATTTATGTTCATTGAGTCGGTGACACTACCTAGCCATCTCATCCTCTACCACCTCCTTCTCCTTTTGGCTTCAGTCTTTCCTAGCATCAGGGTCTTTTCCAGTGAGTTGGCTTTTCGCATCAGGTGGCCAAAGTATTGGCGCTTCAGCTTCAGCATCAGTGCTTCCAGTGAATATTCAGGGTTGATTTCCTTTAGGATTGGTTGATCTTCTTGCAGTCCCAGGACGCTTAAGAGCCTTCCCCAGCACCACAATTCTCAATTCTTTGACACTCAGTCTTTATGGTCCAACTCTCACATCCATACATGACCACTGGAAAAACCATAGCCTCGACTCGACGGACCTTTGTCGGCAAAGTGATGTCTCTGCTTTTTAGTATGTTGTTGAGGTTTGTCATAGCATTTCTTCCAAGGAGCAAGCATCTTTTAATTCCATGGCTGCAGTCACCATCCACAGTGATTTTGGAGCCCCCAAAAATAAAGGTCTGACACTGTTTCCACTGTTTCCCCATCTATTTCCCATGAAGTGATGGGACCAGATGCCATGATCTTAGTTTTCTGAATGCTGAGTTTCAAGCCAACTTTGTCATGCTATTCTTTAACCCTTATCAAAAGGCTCGTTAGTTTCTCTTCACTTTCTGCCCTTAGAGTGATATCATCTTCATATCTGAGGTTATTGATATTTCTCCCAGCAGTCTTGATTCCAGCTTGTGCTTCATCCAACCCAGTGTTTCTCATGATGTATTCTGCGTAGAAGTTAAATAAGCAGGGTGACAAGATACAGCTTTATTATAACTCTTTCCCAGTCAGTTGTTCAATGTCCGATTCTAACTTGCTTATTGACCTGCATACAGGTTTCTCAGGAGGCAGGTAAGGTGGTCTGGTACTGGTGTTTCTTTAAGAATTTTCCACAGTTTGTTACCATCCACACATTCAAAGGCTTTAGCGCAGTCAATGAAGCAGAAGCAGACGTTTTTCTGGAATTCTGTTGCTTTCTCTATAATCGAACAAATGTTGGCAGTTTGCTCCCTGGTTCCTCTGCATTTTCAAAACCTAGCTTGTACATCTGAAAGTTCTAGGTTCACATTCTTTTGAAGCCTAGCTTGAAGGATTTTGAGCGTAACCTTGTTAGCATGTGAAATGAGTGCCATTGTATGGTAGTTTGAACATTCTTTGACATTACCTTTCTTTGGGATTGGAATGAAAACTGTGACCTTTTTCAGTCTTGTAGCCACTACTGAGTTTTCCAAATTTGTTGACATATTGAGTGCAACACTTTAGCAGCATCATCCTTTAGAATTTCAAATAGCTCAACTGGGATTCCGTCACCTCCACTAGCTTTGTTGGTAGTAATGTTCCCTAAGGCCCCCTTGACTTCACGCTCCAGGATGTCTGGCTCTGGGTGAGTGACCACAGTGACTGGTGTACTGTTCTCTGTGTATTCGTGCCACCTCTTCTTGATATCTTTTCCTTCTATTAGGTGCGTACCATTTCTGTCCTTTATGGTGTCCATCCTTGCATGAAATGTTCCCTTGATGCCTCCAGTTTTCTTGACGAGATCTCTAGTCTTTCCCATTGTGTTGTTTTCTTTGCATTGTTCACTTAAGAAGGGTTTCTTATCTCTTCTTGGTATTCTCTGGATCTCTGCACTCAGTTGAGTATATCTTTCCCTTTCTCCCTTGCCTTTCACTTCTCTCCTTTCCTCAGCTCTTTCTAATGTCTCCTCAGACAATCACTTAAGCTTCTTGCATTTCTTTTTCTTGGACTAGTTTGGTCACTGCCTCCTATACAATGTTACGAACCTCTTTCCAGTGATGAACCTCGTATATAAACTCATATAAAACATATGAATCTCTTTCAAAAAACTCATATATGAACCTCTTTCAGTTTTACGAATCTGGTAGACACTTTCTCTACCAGATCTCATCTCGAATCCATTTGTCACCTCCACTGTATAATCATAAGGGATTTAATTTAGGTCGTATCTAAATGACCTAGTCGTTTTCCCTACATTCTTCACTTTAAACCTGAATTTTGCTATTAGGAGCTCACGACCTGAGTCACAGACAGCTCCAGGTCTTCTTTTTGCTGTCTGTGTAGAGCTTTTCCATCTTCAGCTGCAAAGAACATAATCTGATTTTGGTATTGACCATCTGGTGATGTCCGTGTGTATAGCTGTCTCTTGGTTGTTGGAAAAGGGTGTTTGCTATGACCAGCGTGTTCTTTTGACAAAACTCTGTTAGCCTTTGCCCTGCTTTTGCCCTCCAAGGCAAAACTTGCCTATTATTCTGGGTGTCTCTTGGCTTCCTATTTTGTATTCCAATCCCCTGTGATGAAAAGGACATCTTTTTTTTTTTTTTTGGTGTTTGTTCTAGAAGGTGTAGTTCGAGAACTACAGCAGTTCTACTTCACAGAACTGTTCAGCTTCAGCTTCTTTGGCATTAGTGGTTGGGGCAGAGACTTAAGATAACACTGATATTAAACAGTTTGCCTTGGAAATGAACTTAGATAATTTTTTTTTTCCTGAGGTTGCACCCAAGTACTGCATTTAGAACTCTTGTTGACTATTAAGGGCTACTTCCTTTCTCCTAAGGAATTCTAGCCCACAGTAGTAGATATAACAGTCATCTGAATTAAATTCGCCCATTCTCATCCATATTAGTTCAGTGATTCCTAAGATGTTCATTCTTGCCATCTGCTTCACCACATCCGATTTGCCTTGATTCACGGACCTGCCGTTCCAGGTTCCCATGCAAAAAAAGAGCAATAGCTCTTTACAGCGTCGGACTTGACTTTAACCATCAGACACATCCACACAACTGAGCGTCATATCCGCTTTGGTCCAGCCACTTCATTCTTTCTGGAACTAACGACTGCCCTCCACTCTTCCCCAGGAGCATATTGGACACCTTTTGATTGTGGTGCTCATCTTCGGTGTCTTATTTTTCTGCCTCATGCTGTTCGTGGGGTTCTCGCAGCAGGACTGCTGGAGTGGTTTGCCGTTCCCTCCTCCAGTGGGCCACGTTTTGTCGGAACTCTTCACCAGGACCCGTCTGTCTTGGCTGGCCCTGCACGGCATGGCCCATGGCTTCACTGAGTTACACAAGCCCCTTCACCACGACGAGTCTGTGATCCATGAAGGGGTATAGTAGAAGGACGTTTACTTTTAAGCTTCAAAGATCTGATTTTGAAATCTACTGAAACCAGTTACTGTCTGTGTGGCTGTGGGCAACTTACTACTCAGGCTGTATTCTTTGTCTGTAAAGTAGAATGTTATACGAGGAAGACATGGCAACCCAATGCAGTATTCTTGTTGGAGAGTCAGCATGGACAGAGGAGCTTGGTGGGCTATAGTCCATGGGGTCACAAAGAGTTGGACAAGACTGAGCGACTAAGGACACCACAGAATGTTATACCTACGTCACAGAGTTGTAATCGACGGAGTTTAACACACGTTACATTTCTTTCCAAGGGTTTGGTGCATTATGGAGTTCTTAAAAGTGTAAATTATTCTTTCCTTTGCACTCTGACTTCCCTTACCATCACAGCACCGAAATTGGTTTTTAAAAAGTCATCTTGATGATCAAATTACCAAAGCTAACAGCCTTATCTCAATAAGCCATGGTTTTCTTAGACCGCTTCTGAAATATACTCCATAGGAATGAAATGATCTGATTTCTTGTTTCTTGGCTTTATAGTTCCTGATTCTCTTATGTCTGAAAGTTTCTTTACATTCCCTGCAGTGTCTCGATTTTGCTCTTTCCCCTAAACATAGCTGTTTCCTGTATCAGTTAGGATGCAAATAGGATTTAAAAACAGAAGAAGTGTATTAGCTCAGGTAATTGGCAAAGGCATAGGTAGGATTAGTTTAAAGGGCAGTTTGTGCATAAGCTTGGCTTTGCTCAGTCCTCAGTCCTCAGTCAGCACAGAGGTTCTGTGTTTCCGTTTCCTCTAAACTGCCCTCCCATTTGGGTTCCTGCTCAGACTGGCTTCCCCTCTAGATTGAATCCAAGTGCTTTCCATCTTTATCTGTAGTGTGGCGACCTTTGTGCTCAGGTTTATCCTTTCATAGTTGCATGTTTCTCTTTCTGCTCCAGGCATCACATTCTGACACAACCACCAAAGACGGGAGGAAGTTTGCCCTCTCATCTCTTGATGAAGCAAGTAAACCTTTTACAGAAAGCCTGTATCAGGTTTCATTTTGGCCTTATTACTTATGCCCTAGTTGCAAGGGGACTAGAAAAACCAATATCTAGCATTTCAGTCTAGGAAGTAATTAGATCAATGGCTACAGGGAAGATAACCAACATTGTCAGTGACATATATTGATAATATTGTATGGAGAAGTAAGCTTAAATGAATGAGAATTTTCAGATAGTAGTGGCATTCTTAAAGCACTGCTTATCTCAAGAGCAGGTATAAGCTGTGCTTAGGACTGAATCAGTCATTTAGATAGTCATGAATGACTAATTAAAATGGATTACTATATAAAATTAGTATATTTGAGTGGTATATCCCAGTTCTTTTAAGGTTGTTGTTAAGAACATTTACGCGTGCACTGTGAGGAATGGATACAGGTAGCAACTAACAGGGAATAGACCTCTGGCTCTTCTTGAAGATGAGTGGTGTTTGGAAATCTGTGGGTCTGGTAGAGACGAGATATACCAAGTGTCCTGTGATGTTTGCCTGCAAAACAAGAATTGTCCCTTCCAGAATACCAATAGTGCCCCTGTACACTGAAAAAACAAATGCTTTGGTTTTTTTCAAAGAATTCGCTGAGATTCCTCTGTATACTTATATTGCAAGTGACAGAAAACCAAATTCAGACTGGCTACACAGTAAAGGGCATGATTAGGTCTTGTCCTTGAACTTCATCTGGGGCTTCATCCAGTCTGAAATCATCAAGGACTTGGCTTAGTTTCTCTGGTCCTGCTCTGGCATTCCTCTTGTTTTGGTTTCGCTCTCAAGCGAACTTATCTCATGGTAGCAAATTACTGTAGCACTTTCAGACTTAATACTCTCATTTCATATGTAAAGTAAAATGAAGCATATCTTTTGTTATTTGGTTTTGCAAGTGTTTGTTGAATGTCATCACTGTTGAAACTTCCCTGAACACCTGCCCCTAAAAGTGGATTACTTCCTCTGTTATGTTACAACTTCACAGAACTCTGTTGCATGCCATGTTCTATGGTTATTATGCTCATATGTCTCATGCATTACCTTGCCTTAATTGTCTGCGTGTTCTTAATGTGTAGAATACTCTCTGACTTACTGGTACACAGTAACCATTTATGGATGAATGAGAGGAAGGAAGGATATAGAAAGGGGCAGAGAAACATAAGAAGTCCCCATTCCTTCCTGTTACTGAACCCTGAATTGTGAACGTTGTACTCCTACCACCAAAGTATGTGTGTAATGCTCTTGTGATTGAGAATGAATTCATTTGAAAGCTTTACTGAATTCTAGTAGTGTTCCATCATTATTTTCTCAGCAAAACTAAAACCAGTTACCATCTTTTGTTCTTTCAACAAGTATTTTTGAAAGCCTGCTATTGGCAGGTCATGTGACACAATGGTAAACAAAGTAGAGCTGTGCTTCCTGAGCTTAAATATCAGCGAGGGGCATAGACATTATTCATGTGTGCACACTCAGTTGCACACACACGTCAGGGAGCTCACAGGTTTTGAAGCAGAATAAGATAGATTCAGGGGATTAAAAAGTAACAGGATGCTGTAATACTTCAGGTAGTTTGGTGAGCAAAGGCTTTTTGAGAAGCCCTTTTCTGAGTGGAGTGGATTAAGCCATGGAACTATCTGGAAGGAAATGTTCGGGTAGAGCAAGCAGCAGCTTCTAACGTGGAAATGTCCTTGGCATGTTGGAAGAGCAGCATGTGGGAGGCCGTGGCTGAAGCGGGGGTGGGGGGTGTGTGGCAGGGCAGGTCAGAGGGTAGGTGTGGGCAGGGTAGACCAAGGGGAGTTCTGAAGGTCATTTAAAGACTTGATTTTATTAGCTAGAAAGTCTGGAGAAGGCAATGGCACCCCACTCCATTACTCTTGCCTGGAAAATCCCATGGATGGAGGAGCCTGGTGGGCTGCAGTCCATGGGGTCGTGAAGAGTCAGACACGACTGAGCGACTGCTCTTTCACTTTTCACTTTTGTGCTTTGGAGAAGGAAATGGTAACCCACTCCAGTGTTCTTGCCTGGAGAATCCCAGGGATGGGGGAGCCTGGTGGGCTGCCGTCTATGGGGTTGCACAGAGTTGTACACGACTGAAGTGACTTAGCAGCAGCAGCAGCAGCTAGCTAGAAAGTCACTCAGTCGTGTCTGACCTTTGTGACCCCATGGACTGTACCAGGTCTCCCACATTGCAGGCGGATTCTTTATCAGCTGAGCCACAGGGAAGCCTCAAGGGAACTTCCCTGGTGGCTCAGATGGTAAAAGCGTCTTCTTGCAATGCAGGAGACCCGGCTTTGATCCCTGGGTGGGGAAGATCCTCTGGAGAAAGAAACAGCAACTCTCTCCAGTTCTCGTGCCAGGAAAATTCCGTGGATGGAGGAGCCTCGTAGGCTACAGTCCATGGGGTCGCAAAGAGCTGGACACAGCTGAGTGGCTTCACTTTCACTTTTCACTTTCTAGCCAGAAAATTGGAGATGATATATCTTTGGAAATCTAATTATTATTTTTAAGTTATATTATTTTAAGTACTAATTATGATTAAAGTTCTCTCTGTGCTAAGTAACTAGCATATGATAGACTTAACACAATTTAAATGTTAAATAATTTATCTGAATAAAATGGTACTGAGATAAAAGTTGAAATTTTAAAGTTACCCTTTGAAGGAACTTTTTAAAATATTTAGGATACTTTACTTAGGTTTGTGATTATTTTCTTCAGCTCTTATGTACCCCATTACTAAAGTTTCCTGTAGTCACTAAAGAAAATTCAGGAAATACAGAAGTACAGATGACATTCATAAGCTCAACATATGAAGAAAACCAGTTGAGTTTTCGTCTCTCCCAACCCTTCCCTCCCGCTTTCAGTACCCTCTGTCCCTCTCTTCTTCCCTCTGTCTTTCACTTTCTTCTTTGTGCCTATGACTTTTCCCCCCTGTTACAGTGTAAACATGTGTATATGTCTAATTTTTTAAAAATTAGGTTATATTCATTTCTTGGAATATTTGATAAATCTTATTTTTATTGACTGTATAATCCCATTGTAAAAATTATTTTTCTTAATTGTTTCCTGGAGTTGGTTATTTAGTTTAGGTTTTCTATTTTATCATCATGTGGGCAGTGAATGTCTTAACACATGGATTTTTTTCTCTTTGTCTTTTTCCTTAGAATGGAATGATTGGCACTGGAGTAATGTAATGGAATAAGGTTTCATCTTAGACATTGTTAAGGTTCATGATACATGTTGCCACATTGTACCATGTCTTGTAAGCCCAATAAATGTTAACTGGTTTGAAAGTAACGGTAGCTGGGTGGTGGTGGGGAGGTGAGGACCTACGGAGTTGCCAAGCTTGAGTGATAGGCTAGGTTAGCCTTTTATTTCCAAATATTTCTTTCTTTTTTATCTTTAATATATATTTCAAGGTGTATATAAAAGCACCATGGAGAACTTTACATGTTACTGCAAACACACAAACACACATGAACTTATTGCTCAGGTCAAGACGCACAGCGCTGCCGCCACCCCAGAGCTCCTGCCCTTCTGGTTCCCGGTCTCCAAGAGGAAGCTTTCAGCATTTCCCTCCAGGCCTGTTTGCTCAAGTTCGTTTTGTTTTGTTTCTGTGAAACCCTTCATCATGTTTAAAGAAGTTCCCTTCTGTACCGGTTTACTAAGAATTTTGTGTTTTGTTCTGTTTGTTTGAATTTAATGCTTTTTTTGTTGTTGTTGCAGCTTTTCATTACTGTATGACTTTTCTCCTTCACTATGTTAATATATTGAATTACATATTATTTAAAATCTTAAACCTAACCTGATTTCTGAGGTAAACCTAATTTGGTTTTACAGTATTACTCTTTTTATGTATTTCTGGATTCAGTTTGATATTCTGTTAATAGTTTTGTATCAGTGAGGTGGCCTATATTGTCCTTGTCAGGATTTGAAATCAGCGGTTATCTCATACTAGCCTTATAAAATGAGCTGACCCTCATTTTCTATTCTGAAAAAGTTTAAGTAGGACTGAATTGTTCCATTAAATTTCTGTGAGAATCTGGCCGAGAAGCCATCTGGGCTGGTAATTTTCTTTGTGGAAAGATTTTTAATTACTCCTTTGATTTTTAATTTTTAACCTTCTCAGATTTTCTGTTGATTATTTTGGTAGTTTTCCCCCTAAGAAGTTGTCCTTTTCATCTAAACTTTTTAAATTTACTAGCATAAAATTATTTATAATAAATATTAGTATCCGTTTAATGGTTGCAGTAAAGAATTATCTTATTGTATCTGTTATAGGCTAAAACTACCTTCTGTTTTTCCTCATTCAGTCTCCCTGGGAATTTAGTAGTCATTCAAAGGAACCAAATTTTGAATCTTGCTGATTCCTTTTCTTTTTATTACATATTTGTTCTCTATTGCATTGATTTCCACTCTTTATTTCCTTCCTTCTACTTTTTGGGATTTACTTTTTTGTTCTTTTGCTAACTTCTTGTAGATCACTACTTTTCAGCATTTCTCCCTTTTAAATATATGCATTTAAGGCTGAGCATTTCCCTCTAAGTACTGTTTCAGCTAGCAACATTACTCAAATTTTAATATATAGTACTTTTATAATTCACTTTAAAATGGTTTCTAATTTTCACTGGTATCTACTTTAACACTTGGATAAGTTGAATGTATTATATTTCTCGATTTCTGAACACATGGAGATTTTCTAGTTGTTTTCAAATGTCTTTTATTTCTAACAACATAAGATATGTCATCAGAGAACTCTTAACAACATAGCAATGTCATCAGAGAACAATCTCAGTGTTTCAAAGGTCTGTGATTTCAGACCTTTAACATTTGAGATCTGCACTGTGGCCCCAGTATATTATTTTTTCCCTATAGCTATTGAATGTGGTGTTCTAATATATTTACATTGGATCTTGCTGGTTAATCCCGTATTTCAAATCTTCAGGGTCATAAGTGACCTTTTGTTTGCTTGTATCAATTACACAGACAAGAGTGTATTAAAATATCCCGTTTACCACTGTAGATATTTCCCCTTGTATTCTCTCAGCTTTTGCTTTATTTATTTGAGACATTGCTAGTAGATGAACATATATATACACTGTGCTTGGTTGCTCAGTCATGTCTGACACTTTGCAACCCTTTAGACTGTAGCCCTCCGAACTCCCCTGTCCTTGGGATTTTTTAGGCAAGAATACTGGAGTGGGTTGCCATTTCCTTCTCCAGGGGATCTTCTCGACCCAGGGATTGAACCCACATCTCCTGTGTCTCATGCGTTGCCAGCAGATTCTTCCCCTGCTGAGCCATCAGGGAAGCCTAGTATTTGGATAGAAATGTGTAATAGTTATATCTGCTTAGTGACTTACTGTTACGAAGTATTCCACTTTTATTCTGAAAGTGCATTTTGCATGAAGGTCTAGTTTGTCTGGGATTGATATAACAACACCAGTTTTCTTTTTATTGTTTTCTAAGGCTGATCTACACACGTGGTTTTAAAAAATCATATTCTGCTTTTATGTTATCAAAGCCTGATTGTTTCTTGTCATATCATCTTGGGTGTTTCTAGCATTGTAACATGTAACTTGCTTCAAATGTAGGCACTAATAAGATACTGAGATAATGTCTTACTTGGTTGAATTTAAAAAGTAATGAGCATGATTTTGAATAAGTACTGAAGTTGTTTTAGGTTTCTCTTATTTTAAACGTTAAAAAATGTAGTTTTGTCAGGAAGAGACTTAAAGATTTATATTCTTGAGCAGATATTACCGGCGTGCAGTATACATATCAAAACCTGCAAGAGAAAACGAAATGAAAATAAATATGCTGTCCCTGTCTCTTCCCTGGTGGCATAGACGGAAAAGAACCTGCCTGCAATGCAGGAGACCCTGCTTCAGTTCCTGGGTTGGGAAGACACGCTGGAAAAGGAATGGCAACCCACTCCAGTATTCTTGTCTGGAGAATTTCCTGCACAGAGGAGTCAGGTGGGCTATAGTCCATGGGGGTCACAGAATCAGACACAACTGAACGACTCACACTTTGACTTTTCATCCCTGTCTCTTAGTTATACATGTCCCCTCCACAGAAGCAATCACTGTGTGATTAACACAGGTAACAGTGTAATCACTGTGACCAGTTTGTTGATTAGCTTTTCACACTGTAGTCCACAGAAACCCAAATTTTGCAAATTCAGCTTGTTAGGTGGGCAAATATATACACTACTGTGGTAAACTCTAATTTGTGTCTTCATCACAAGGTAGCATTCTAGAACATGCATTTTAAATCATAATGATAACTCTCATTCAAGCTCCAGAACAGTTTTTTTTTTTACTTCAAAAGTTACAAAGCAGATACTGGAAGAGGATAAACAGCTTTCTGCTTCAGTCTGATTAGCCAGTCCTTCAGTTTCGAAATCCTACTGGTTTGGGCTTTAACAGAAGTGGTCCCGTGGTTAAGATAATTGGGGAAATTCTGACAAGGATGGCTCATTTGCTAGCTATTCAAGGGGGTGGTTAGGAGGAATTTCTGTTATGGATTACAGTAAGGTGAAAGAATCTGTGTATTTTGCTTATTCTCTGCCTACATGAGCAACAAGTGCTGAGTAGGGCTAGAGGATCGGCTTCCGGGGTCATTCACTCACTCATCTGGCTGGCAAGTTGGTAGTCATTGTAAGGACACTCAGGTAACCTTATGGAAAGGCCATCCTGGGACCCAAATGTTGACCTTTCCATAAGGTTACCTGAGTGGCCTGAGTGTCCTGATAACCCAGAGGCTGGCTCCACAGTAAGCAATCCAAGGGACCAGGGTAGAAGCCACAGTGTCTTACAGTGACGTAGCCTCAGAAGTCACACGCTTCTGCAATGTTTTATTGGTCACTCATGTGTGCTTAGTCATGTTCAATTCTTTGTGACCCTGTGAACAGTAGCCCAGCAGGCTCCTTTGCTCTTGGGATTCTCCAGGCAAGAATACTGGAGTGGGTTGCCATGTCCTCTTCCAGGGGATCTTCTGACCCAGGGACCGAATTCGAGTCTCCTGCGTCTCCTGCATTGGCAGGTGGATTCTTCACCGCTGAGCCACTGGGAAGCCACTGGTCACTCAGGTCAGCTCTGTTCAGCATAGGTGAACACTGTGCTAAAGCTTGCATATCAGAATTTAAAGATTTTTAAGGATAGTCTTTGAAAGTGGCTCTGGTGCCACTCCCCATTTAAATAAGCATTGGATCAGCGATCTTAGAGCTGGTGCTTTTGGTAATCTCAAGGTGAATTTATTCAAAAAAGTAATGCTTTTAGGGTGCTGCATACTTTTCTATTATGCATTGCTCAGGAAAATGCCTGTTTGATTGCCAACGTTTTCACAGTGATTTATTTTTTGTTGTATTTGATGCCTGATAAGAACAACATTCACGTAATCTGGGAATATCTAAAGAATTAGTATTCTGGCTTCCTCTTAGAAATTGTAGAATACATCCTCGAGCTTTAATGTGGTGCTGAGACCTTGCCTGCCTTATCTATTGATGTTACTGCTTTAATCTAGCCATTGGATCCAGGTGTCATTCAGAACCCTCACTGTATAGAGGGCATTTTTATTCAGAAAATAATGAATTCTGACTATACTCTTCACAAAATAAGGTGGTGTGAGTGGTAAAGAACCCACCTGCCAGGGCAGGATATGTAAGATACGTGGGTTCAATCCCTGGGTTGGGAAGATCCCCTGGAGGAGGACATGGCAACCCACTCCAGCATTCTTGCCTGGAGAATCCAATGGACAGAGGAGCCTGGTGGGTTACTGTCCATAGGGTCGAAAGAGTCAGACGCGACTGAAGTGACTTAGCACATACATACTCAGGCTGCTGTAATAGTGTGGAAGAGCAAGGCTGCCCCTGTAAGGGAAGAAAAAAAAATTGTCCCTGTATTCTTTGTGACAGAAATCTTCAGAGGAGTAGGTATTTGAAGATTTAAGTCTCATAGGGAGAGGGCCAGGAAATTTGTGAATCCGGTATCTGTTTATTTTAAATGTATCCAAGTGAAATATCAGATAGATAGTTGGATATTCACAGAAGAAGGTTAGGATTTAAATTCGAGATTTAACATCATTCAGTTCAGTTCAGTCACTCAGTCGTGTCCGACTCTTTGCGACCCCATGAACTGCAGCACGCCAGGCCTCCCTGTCCATCGCCAACTCCTGGAGTCCACCCAAACCCATGTCCATCGAGTCAGTGATGCCATCCAACCATCCCATCCTCTGTCTTCCCCTTCTCCCCCTGCCCCCAATCCCTCCCAGCATCAGGGTCTTTTCCAATGAGTCAACTCTTTGCATGAGGTGGCCAAAGTACTGGAGTTTCAGCTTCAGCATCAGTCCTGCCAATGAACAGCCAGGGCTGATCTCCTTCAGGATGACCTGGTTGGATCTCCTTGCAGTCCAAGGGGCTCTTCAGGAGTCTTCTCCAGCACCACAGTTCAAAAGCATCAATTTTTCGGTGCTCAGCTTGCTTTATAGTCCGACTCTCACATCCATACATGACCACTGGAAAAACCATAGCCTTGACTACGCGGACCTTTGTTGGCAAAATAATGTCTTCTTTTTAATAGGCTGTCTAGGTTGGCCATAACTTTCCTTCCAAGGGGCAAGCGTCTTTTAATTTCATGGCTGCAATCACCATCTGCAGTGATTTTGGAGCCCCCCAAAATAAAGTCAGCCACTGTTTCCACTGCTCCCCCATCTATTTGCCATGAAGTGATGGGACCAGATGCCATGATCTTAGTTTTCTGAATGTTGAGCTTTAAGCCAACTTTTTCACTTTCATCAAGAGGCTCTTTAGTTCTTCCTCACTTTCTGCCATAAGGGTGGTGTCATCTGCATGTCTGAGGTTATTGAAAGGTTATTAAAGCCTTGGGAGTAGGTGAGAAAACAGGAGAGAAAGCAGTCCTAGTACAAGTCCTCAGGCACTCATGTTTTAGAAGACGCCTGAAGAGACAAAACAAACCAATAGAGGAAATCAGAGGGAGGAGGAAAGCCAGAAGAACAAGTAGAGGACAAGAGAAGACATCTACTTCAAGTAGAAGAGAGTGGTCTGCTTGGTCTAATGTTCCTGAAGAGGTTACTGTACTAAGATGAGGCAATGGAATTAGGCCGCTGGGTAGTCATTAGTGACCTTGACAATTGAGTTTCAGGAGATTGTTTAGGATTAGGGTGGGTTAAAGAGTAAATTAAAGGTGAGAAAATAGAGATAGGAAATGAAGGCCACTAGATGAAGAAGTTTTGCTGTGAGTAGAACAAAGAAATGGTCATATCTAATTGGTGGGGCGGGGGAGGTGAAGGGGAGCTGAGGTCAGGAGAGGAATTTCCTGGCCCAGAGATCGAAACCAGGTCTCCTGCATTGCAGTCAGATTCTTTACCATCTGAGCTATCGGGAAGTCCTGAGGAATTTCTTAAGATGTGTAATAATAGAGCACATTTGTTCATGATAGTGGTTCAGTAGAAGAGGAGAAACTGACTATACGGGAGAGAGAGAGGTTAGTCAGTGGTTTTCTTGCAAAGACAGGAGTAGTTGGACTCCATGCCCACGTTAGGGTATTGATCTTTGATAGAAGCAGTGCTGCTTTTTCTATTTTAATAGAAGAGAAGCAGTGTAGAAGCACTACAATTCTACCGATCTTACGGGACTTGGCAAAGAAAGTTTTTTTAAAGATTTATGAAGTAAATATAAGTTTCAGTTTTAAAAATATTTATCTATATTGAAAGAAGGAATTAAATTTGTTAGTTTGCCTTGATTTCCCTTTCTCTCTTTCACTTTTATAGTGTTAAGTGTTCATGTTGAACTCTTACTGTGATTCATTCTCTCAATCCCTAAAATGAATCTGTGTATTAGATCTACTCTGAGTAGTGCAAGTGACCCAGAGGTTTCTGATTTGATTGACACAATCCAGTAATGCCAGGTAGATTTGGTTTTGTCATTTTACTTAAGAATAAATTTGGATTGTTTACCCTGTAATAGAAAACATTTATCTTCAGATACTCAGAAATGAAATAATTTTATAGGCTATACATTGCCTTACCTGCTAAAATTCAGCATAAAGCAGGAGGGAGGGACGACATTAAAAAAAGCAGGAAATGGTAGTATAGAATTAGGCAATGCTATCTTCAGTATATCGGGTATTGAAAAGGTCATTGTTTTCTCATCCAAGGTAAGAACTTGAGGATACCGTGTAAGAATAAAAGTCTTGACCCAAGTATTTGGTTTGAGGTTCTAAGAAATAAACATCATTGTTACGCCATAAATTTATTCTTGCATATACAGTAGATTTTGTCTTTAATGTCAATTTAAAAATTGGACTTTTTCTTATCAAATCAAATGTATTTCCAGGGCTCTTTTGTGTGCTATAAACTGTAAAAATGATTGGCCAAGTGATCTAAGTATTTTAAATGTTAAGGTGATGGTAGTTTTAATTGTGTTTTGGAAAAAAGGCTATTTTTTAAAAACTCATTCTGTGTGCTCCTTTTTCTTGAATTCACAGTGATACCATAAACATTTGGTGCTGTTTTGGTAATTTAAGTCCCTGAACTCTTTAGTGTTGACATCTCATCTTTATGGAGGAGGGTTTCTAAGTTTGTATTGTAAATTGTACCTTTGGGAGCAGTGTTATAGCTGTTTTAGGTTTTTAGTAAAGATCAAAGCTGAAAACATTAAACAAGACAACAAGACATGATTTTAAAAAGACACATGGGGAGACATAAAATTCTGCTTTAAACATTTATTAAAAAAAAAATTAATCAGAATTTGATTTTTTTTTTCCCCAGACGAAAGATTGCTTAAAACATTGGATGACCAGAAAGTGGAATTTTATCAGATTAGAGCACATTAAGAATTTAGAAAAAACGTTTCCTTTACTAACGAGGAGATGTTTGAATATTTTTTAATTTGGTAAAATGATTGTCAGAGGTGATTTTTTAGTTCTTTGTCTTATTAAAAACATAAATTAGTAAGTATGCTGTCAAAATTGTCAAAATAAGACTAATTAAAACAATTAAGTTTATTATAGAGTGTAAAATTTTGTGTGTTTTTTTTCCTGTTGTTATGTTTTTCAATTGAAAAAGTCTTTGGTCATTAGTTTTAACTATAAATTAGTAGTTTATGCATATAATGCTTGGTTATTTCTTCTCTAAAGTAAGAAATATCAACTGGTTCTATTAACTTTTGTAAATCTTGCCATAATCATGTATCCTTCCTTATTTGAAATGTCTGTATTTTTCATTGCCTATAAGAAGATGTCTAAAGTTTTTAGCCTACCAGACAAAATGTAAAACTGCCCTAAAATTCCTAAATATCTTTAAAGGCTACTTCTCTTGCTACTTTCTCTCTGAACTCATTCTTGATTGCCTAGCCAGAAATTATCAAATCTCTCATCCTTTGGTACAGATGTTACCTCGTATTAAAACTTTTCTTGTGCACATTTGTAAGTTGATATCTTACTCCTCTTTGTATCATCTACATTCATACATTCAGCAGTGTTATTGGATGTCTGCTGTGCCCCAAACACTGTTGTAGGTGTGAAGGCAACAGCAGTGCATGAGAATCCAGGTCCCTATCCTCATGAAATTTATGTTCTAGTTTGGGAATGATAATGAGGGAGACAAAATTAAATAAACAGATAGATGCCTAGAGCCTTTTAGATGTTAAATGTTTTGAGGAGAAAACAGTGTATATGATAGAAGGTTTAAGGACAGTACCAGTGTTGATTTGATGGCGACGGAAGATCTCTTTGAAGATGTGACATTTATGCCAAAGCTGAACGATAACAGTGGAGCAGTCATTTGAAGATTTGGGAGCAGAGTTCTCGAACTGAAAGACAGACAGTGCAAAGGCATTAGAGAGAGGAAAGAACGGGGGAGGTGGGGGAAGAGGGTGGGAATGGAAGCAGGAGGTAGGTTATACAGTCTTGTAAGCAGAGGTAAGGGATTTGAAATTTATTCTAATTTAATTTCGAAGCCTGAGAATTGTTGTTTAGTCGATAAGTTGTGTTTGACTTTGCAACCCCATAGACTGTAGCCCATCAGGCTCCTCTGTCTGTGGGATTTCCCAGGCAAGGCTACTGAAGTGGCTTGCCATTTCCTTCTCCAGGGCATCTTCCCCACACAGGGATCAAACCTGCATCTCCTACATTGGCAGGCGAGTTCTTGACTACTGAGCCACCAGGGAAGCCCCGCATTTACGGGTTCATGTGATTACATTGGGCCCACTCAGGGCCACCCTCCCCCTCCTTTATTGAGAGTGTACTATACAACCAGCACAGTACTAGGCACTGATGTGTATTGCTGAGCAAGCAAAGATTTTAATCCAAAAGCCACATAAAAACAAGACGGAAGTGACCTCCATTCTCAAGGAAAGTCCATGTCAAAATGTCCAGGACCATAGTGCTCTGGAATTGGCCTACTTGAATCATAGGAGTTTGACTGTGGTTGTAAGAGTTATTCCTTACAAGTTACAAGGTAACTTTCTCATGTCTCTCAGTTCAGCTCAGTTCAGTCACTCGGTCGTGTCTGACTCTGTGCGACCCCATGAACTGCAGCACACCAGGCCTTCCTGTCCATCCCCAAATCCCAGAGTCCATCCAAACCCATGTCCATCGAGTTGGTGATGCCATCCAACCATCTCATCCTCCATCGTCCCCTTCTCCTCCTGCCCTCAGTCTTTCCCAACATCAGGGTCTTTTCAAATGAGTCAGCTCTTCACATCAGGTGGCCAAAGTATTGGAGTTTCAGCTTCAGCATCAGTCCTTCCAATGAACACCCAGGACTGATCTCCTTTAGGATGGACTGGTTGGATCTCCTTGCAGTCCAAGGGACTCTCGAGTCTCCTCCAGTACCACAGTTCAAAAGCATCAATTCTTCGGTGCCCAGCTTGCTTTATAGTCCAACTCTCACATCCGTACATGACCACTGGAAAAACCATAGCCTTGACTAGACGGACCTTTGTTGACAAAGTAATGTCTCTGCTTTTTAATATGCTGTATAGGTTGGTCATAACTTTCCTCCCAAGGAGTGAGCGTCTTTCAATTTCATGGCTGCCATCACCATCTGCAGTGACTTTGGAGCCCAGAAAAATAAAGTCAGCCACTGTTTCCTCATCTGTTTGTCATGATGTGATGGGACCGGATGCCATGATCTTCGTTTTCTGAATGTTGAGCTTTAAGCCAGCTTTTTCACTCTCCTCTATTTCACTTTCATCAAGAGACTCTTTAGTTCTTCTTCACTTTCTGTCATAAGGGTGGTATCATCTGCATATCTGAGGTTATTGATATTTCTCCCGGCAGTCTTGATTCCAGCTTGTGCTTCCTCCAGCCCAGCATTTCTCATGATGTACTCTGCACATAAGTTAAATAAGCAGGGTGACAATGTACAGCTTTGACATACTCCTTTTCCTATTTGGAACCAGTCTGTTGTTCCATGTCCAGTTCATTTTTTGTTTGTTTGTTGTTTTTTGTTTTTTTCCATGTCCAGTTCTAACTGTTGCTTCCTGACCTGCATACAGGTTTCTCAACAGGCAGGTCAGGTGGTCTGGTATTCCCGTCTCTTTCAGAATTTTCCTGTTTGTTGTGATCCACACAGTCAAAGGCTTTGGCAAGTCAACAAAGCAGAAATAGATGTTTTTCTGGGACTCTCTTGCTTTTTCGGTGATCCAGCAGATGTTGGCAATTTGATCTCTGGTTCCTCTGCCTTTTCTAAAACCAGCTTGAACATCTGGAAGTTCACGGTTCACGTATTGCTGAAGCCTGGCTTGGAGAATTTTGAGCATTACTTTACTAGCGTGTGAGATGAGTGCAATTGTGTGGTCGTTTGAGCATTCTTTGGCATTGCCTTTCTTTGGGGTTGGAATGAAAACTGACCTTTTCCAGTCCTGTGGCCACTGCTGAGTTTTCCAAATTTGCTGGCATACTGAGTGCTGCACATTGACAGCAAGCATCATCTCTTAGGATTTGGAACAGCTCAACTGGAATTCCATCACCTCCACTAGCTTTGTTCATAGTGAGACTTCCTCAGGCCCATTTGACTTCGGACTCCAGGATGTCTGGCTCTAGGTGAGTGATCACACCATCGTGATTATGTGGGTTATGAAGATCTTTTTTCTCATGTCACTACATGGTTCTTTATTGCATCCACACTGGTCTTAACTAAAGCAGATATTTTCAATGCCAGCATTGGATAAATGTCAGCCAAACAGAGCCAAAACAAACTTTGCCATTGTTCTGAGCTTTAGGGCAAGGGTCACAGTGCTCTGGGGCTCATCTTCCCCATGTAAGCTCATTCTTTAGAGTGTGTTCCTTCTTTAGGGTTGCAGGTTACCATATGGCATGCAGAGAAAGTGCCAAACGAGTGACAGTGAATCTTGTCTCCTTTTTTTTTAAAGTCTGCTAATTAATAACTTTAGTTAACATCTGCCAAGTCCTTCTTACCATGTAATATAGCGTATTCACTACCGCAACACCAGGGCATACATGTTTGACGTCTTTAATATCATATAAGAGCAGTGAAGCAGAATTAACTCTGACAGAGTTAATTTTTGAGTCATTCCAGTTTTTAAATTTCTTTTACCTTTACTTATATGCCTACCTTCAAGGATTACCTTGATAGTGACGCCTGATAGATTAGCCATACTCCATAAGACAACCCGAAACTGTTTATCTTTAGTTTTAGCTATTTAACTTACTGAACATAAAAATGTGGAAATGCCTCTTGCATTTAAAGAGATTTTGTTCTAGATATCTTCCAGAGAAAGCTGTGGTTACTCATTGATAAAAAGTTGTGGGTCAAGAAAATTTATTGATACTGTCTAAGCTGTTTGAGATTTTTTGTTTTCACTTATTCTGATTATTTAAAAGATGTATTCACTCAATAAATGTTTATTGAGCAGCGCTAGGTGCTAGGATGATAATAACTGAACACGTAACTTCTTTTGGTAATTAATTAATTTATTTCAATTGGAAGCTAATTACTTTACAGTGTTGTAGTGTGTTTTGCAGCACATTGACATGAATCAGTCATGGGTGTACATGTGTCCCCCATCCTGAACCCCCTCCCACCTCCCTCCCCATCCCATCCCTCTGGGTCATCCCAGTGCACCAGCCCTGAGCACCGTGCCTCATGCATCAAGCCTGTCCGGGTGATCTGTTTCACATATGATAATATACATGTTTCAATGCTATTCTCTCAAATCATCCCACCCTCGCCTTCTCCCCCAGAGTCCAAAAGTCTGTTCTTCACACATGTGTCTCTTTGGCTGTCTCGCATATAGATAGGGTCATCGTTACCGTCTTTCTAAATTCCATGTATATGCGTTAGTACACTGTATTGGTGTTTTTCTATCTTCACTCTGTATAAATAGGCTCCAGTTTCATCCACCTCATTAGAACTGATTCAAATGCATTCTTTTTAATGGCTGAGTAACATTCCACTGTATATGTGTACCACAGCTTTCTTATCCGTTCGTCTGCCGATGGACATCTAGGTTGCTTCCATGTCCTGGCTATTGTAAACAGTGCTGCGATGAACATTGGAGTACATATGTCTCCTTCAATTCTGGTTTCCTTGGTGTGTATGCCTAGCAGTGGGATTGCTCGGTCGTATGGCAGTTCTATTTCCAGTTTTTTAAGGAATCTCCACACTGTTCTCCACGGTGGCTGTACTAGTTTGCATTCCCACCAACAGTGAAAAGACAGCCTTCAGAATGAGAGAAAATAATAGCAAACAAAGCAGCTCGCAAAGAATTAATCTCAAAAACATACAAGCAACTCCTGCAGCTCAGTTCCAGAACAACAAAAGACCCAATCAATAAATGGGCCAAAGAACTAAACAGACATTTCTCCAAAGAAGACATACAGATGGCTAACAGACACATGAAAAGATGCTCAACATCACTCATTATCAGAGAAATGCAAATCAAAACCACAATGAGGTACCATGTCACGCTAGTCAGAATGGGTGCTATCCAAGAGTCTGCAGGCAATAAGTGCTGGAGAGAGTGTGGAGGAAAGGGAACCCTCTTACACAGTTGGTGGGAATGCAAACTGAACACGTAACTTTTTAGGAATCATGAGACTCTGAAGGAGAAACAAGCTGCTCTGGGAGATAACACAGTCATCGTTTAGTAACTGTGAGTGGTTGGTTCTGAGACCTTGGAGGATATCAAAACCCAGAGATGCTCAAGTCCCTTTTATTAATATAAAACAGTATAGTATTTACATATAGTCTACATATATCCCTCCCATTATACTTTAAGTCGTCTCTAGGTTTGTTATAATAACCTTGTAAGTGCTATGTAAGTAGTTGCCAGGCTGCTTGGCAAATGCAAGTTTTGTCTTTTGGAACTTTCCCCAGATCTTTTCTGTATATTTTTGACCCGTGGCTGGTTGAATCCACAGTGGTTGAATGGAGAACCCAAGGATACAGAGCACCTACTGTACGTATATCTAGGTAGGTGGTCTAGCATGATCTGCTCATGAGGATTTGACCAACACTGGCTTGCCACTTCACTGTGGGTGGACCTGAATTAACCTTGAAATTTCTTCGAGCCTCAGTTTTCTATGTATGTGAATAGTAATCTTTAATTGGAGTTCCTGTGCCCTTTTGCAGTAGCACTAGCAATTTTGAATTAATTTGTATTAAGAAAGGCTCCCCCACAATTTATATATGTACCTGAATCTGCCTTTGGCTCCCTTACTTTTCTTCTCCTTCAAATGTGATGATTTCAAATTGTGTCCAAACTAGAGGTACTTAACTTTTGGAGGAAAAAATACAGAAATAATGTGTGTTAGTTGGTAGAAGTGTTATAAAATTTAGAAAAATCACGATTTTTATCATTTCTACACCCAGGGAAGACCCTTGACATTTTAGTGATCTTTCAGTCTTCTCTGTGCACATACATAGTTCATTTAAAAAAAGACAAGGCTAGTTGGCTAGATAGTATCATATTACAAATACAGTATGTATTTAACTTTAATTCATAATTATTATGATCACTGTCATTTAATAAATTTATATAATTATTAGATTATATAAATTATGCAACTATCATAACTTATATAATTTAACAAAATATTTATAATATATGTTATCTAGTTATAAATATTTGTGTATTAATAATTTGATAATTCTGCATTTTCACTTAATGCCACATGAATTACATAATACAATTGTATCTAATTATCTTCTATGACATAATTTAATTTTGTTAAGGTTGGAATGATGCATTTCTCAAATGTTTGGTAGAAGGTGTTTATAAAGCCATTTGAATCTGGTATTTTTGTGTGTGTTGGACAGAGGAAAGGGGAAACATTTAAACTCCTCTAGCTTTCAGTAGTTGTAGAACTATTAAGATTATCTATTTCTTTCTTGAGTCAATTCCCCCCACCTTTAAACTGTGTTCACTTTATATATTTGGGATCTTGTCTGTCTCTAATATTCAATCTTTTAAAGAAACTAACCTTTTGCTCTGATCTTCAAACTTTACAAAAACGTATACAATGAAAAGGAAGGCATCTTCTCAGCAGAGCTGAGACCTTTCCAGAGGCAGTCAGTGTACTTTTTCTCAATGACATTTTTATCTTTTTACAACCCTTTTATTTTTTTACTAAAACAGGATGAACAGTATGAGACGTAGTGATCTATACTCTCTTGTTTTCTCTCTTCTTTTTGTTTGTTTGTACATCAACCTCATTTTTAATGCCAGTGTAATATTCCACTTCATGGATGTATCCTGTTTAATTAAAAGTAGTTATGCTTTTTTCCCAGTAAAAACCTGTCCCATTTGTTTGATATAATCTAAGAACTTGATTTATTAACCCTATTGTAGTAATAGACATAATCATTTCAGAGGTCCAACAAGCCTTCCATGTGCCTTACCCTTTCACAAATAAGTTGAAATTAAAATGTTCGTTGCTCTATAATAGCCTCCTTGGAAGAGGGTATGTTCCATTTAAGTATTTTTAATTACAAACACAACTCTCTTCTGTAATTTAAATGCCATGTGATGTTGTTAGCACTTGAACCCCTGTTTCTTCTATAACTTACCCTAATGTGCAGTTTGAGAGATAGGTGCCGTCTTATGCTTCCTCATGGCTGCCCTGCTGCCCTTGCCACTTATTTATTTATTTATTTTTCATTTATTTTTATTAGTTGGAGGCTAATTACTTTACAGTATTGTAGTGGGTTTTGTCATACATTAACATGAATCAGCCATGGATACACATGTGTTCCCCATCTCGATCCCCCCTCCCACCTCCCTCTCCACCCGATCCCTCTGGGTCTTCCCAGTGCACCAGCCCCGAGCACTTGTCTCATGCATGCAACCTGGGCTGGTGATCTCTTTCACCATAGATAATATACATGTGTCGATGCTGTTCTCTCGAAACATCCCACCCTCGCCTTCTCCCACAGAGTCCAAAAGTCTGTTCTGTACATCTGTGTCTCTTTTTCTGTTTTGCGTATAGGGTTATCATTACCATCTTTCTAAATTCCATATATATGTGTTAGTATGCTGTAATGTTCTTTATCTCTCTGTCTTACTTCATTCTGTATAATGGGCTCCAATTTCATCCATCTCATTAGAACTGATTCAAATGAATTCTTTTTAATGGCTGAGTAATATTCCATGGTGTATATGGACCACAGCTTCCTTATCCGTTCGTCTGCTGATGGGCATCTAGGTTGCTTCCATGTCCTGGCTATTATAAACAGTGCTGCGATGAACATTGGGGTGCACGTGTCTCTTTCAGATCTGGTTTCCTCGGTGTGTATGCCCAGAAGTGGGATTGCTGGGTCATATGCTTGCCGCTTATTTCAAGTTCATCTTCTTACATGTCTTTGAGATGCTACCTTTACTATGACTAACTTTTCATATACTTCTGGAATTAAAAAAAATGTGTTCCCTTGGTTGATCTGCCAGTATCATAGCTTTTTAAAGTCTTTTTATTTTTAAATGACTTTGTACTTATAAAAAAGAAAAATAAGAGAGTTCCTATGTACCCTTCAGTTAGTTTCTCCTAATGTTAACATCTTATATATCCATAGTATAATGATAAGAGCTAAGACATTAGCTTACTGATACAGTACATTTGACTTCGTACTCTTTTACTTATAATGGCTTTGCAGCAATTATTTAATATGTCATAGGAATACTCTTGCTCTTCCCTTCATATTTTCCCTTTTTTTTTTGCTTGTTTTTTCTTTCCAGTTGTCTAGCTGTAGCAAACAAAATAAAAAAAATTTTTTATATAGTATTTATTTGGGGACCATGTAAAATTAACTCAGGGAGAAAGGACATCATTATGCTACTGAATCTTTAGTACAGAAGCAAGATATGTCTTTCCATTTGTTGAAATCTACCTTTGTGTCTCTCAGAAGTGTTCCATAGTTTTTCTCATACATGTTTTGAACACTTTATTCAGTTTATGCCTGTTTTTTTTTAAATTATAGATAAGATCTTTTCTTTCATTTTATCGTTTATCTGGTTTCTCTTTGTACATATAAAGGAAAGATTTCTTTATGTTTTGCACTTGACTAAACTACTAGATTATCTTGTTGTAGTAATATTTAGTTGGTTCTTTTGGATATTCTAGTTATTTAATTGTACCCCTACCAGTAGTATTCCTTTCTAATTTCATTCTCTGTGTTGACTGATAAAAATGAGTAACAGTGGTAAAAATGGGGATTTCCCTGACTCTAGTAATATAGTATATCTAGTATTTCCTCATCGGGTGGTGCTGGCTTATTGTGGGTCTGAAATATATTGTGTTTAAAAAGTGTGCTTTTATATCCAGTATTTTCAATAAGAATGGGCATTGAGTTTTTAAGGCGTCTTTTCATCACCTTCGGCATGATAATATTTTTCTTCTATGTAGCTCTATTAATGTGTTGGGTGATATCAGTTTTACAACAGTGACTTTTGTTGTAAATTTTTGTTGATCTAAGTCAAATCCCTTGTGACTATACAGTGGAAGCGAGAAATAGATTTAAGGAACTAGATCTGACAGACAGAGTGCCTCATGAACTATGGACGGAGGTTCATGACATTGTACAGAAGACAGGGATCAAGACCATCCCCAAGAAAAAGAAATGCAAAAAGGCAAAATAGCTGTCTGAGGAGGCCTTACAAATAGCTGAGGAAAGAAGAGAAGCCACAAGCAAACAAGAAAAGGAAAGATACACCAATTTGAATGCAGAGTTCCAAAGAATAGCAAAGAGAGATAAGGCAGTCTTCCTCAATGATCAGTGCACAGAAACAGAGGGAAACAATAGAATGGGAAAGACTAGAGATGACTTCAAGAAAATCAGAGATACCAAGGGAATATTTCTTGCAAAGATGGGCTCAATAAAGGACAGAAATGGTATGGACCTAACAGAAGCAGAAGATGTTAAGAAGAGGTGGCGAGAATACACAGAAGAATTGTACAAAAAAAGATCTTCACAACACAGATAACCACCTTGGTGTGCTCACTCACCTAGAGCCAGACATCCTGGAATGTGAAGTCAAGTGGGCCTTAGGAAGCATCACTATGAACAGAGCTAGTGGAGGTGATGGAATTCCAGGTGAGCTACTTCAAATCCTAAAAGATGATGCTGTCAAAGTGTTGCACTCAGTAGGCCAGCAAATTGAGTGGCCACAGGACTGAAGAAGGTCAGTTTTCATTCCAATCCTTAAGAAAAGCAATGCCAAAGAATGCTCAAAGTACTGCACAATTGCACTCATCTCACACACTAGTAAAGTAATGCTCAAAATTCTCCAAGCCAGGCTTCAACAATATGTGAACCATGAACTTCCAGATGTTGAAGCTGGTTTTAGAAAATGCAGAGGAACCAGAGATCAAATTGCCAACATCTGCTGGATCATCACAAAAGCAAAAAAAAAAAAAAAAAAAGCACGCACCTTAATTGAAAAATGCTCTATTGCTAAAGAGTTCTAACCATCATCTGGCCATGTAGGTTTGCCACAGACCTTCTATTTGTGAAAAAACACAGTATCTGTGAAGTGCAATAAAGCAAAGCCCAGCGGGGAAAAAAAAAAAAAAAAAAAAGGCAAGAGGGTTCCAGAAAAACATCTATTTCTGCTCTACTGACTATGCCAAAGCCTCTGACAGTGTGGATCACAGCAAACTGGAAAATTCTGAAAGAGACGGGAATGCCAGACCACTTGACTTGCCTGTTGAGAAAGCTGTATGCAGGTCAGGAAGCAACAGTTAGAACTGACATGGAACAACAGACTGGTTCCAAATAGGAATAGGAGTACGTCAAGGCTGTATCTTGTCACCCTCCTTATTTAACTTATATGCAGAGTACATCATGAGAAACCCTGGGCTGGATGAAGCATAAGCTGGAATCCAGATTCCTGGGAGAAATATCAATAACATCAGATATGCAGATGACACCCTCCTTGTGGCAGAAAGTGAAGAAGAACTAAAGAGCCTCTTGATGAAAGTGAAAGAGGAGAGTGAAAAAGGTGGCTTAATGCTCAACACTCAGAAAACAAAGTTCATGGCATCCGGTCCCATGATTTCATGGCAAATAGATGGGGAAACAGTGGAATCAGTGGTAGACTTTATCTTTCTGGGCTCCAAAATCACTGCAGATGGTGACTACAGCCAAGAAATTAAAAGATGCTTACTCCTTGGATGAAAATTATGACCAAGCTAGACAGCATATTAAAAAACAGAGACATTACTTTGCCAGCAAAGGTCTGTCTAGTCAAGGCTATGGTTTTCCCAGTAGTCATGTATGGATGTGAGAGTTGGACTATAAAGAAAGTTTAGCACCAAAGAATTGATGCCTTGGAACTGTGATGTTGGAGAAGACTCTTGAGAGTCACTTGGACTGCAAGGAGATCCAACCAGTCCATCCTAAAGGAAATCAGTCCTGAATATTCATTGGAAGAGCTGATTTTGAAGCTCAAACTCCAATACTTTGGCCACCTGATGTGAAGAGCTGACTAATATGAAAAGACCCTGGTGCTGTCAAAGGTTGAAGGCAGGAAGAGAAGGGGATAACAGAGGATGAGATGGTTGGATGGCATCACCGACTCAGTGGTCATGAGTTTGAGAAAACTCCAGCACTTGTTGATGGACAAGCATGCTGCAGTCCATGGGGTAGCAAAGATTCGGACATGACTGAGCAACTGAATTGAACTGAACTGAGTGCTTCCTTGGTGGCTCAAATGGTAAAGAATCCACCTGTAATGCAAGAGACCTGGGTTTGATCCCTGGGTTGGAAGATCCCTTGGAGGAGGGCATGGCAACCCACTCCAGTAATGCATCACTAGCTGCATTTCAGAGCCACAGGCTTAAATGATAATTTGGATGCATGTGTGCCTGCTAAGTCATCACTTAGCAGACATCTCAGACTCTTTGGTACCCCATGGGCTATTGCCCATCACGCTCCTTTGCCCATGGGGTTTTGCCAGAAAGAATACTGGAGTGGGAAGCCCATCCCCATCTCTTTCCTCTGATTCAAGCCCTGACAGTCTCTTTCCTTTACTTCAGGTCCTCACACACATACATACACACACACACACACACACACACGAGGAGAGAGTGGGGTGTATTAGATTTTAAGGCCGCTGTAACAAATTGCCATGAAGTGGGTAGCTTAAAACAATGGGTATTTATTGTCTCACAGTTTTGGAGCCTCTACATCTGATATCAAGTTGTTGACACGACTGTGTTTCTCCTCAAATCTGTAGAGAAATCCTCACTTGCCTCTTCCTCAGTTTTGGTGGCTGGCCAGCAGTCTTTGGTGTTCCTTGGCTTGCAGGTGCACGACACCAATCTTTGCCTTTGCCATCAAACAGCCTTCTCCCCGTGTGTCTGTTCCTCTGTTTGGCTGACTTCTTATAAGGACACTAGTTATTGGATTAGGGGTCCACCTACTCCAGTATGGCCTCATTTGAACTTAATTACATCAGCAATGATCCTATTCCCAAATAAGTTCATATTGTTGAGTACTTGAGGTTAGGAATTCAACATTTCTTTTGAGGAGTGGGAGAATATTCAACCAACAACAGATGGTAACCATGAGGAGAGCATCCCACAGAAACCAAAGACATTGCCTTGATTCCAGAATTTATTCCAAGAAGGAGTCCTACTACAGTGGGGGTAGAAGATCGAAGAATCTTTTGAAGTATGTATTCCCACCTACTATTTGGTTTGCTTATGGACTAACTGGGTTTAATTGACAGGTGTATGCTATCATGAGTTAATGATATTAAAGAAACTGAATGCCTTCATATAAAGCCTGAATGGCACTGGATACAGGATAGCGGCCCTATTCTTTCTCGTAGTTTCCCCCAGCTATCCTGTTTGGAGGGAAATGATGGTGTATAATTTTGATGAGCAAATGGGAGAAGTGATTGTTGTGATGAGGCTGTCACTCTTTGCCAGAGAACTGTCTTTGATGTCTAAAGTATTACTTGGGACCTAGATGAAAGAGTCATAAAATAACAAGCCTAACCAAGGGGATGCAGCTAGCATTTAGGAAATGCACCCATTTTTCTGTATCTCCTCTTTTCCTTTGATCAAACGTGTACACATTATTAATAAAAAGAAATACAAGTTTTAAAAAGACATGAAGAGGGAATGGTCAAATGAACCCTGCCAGAGTCCAAAAGAAAAAAAAAATCACAGTAATTTCACATCAGGCCCTTTGTTGAGATCCTATACAAGAACAGCAGTATGATTGGGGTTCTTAAATGGCAGTGGCTGAAATGGCTAATAAAAGCCTGCTAATGACACAGAATCAAATCACCAAACAAACCCATCTCAAAATCCAGTTTCTCTTGAAGGGAAGGGCATGAACTTTATGGTTGGCACTGTCTCTTAATGTAGGACCTTAGGCAAGTTACTTAATCTCTCTCAAGTTTGCTATGTATAAAACTAAGGATAACTACCTAGCAAGGCTGTAATGACCATTAAGCCAAACGCAGGACACATGTAACAGGTGCTTCACTAAATCGAAGCCTTCCACCTCCCAGCCCTGCAAATATATGCAAAATATAATCTTTGCCCACTACCCCTCACCTACTCTTCATCTCATTCTCTTCCTCTCTCTCTCACTCTGCAAAGGTTCTTATTTATAATCTAGCAGAGGGTATATAAACAGGAAATGACTTGCATTTAATTTTAAAAACCAGTGTAAAACAATGTAGTATACCCCTGGCTACTTAAGTGCTGACAAACTCGACATTCCTAAAAACAGCAAACACATATTGAGTGATCATTCATGCCAGGCATGGTGCTAGGCAAGGAGTATTCACTAGTAAGTGAAACATCTTCCCTCCCTGGTGGAGTTCAGTTTAGTGAACTGAATGGTGAAGAAGCAATGAATATATAATTGAAAAATATGTTCAGTGCCCATAAAGAAATGATCAGGTGAAATGATGGAGACTAATGAAAGGGCAGGTGGGATACTTAGTTTAGGAAGGATGGCCTTTCTGAGGTGACATTTAAACTGAAACCTGAAAGATGAGAAGCTAGATGTGTAAAGAACAAGAGCAAGTGTCTTCAAGACAGTGGAATCAGCATGTCCAGCGAGGCAGTCAGGAGCTAGAAGTGTTTGATGAGGAGTTCTGGCAGTGTCAGCAAGATGGAGGGGCTGCCATGAGGTAAAAATCCAGTTCTTACCATGGCCTCAATGTCCCACCTAAACTGCCCCGGTCCTCCACCCCGCCCCCCTACAAATCCTCCCCAGGTGTCCACATCACCTAGTCTTTCTGTCCTTTATGTGCTGGTCTCACTCCCACCTCAAGAATGAGAGGTTTGCTGCATTTGCTGTTCTTCTGTCTAGAACGCTCTGGCTGGATGATTCTCATAGCTTCTGGCCCCCGTGGTCAGTGAGGCCTCAGATCAAGTGTCATCTCTGGAGAGAGATCGCTAATTACCACCCCTCACCCAACATTAACTTTTGGTGGTTTTTTCCTCTTCCCATCCCTCACCACTATCAAACGTTATTTTGTTGATTTTTTGAAGTTTGTTTTTTTTGTTTGTTTGTTTTATACTCTCCCCTAAAATAGAAGTCCCATGAGTTTATTTTCCTTATTGCTATAACCTAGAACCATATCTAGAATATAAATGAAACTCAAATATTCCTTGTTGAATTTACAATGAATGAAATAAAGCTTAAAGAGGTAAGGCGAGGTATTAGAAAAGAACTAACCAAATTGTGTGAGAGTAAGGACTTCCTGGAAGAGGTATGCTTTAAGTTATTAAAATCAAAGGGGCAAGAGAGCGAAGGTGGTGTGCAGGTAAGAAACAAGAATTGTGGAGGACGGAGGAACCTGGTGGGCTGCATTCCATTGGGTTGCTAAGAGTCGGACAGGGCTGAGCGACTTCACTTTCAGTTTCATGCATTGGAGAAGGAAATAGCAACCCACTCCAGTGTTCTTTCGTGGAGAATCCCAGGGACCGGGGAGCCTGGTGACCTGCCATCTATGGGGTGGCACAGAGTCAGACACAACTGAAGCGACTTAGCAGCAGTAGCAGTTAGCGCTGAAGCCGCGTTTTACTAATCTTTCACCAGCGCCTGTCCCGGGACCTGGCACACAGATAGGGTTTTACACAATGACTGACTGTGAGGTGCGCAGAAGGGTCTATTAACTCGGCTGCGGTGCAGTTTGTGGCTGGCCACTAAGCCTGGCAGCACCCGTGCGAGGGAGCAGACGGCTTTGCGGAAGACGGCCTCGGCGGGTGGGGGTGGGGGGTGGGGTGGGAAGCGCCCCCCGCGCCTGCGCGTTATGGCGGGGAGCCGGCAGCGTCGGCGCGCGCCTGCGCAGTGCGGTCTTTCCCGCCTCCGACAAGATGGCGGCGGCCGAGTAGCGCGGGGGCGGTTTGTGGCCGCAGGAAGCCCGGCCGCTGCAGCGGGCCGAGGCGGGATGCTGTTCCCAGGGAGCGCCGTTGGCCACCGGTGAGGAAGGTCAAGCACAGAGCTGCCTTCCAGAGCCCCCCGGCGCCCCCTACGTACACCCCCGTCTGCTCGAGTGCGGTCGCCGCTTTGCCGACTTCGCTACCGCCCTGTGCTGTCGGGTCCGGAGCTCCGGCGGCGGCAGGGGCTGTGTCCGGCAGGAGAGGAAGCGCCCGGGCTGCGTCCGTGCTTCTGTCCGCGGGGCGAGCGTCTGGCAGGTGGGTGAAGCTGCAAGCTTCGGTGTCTCCTCTTGGGGCAAGTCACCTCCCCATCTTCCTGGTCTCGACCTTTTGCTTCCTTGAGAAGTCTTTTTAACTGTCTGGAAAGCTTTCCCAGGCTTATAGACTTACAAAGAAAAGCTTGCTATCCAGACGCCAGTGGATTTTGTTCATCTTGTCGGGGGGATCCAGCCCCCAGGAGACTTTGATGGTTTTGAGGAATGGTGCCAGTGACGGCAAGTGATTCTTCATCTAAATTAATCCTTTTCTGACTACAGCGAGTCTTCGGTCTCTAAACATTTTTTGGAGGTGGGGGGGCGGACGGAGGGACATATGTATACTAGATCCAGGGAAAGAATTGAGAAGTGGTCCTGGTTTTAAAAGAAGGCTTTGTGAGGGTAAGAAATGTAATAGCCCAAGAAAGGATAAGCGATTTTAGTGATTCTTTTATTCACTGTTAGGCTAAATGGTCCATTGAAGCTTCACAATCTTGTGTTGTCCAAGCCCTTTGTTTTATTTGGAAAGGACTGAAATGGAGAAAACGCTTTTTAAACTTGAAACTTCTCAAATTTCTTGGGTTCTCAATTGTTATTAGTACTACTTGGCAATCTTTCTTGTACTTGATATTTTCTGCAAAATTTAGATTGTGCCAGTGTCATTTCTTCTTCATTTATTACTAGGGCAAGAGTAGTCAGAATTAATGGTGTAAAAAGTGCAAACTGAAGGAGGGATGTGGTAGTGGAGGTTGCCATGTCTGATTTTTCCCAATTTTTTCCTGTAATTGGATAATGTGTCAAGAGCAGCAGAATGGTGAAAAATGAAGCTATGAGTATAAATGGTAGTGTGTCCACTGAGATTGCAATGGGTGGAGCTTTTAAAATTAAATTGAGTGATATCCTTTTTTTGAAGCCATGCTAGGTGCTCTCCAGAGTTTCTAAAGCACAAACTGTTGTTGCCTTATTGGAAATTTATGCTAAAAGTCTTTTAACAGGTGGGTTACAATTGGCCTGACAGATTTAACTTTTTGTTCTACCTCCTGACACACATCTGCCTTAACCTTTATTGTAGACTTTTAGCCTCTTGATGAATTTCTTAAATTTGGAGATAGAATTGTTCATTTTAAAAGGAGAGGAGATATTTTAAGTGTTTGATTCCTGTACGGGCAGATTCATTCACTTGTTTGTTGCTGTGCTATGCTAAGTCGCTTCAGTCACGTCCATCTCCTTGCAGTCTCCACAGGACAGCCAGACTCCTCTGTCCATGGGACTTCTCCAGGCACGAATATTGGAGCAGGTTGCCATTTCCTCCTCCACAGGACCTTCCCGACCTAGGGATCAGAGCCACATCTCTTCTGTCTCCTGCGTTGGCAGGTGGGTTCTTTACCACTAGCGCCACCAGGTAAGCCTGTTTGTTTCCTGCACCCGAGGACTGCGTGTTTTTACAGGCACTTGTCTCTCAATTCTGTGCTTTTAGCTGACGGGGTAGTGCTCAGCCCTAGGCAGTAGCTCATTGCCTGAGGCATTGTGTCAAGACCTGTCTGACCACAAACAAGCACTCTTCCACACTTATGGAACCCGATTTCTCTCTCTCTTTCTTCCCCTCTTCCTGTCTTTAGGAACCCTCCCGTCTTTGTGTCTATTCATTCAATTCTTTAGCCTACTGCTCTTTTCATTTGCCTCCCCTAGTCACCAGGATCCCATGGTCATCAGTTTTTACCAGCCCATCATTGATACCTTAGAATACTTAACTTTATGTCAATTTATCTTTCTAGTGCCCAGTTCTGAACAGGCCTAATCACTATCTTGATCCCTGAAGGATACAAGAGACAGTTGTGTGAGGATTTTGGATTGTTTTCATACCAGTTAGTGTTCTGTTATCCTCCAGATCTATAATGTCGATTGTGAGGGGTTTTTTTTTGTCTTACTTCATGAAAGTGTTTATAGCAAATAACTTGATCTTTTCCTTTCCTGAGAAAAATCTCAAGCATCTGAGGTATAATCTTTTCTATCCTGATATCATTTCTTTATTTACTCTTCTCTGAAAAGAAGGAATTGTCCTTCCTTTTCTTCAAGAGCAACCTTCTCCAGATGTGTCCATGATCATCGCTCTTTATCTTTCTTTCTCAGTAATTATCCATGATCACTCCTTTTTAAGTTTTGCCCTCTCTAGCCTCCATGCATGCTTAAATATACCTTTGCCAGGGCTGCCAAACACCGTGCTGTGTGCCGTGCAGCTCACAGAAGCCAGTCTGAATTTTGAGCCTGCTGTGCCACTGTATTTTTATTCTTTAATCCTAGGAGCCTGGTGTAGTTGTTGTTCAGTCGCTCAGTTGTGTCCAACTCTTTGCAACACCAAGAACTGCAGCATGGCAGGCTCCTCTGTCCTCCATTACCTCCTGGGGTTTGCTCAAATTTATGTTCATTGAGTCGGTGACACTACCTAGCCATCTCATCCTCTACCACCTCCTTCTCCTTTTGGCTTCAGTCTTTCCTAGCATCAGGGTCTTTTCCAGTGAGTTGGCTTTTCGCATCAGGTGGCCAAAGTATTGGCGCTTCAGCTTCAGCATCAGTGCTTCCAGTGAATATTCAGGGTTGATTTCCTTTAGGATTGGTTGATCTTCTTGCAGTCCCAGGACGCTTAAGAGCCTTCCCCAGCACCACAATTCTCAATTCTTTGACACTCAGTCTTTATGGTCCAACTCTCACATCCATACATGACCACTGGAAAAACCATAGCCTCGACTCGACGGACCTTTGTCGGCAAAGTGATGTCTCTGCTTTTTAGTATGTTGTTGAGGTTTGTCATAGCATTTCTTCCAAGGAGCAAGCATCTTTTAATTCCATGGCTGCAGTCACCATCCACAGTGATTTTGGAGCCCCCAAAAATAAAGGTCTGACACTGTTTCCACTGTTTCCCCATCTATTTCCCATGAAGTGATGGGACCAGATGCCATGATCTTAGTTTTCTGAATGCTGAGTTTCAAGCCAACTTTGTCATGCTATTCTTTAACCCTTATCAAAAGGCTCGTTAGTTTCTCTTCACTTTCTGCCCTTAGAGTGATATCATCTTCATATCTGAGGTTATTGATATTTCTCCCAGCAGTCTTGATTCCAGCTTGTGCTTCATCCAACCCAGTGATTCTCATGATGTATTCTGCGTAGAAGTTAAATAAGCAGGGTGACAAGATACAGCTTTATTATAACTCTTTCCCAGTCAGTTGTTCAATGTCCGATTCTAACTTGCTTATTGACCTGCATACAGGTTTCTCAGGAGGCAGGTAAGGTGGTCTGGTACTGGTGTTTCTTTAAGAATTTTCCACAGTTTGTTACCATCCACACATTCAAAGGCTTTAGCGCAGTCAATGAAGCAGAAGCAGACGTTTTTCTGGAATTCTGTTGCTTTCTCTATAATCGAACAAATGTTGGCAGTTTGCTCCCTGGTTCCTCTGCATTTTCAAAACCTAGCTTGTACATCTGAAAGTTCTAGGTTCACATTCTTTTGAAGCCTAGCTTGAAGGATTTTGAGCGTAACCTTGTTAGCATGTGAAATGAGTGCCATTGTATGGTAGTTTGAACATTCTTTGACATTACCTTTCTTTGGGATTGGAATGAAAACTGTGACCTTTTTCAGTCTTGTAGCCACTACTGAGTTTTCCAAATTTGTTGACATATTGAGTGCAACACTTTAGCAGCATCATCCTTTAGAATTTCAAATAGCTCAACTGGGATTCCGTCACCTCCACTAGCTTTGTTGGTAGTAATGTTCCCTAAGGCCCCCTTGACTTCACGCTCCAGGATGTCTGGCTCTGGGTGAGTGACCACAGTGACTGGTGTACTGTTCTCTGTGTATTCGTGCCACCTCTTCTTGATATCTTTTCCTTCTATTAGGTGCGTACCATTTCTGTCCTTTATGGTGTCCATCCTTGCATGAAATGTTCCCTTGATGCCTCCAGTTTTCTTGACGAGATCTCTAGTCTTTCCCATTGTGTTGTTTTCTTTGCATTGTTCACTTAAGAAGGGTTTCTTATCTCTTCTTGGTATTCTCTGGATCTCTGCACTCAGTTGAGTATATCTTTCCCTTTCTCCCTTGCCTTTCACTTCTCTCCTTTCCTCAGCTCTTTCTAATGTCTCCTCAGACAATCACTTAAGCTTCTTGCATTTCTTTTTCTTGGACTAGTTTGGTCACTGCCTCCTATACAATGTTACGAACCTCTTTCCAGTGATGAACCTCGTATATAAACTCATATAAAACATATGAATCTCTTTCAAAAAACTCATATATGAACCTCTTTCAGTTTTACGAATCTGGTAGACACTTTCTCTACCAGATCTCATCTCGAATCCATTTGTCACCTCCACTGTATAATCATAAGGGATTTAATTTAGGTCGTATCTAAATGACCTAGTCGTTTTCCCTACATTCTTCACTTTAAACCTGAATTTTGCTATTAGGAGCTCACGACCTGAGTCACAGACAGCTCCAGGTCTTCTTTTTGCTGTCTGTGTAGAGCTTTTCCATCTTCAGCTGCAAAGAACATAATCTGATTTTGGTATTGACCATCTGGTGATGTCCGTGTGTATAGCTGTCTCTTGGTTGTTGGAAAAGGGTGTTTGCTATGACCAGCGTGTTCTTTTGACAAAACTCTGTTAGCCTTTGCCCTGCTTTTGCCCTCCAAGGCAAAACTTGCCTATTATTCTGGGTGTCTCTTGGCTTCCTATTTTGTATTCCAATCCCCTGTGATGAAAAGGACATCTTTTTTTTTTTTTTTGGTGTTTGTTCTAGAAGGTGTAGTTCGAGAACTACAGCAGTTCTACTTCACAGAACTGTTCAGCTTCAGCTTCTTTGGCATTAGTGGTTGGGGCAGAGACTTAAGATAACACTGATATTAAACAGTTTGCCTTGGAAATGAACTTAGATAATTTTTTTTTTCCTGAGGTTGCACCCAAGTACTGCATTTAGAACTCTTGTTGACTATTAAGGGCTACTTCCTTTCTCCTAAGGAATTCTAGCCCACAGTAGTAGATATAACAGTCATCTGAATTAAATTCGCCCATTCTCATCCATATTAGTTCAGTGATTCCTAAGATGTTCATTCTTGCCATCTGCTTCACCACATCCGATTTGCCTTGATTCACGGACCTGCCGTTCCAGGTTCCCATGCAAAAAAAGAGCAATAGCTCTTTACAGCGTCGGACTTGACTTTAACCATCAGACACATCCACACAACTGAGCGTCATATCCGCTTTGGTCCAGCCACTTCATTCTTTCTGGAACTAACGACTGCCCTCCACTCTTCCCCAGGAGCATATTGGACACCTTTTGATTGTGGTGCTCATCTTCGGTGTCTTATTTTTCTGCCTCATGCTGTTCGTGGGGTTCTCGCAGCAGGACTGCTGGAGTGGTTTGCCGTTCCCTCCTCCAGTGGGCCACGTTTTGTCGGAACTCTTCACCAGGACCCGTCTGTCTTGGCTGGCCCTGCACGGCATGGCCCATGGCTTCACTGAGTTACACAAGCCCCTTCACCACGACGAGTCTGTGATCCATGAAGGGGTATAGTAGGAAGGACGTTTACTTTTAAGCTTCAAAGATCTGATTTTGAAATCTACTGAAACCAGTTACTGTCTGTGTGGCTGTGGGCAACTTACTACTCAGGCTGTATTCTTTGTCTGTAAAGTAGAATGTTATACGAGGAAGACATGGCAACCCAATGCAGTATTCTTGTTGGAGAGTCAGCATGGACAGAGGAGCTTGGTGGGCTATAGTCCATGGGGTCACAAAGAGTTGGACAAGACTGAGCGACTAAGGACACCACAGAATGTTATACCTACGTCACAGAGTTGTAATCGACGGAGTTTAACACACGTTACATTTCTTTCCAAGGGTTTGGTGCATTATGGAGTTCTTAAAAGTGTAAATTATTCTTTCCTTTGCACTCTGACTTCCCTTACCATCACAGCACCGAAATTGGTTTTTAAAAAGTCATCTTGATGATCAAATTACCAAAGCTAACAGCCTTATCTCAATAAGCCATGGTTTTCTTAGACCGCTTCTGAAATATACTCCATAGGAATGAAATGATCTGATTTCTTGTTTCTTGGCTTTATAGTTCCTGATTCTCTTATGTCTGAAAGTTTCTTTACATTCCCTGCAGTGTCTCGATTTTGCTCTTTCCCCTAAACATAGCTGTTTCCTGTATCAGTTAGGATGCAAATAGGATTTAAAAACAGAAGAAGTGTATTAGCTCAGGTAATTGGCAAAGGCATAGGTAGGATTAGTTTAAAGGGCAGTTTGTGCATAAGCTTGGCTTTGCTCAGTCCTCAGTCCTCAGTCAGCACAGAGGTTCTGTGTTTCCGTTTCCTCTAAACTGCCCTCCCATTTGGGTTCCTGCTCAGACTGGCTTCCCCTCTAGATTGAATCCAAGTGCTTTCCATCTTTATCTGTAGTGTGGCGACCTTTGTGCTCAGGTTTATCCTTTCATAGTTGCATGTTTCTCTTTCTGCTCCAGGCATCACATTCTGACACAACCACCAAAGACGGGAGGAAGTTTGCCCTCTCATCTCTTGATGAAGCAAGTAAACCTTTTACAGAAAGCCTGTATCAGGTTTCATTTTGGCCTTATTACTTATGCCCTAGTTGCAAGGGGACTAGAAAAACCAATATCTAGCATTTCAGTCTAGGAAGTAATTAGATCAATGGCTACAGGGAAGATAACCAACATTGTCAGTGACATATATTGATAATATTGTATGGAGAAGTAAGCTTAAATGAATGAGAATTTTCAGATAGTAGTGGCATTCTTAAAGCACTGCTTATCTCAAGAGCAGGTATAAGCTGTGCTTAGGACTGAATCAGTCATTTAGATAGTCATGAATGACTAATTAAAATGGATTACTATATAAAATTAGTATATTTGAGTGGTATATCCCAGTTCTTTTAAGGTTGTTGTTAAGAACATTTACGCGTGCACTGTGAGGAATGGATACAGGTAGCAACTAACAGGGAATAGACCTCTGGCTCTTCTTGAAGATGAGTGGTGTTTGGAAATCTGTGGGTCTGGTAGAGACGAGATATACCAAGTGTCCTGTGATGTTTGCCTGCAAAACAAGAATTGTCCCTTCCAGAATACCAATAGTGCCCCTGTACACTGAAAAAACAAATGCTTTGGTTTTTTTCAAAGAATTCGCTGAGATTCCTCTGTATACTTATATTGCAAGTGACAGAAAACCAAATTCAGACTGGCTACACAGTAAAGGGCATGATTAGGTCTTGTCCTTGAACTTCATCTGGGGCTTCATCCAGTCTGAAATCATCAAGGACTTGGCTTAGTTTCTCTGGTCCTGCTCTGGCATTCCTCTTGTTTTGGTTTCGCTCTCAAGCGAACTTATCTCATGGTAGCAAATTACTGTAGCACTTTCAGACTTAATACTCTCATTTCATATGTAAAGTAAAATGAAGCATATCTTTTGTTATTTGGTTTTGCAAGTGTTTGTTGAATGTCATCACTGTTGAAACTTCCCTGAACACCTGCCCCTAAAAGTGGATTACTTCCTCTGTTATGTTACAACTTCACAGAACTCTGTTGCATGCCATGTTCTATGGTTATTATGCTCATATGTCTCATGCATTACCTTGCCTTAATTGTCTGCGTGTTCTTAATGTGTAGAATACTCTCTGACTTACTGGTACACAGTAACCATTTATGGATGAATGAGAGGAAGGAAGGATATAGAAAGGGGCAGAGAAACATAAGAAGTCCCCATTCCTTCCTGTTACTGAACCCTGAATTGTGAACGTTGTACTCCTACCACCAAAGTATGTGTGTAATGCTCTTGTGATTGAGAATGAATTCATTTGAAAGCTTTACTGAATTCTAGTAGTGTTCCATCATTATTTTCTCAGCAAAACTAAAACCAGTTACCATCTTTTGTTCTTTCAACAAGTATTTTTGAAAGCCTGCTATTGGCAGGTCATGTGACACAATGGTAAACAAAGTAGAGCTGTGCTTCCTGAGCTTAAATATCAGCGAGGGGCATAGACATTATTCATGTGTGCACACTCAGTTGCACACACACGTCAGGGAGCTCACAGGTTTTGAAGCAGAATAAGATAGATTCAGGGGATTAAAAAGTAACAGGATGCTGTAATACTTCAGGTAGTTTGGTGAGCAAAGGCTTTTTGAGAAGCCCTTTTCTGAGTGGAGTGGATTAAGCCATGGAACTATCTGGAAGGAAATGTTCGGGTAGAGCAAGCAGCAGCTTCTAACGTGGAAATGTCCTTGGCATGTTGGAAGAGCAGCATGTGGGAGGCCGTGGCTGAAGCGGGGGTGGGGGGTGTGTGGCAGGGCAGGTCAGAGGGTAGGTGTGGGCAGGGTAGACCAAGGGGAGTTCTGAAGGTCATTTAAAGACTTGATTTTATTAGCTAGAAAGTCTGGAGAAGGCAATGGCACCCCACTCCATTACTCTTGCCTGGAAAATCCCATGGATGGAGGAGCCTGGTGGGCTGCAGTCCATGGGGTCGTGAAGAGTCAGACACGACTGAGCGACTGCTCTTTCACTTTTCACTTTTGTGCTTTGGAGAAGGAAATGGTAACCCACTCCAGTGTTCTTGCCTGGAGAATCCCAGGGATGGGGGAGCCTGGTGGGCTGCCGTCTATGGGGTTGCACAGAGTTGTACACGACTGAAGTGACTTAGCAGCAGCAGCAGCAGCTAGCTAGAAAGTCACTCAGTCGTGTCTGACCTTTGTGACCCCATGGACTGTACCAGGTCTCCCACATTGCAGGCGGATTCTTTATCAGCTGAGCCACAGGGAAGCCTCAAGGGAACTTCCCTGGTGGCTCAGATGGTAAAAGCGTCTTCTTGCAATGCAGGAGACCCGGCTTTGATCCCTGGGTGGGGAAGATCCTCTGGAGAAAGAAACAGCAACTCTCTCCAGTTCTCGTGCCAGGAAAATTCCGTGGATGGAGGAGCCTCGTAGGCTACAGTCCATGGGGTCGCAAAGAGCTGGACACAGCTGAGTGGCTTCACTTTCACTTTTCACTTTCTAGCCAGAAAATTGGAGATGATATATCTTTGGAAATCTAATTATTATTTTTAAGTTATATTATTTTAAGTACTAATTATGATTAAAGTTCTCTCTGTGCTAAGTAACTAGCATATGATAGACTTAACACAATTTAAATGTTAAATAATTTATCTGAATAAAATGGTACTGAGATAAAAGTTGAAATTTTAAAGTTACCCTTTGAAGGAACTTTTTAAAATATTTAGGATACTTTACTTAGGTTTGTGATTATTTTCTTCAGCTCTTATGTACCCCATTACTAAAGTTTCCTGTAGTCACTAAAGAAAATTCAGGAAATACAGAAGTACAGATGACATTCATAAGCTCAACATATGAAGAAAACCAGTTGAGTTTTCGTCTCTCCCAACCCTTCCCTCCCGCTTTCAGTACCCTCTGTCCCTCTCTTCTTCCCTCTGTCTTTCACTTTCTTCTTTGTGCCTATGACTTTTCCCCCCTGTTACAGTGTAAACATGTGTATATGTCTAATTTTTTAAAAATTAGGTTATATTCATTTCTTGGAATATTTGATAAATCTTATTTTTATTGACTGTATAATCCCATTGTAAAAATTATTTTTCTTAATTGTTTCCTGGAGTTGGTTATTTAGTTTAGGTTTTCTATTTTATCATCATGTGGGCAGTGAATGTCTTAACACATGGATTTTTTTCTCTTTGTCTTTTTCCTTAGAATGGAATGATTGGCACTGGAGTAATGTAATGGAATAAGGTTTCATCTTAGACATTGTTAAGGTTCATGATACATGTTGCCACATTGTACCATGTCTTGTAAGCCCAATAAATGTTAACTGGTTTGAAAGTAACGGTAGCTGGGTGGTGGTGGGGAGGTGAGGACCTACGGAGTTGCCAAGCTTGAGTGATAGGCTAGGTTAGCCTTTTATTTCCAAATATTTCTTTCTTTTTTATCTTTAATATATATTTCAAGGTGTATATAAAAGCACCATGGAGAACTTTACATGTTACTGCAAACACACAAACACACATGAACTTATTGCTCAGGTCAAGACGCACAGCGCTGCCGCCACCCCAGAGCTCCTGCCCTTCTGGTTCCCGGTCTCCAAGAGGAAGCTTTCAGCATTTCCCTCCAGGCCTGTTTGCTCAAGTTCGTTTTGTTTTGTTTCTGTGAAACCCTTCATCATGTTTAAAGAAGTTCCCTTCTGTACCGGTTTACTAAGAATTTTGTGTTTTGTTCTGTTTGTTTGAATTTAATGCTTTTTTTGTTGTTGTTGCAGCTTTTCATTACTGTATGACTTTTCTCCTTCACTATGTTAATATATTGAATTACATATTATTTAAAATCTTAAACCTAACCTGATTTCTGAGGTAAACCTAATTTGGTTTTACAGTATTACTCTTTTTATGTATTTCTGGATTCAGTTTGATATTCTGTTAATAGTTTTGTATCAGTGAGGTGGCCTATATTGTCCTTGTCAGGATTTGAAATCAGCGGTTATCTCATACTAGCCTTATAAAATGAGCTGACCCTCATTTTCTATTCTGAAAAAGTTTAAGTAGGACTGAATTGTTCCATTAAATTTCTGTGAGAATCTGGCCGAGAAGCCATCTGGGCTGGTAATTTTCTTTGTGGAAAGATTTTTAATTACTCCTTTGATTTTTAATTTTTAACCTTCTCAGATTTTCTGTTGATTATTTTGGTAGTTTTCCCCCTAAGAAGTTGTCCTTTTCATCTAAACTTTTTAAATTTACTAGCATAAAATTATTTATAATAAATATTAGTATCCGTTTAATGGTTGCAGTAAAGAATTATCTTATTGTATCTGTTATAGGCTAAAACTACCTTCTGTTTTTCCTCATTCAGTCTCCCTGGGAATTTAGTAGTCATTCAAAGGAACCAAATTTTGAATCTTGCTGATTCCTTTTCTTTTTATTACATATTTGTTCTCTATTGCATTGATTTCCACTCTTTATTTCCTTCCTTCTACTTTTTGGGATTTACTTTTTTGTTCTTTTGCTAACTTCTTGTAGATCACTACTTTTCAGCATTTCTCCCTTTTAAATATATGCATTTAAGGCTGAGCATTTCCCTCTAAGTACTGTTTCAGCTAGCAACATTACTCAAATTTTAATATATAGTACTTTTATAATTCACTTTAAAATGGTTTCTAATTTTCACTGGTATCTACTTTAACACTTGGATAAGTTGAATGTATTATATTTCTCGATTTCTGAACACATGGAGATTTTCTAGTTGTTTTCAAATGTCTTTTATTTCTAACAACATAAGATATGTCATCAGAGAACTCTTAACAACATAGCAATGTCATCAGAGAACAATCTCAGTGTTTCAAAGGTCTGTGATTTCAGACCTTTAACATTTGAGATCTGCACTGTGGCCCCAGTATATTATTTTTTCCCTATAGCTATTGAATGTGGTGTTCTAATATATTTACATTGGATCTTGCTGGTTAATCCCGTATTTCAAATCTTCAGGGTCATAAGTGACCTTTTGTTTGCTTGTATCAATTACACAGACAAGAGTGTATTAAAATATCCCGTTTACCACTGTAGATATTTCCCCTTGTATTCTCTCAGCTTTTGCTTTATTTATTTGAGACATTGCTAGTAGATGAACATATATATACACTGTGCTTGGTTGCTCAGTCATGTCTGACACTTTGCAACCCTTTAGACTGTAGCCCTCCGAACTCCCCTGTCCTTGGGATTTTTTAGGCAAGAATACTGGAGTGGGTTGCCATTTCCTTCTCCAGGGGATCTTCTCGACCCAGGGATTGAACCCACATCTCCTGTGTCTCATGCGTTGCCAGCAGATTCTTCCCCTGCTGAGCCATCAGGGAAGCCTAGTATTTGGATAGAAATGTGTAATAGTTATATCTGCTTAGTGACTTACTGTTACGAAGTATTCCACTTTTATTCTGAAAGTGCATTTTGCATGAAGGTCTAGTTTGTCTGGGATTGATATAACAACACCAGTTTTCTTTTTATTGTTTTCTAAGGCTGATCTACACACGTGGTTTTAAAAAATCATATTCTGCTTTTATGTTATCAAAGCCTGATTGTTTCTTGTCATATCATCTTGGGTGTTTCTAGCATTGTAACATGTAACTTGCTTCAAATGTAGGCACTAATAAGATACTGAGATAATGTCTTACTTGGTTGAATTTAAAAAGTAATGAGCATGATTTTGAATAAGTACTGAAGTTGTTTTAGGTTTCTCTTATTTTAAACGTTAAAAAATGTAGTTTTGTCAGGAAGAGACTTAAAGATTTATATTCTTGAGCAGATATTACCGGCGTGCAGTATACATATCAAAACCTGCAAGAGAAAACGAAATGAAAATAAATATGCTGTCCCTGTCTCTTCCCTGGTGGCATAGACGGAAAAGAACCTGCCTGCAATGCAGGAGACCCTGCTTCAGTTCCTGGGTTGGGAAGACACGCTGGAAAAGGAATGGCAACCCACTCCAGTATTCTTGTCTGGAGAATTTCCTGCACAGAGGAGTCAGGTGGGCTATAGTCCATGGGGGTCACAGAATCAGACACAACTGAACGACTCACACTTTGACTTTTCATCCCTGTCTCTTAGTTATACATGTCCCCTCCACAGAAGCAATCACTGTGTGATTAACACAGGTAACAGTGTAATCACTGTGACCAGTTTGTTGATTAGCTTTTCACACTGTAGTCCACAGAAACCCAAATTTTGCAAATTCAGCTTGTTAGGTGGGCAAATATATACACTACTGTGGTAAACTCTAATTTGTGTCTTCATCACAAGGTAGCATTCTAGAACATGCATTTTAAATCATAATGATAACTCTCATTCAAGCTCCAGAACAGTTTTTTTTTTTACTTCAAAAGTTACAAAGCAGATACTGGAAGAGGATAAACAGCTTTCTGCTTCAGTCTGATTAGCCAGTCCTTCAGTTTCGAAATCCTACTGGTTTGGGCTTTAACAGAAGTGGTCCCGTGGTTAAGATAATTGGGGAAATTCTGACAAGGATGGCTCATTTGCTAGCTATTCAAGGGGGTGGTTAGGAGGAATTTCTGTTATGGATTACAGTAAGGTGAAAGAATCTGTGTATTTTGCTTATTCTCTGCCTACATGAGCAACAAGTGCTGAGTAGGGCTAGAGGATCGGCTTCCGGGGTCATTCACTCACTCATCTGGCTGGCAAGTTGGTAGTCATTGTAAGGACACTCAGGTAACCTTATGGAAAGGCCATCCTGGGACCCAAATGTTGACCTTTCCATAAGGTTACCTGAGTGGCCTGAGTGTCCTGATAACCCAGAGGCTGGCTCCACAGTAAGCAATCCAAGGGACCAGGGTAGAAGCCACAGTGTCTTACAGTGACGTAGCCTCAGAAGTCACACGCTTCTGCAATGTTTTATTGGTCACTCATGTGTGCTTAGTCATGTTCAATTCTTTGTGACCCTGTGAACAGTAGCCCAGCAGGCTCCTTTGCTCTTGGGATTCTCCAGGCAAGAATACTGGAGTGGGTTGCCATGTCCTCTTCCAGGGGATCTTCTGACCCAGGGACCGAATTCGAGTCTCCTGCGTCTCCTGCATTGGCAGGTGGATTCTTCACCGCTGAGCCACTGGGAAGCCACTGGTCACTCAGGTCAGCTCTGTTCAGCATAGGTGAACACTGTGCTAAAGCTTGCATATCAGAATTTAAAGATTTTTAAGGATAGTCTTTGAAAGTGGCTCTGGTGCCACTCCCCATTTAAATAAGCATTGGATCAGCGATCTTAGAGCTGGTGCTTTTGGTAATCTCAAGGTGAATTTATTCAAAAAAGTAATGCTTTTAGGGTGCTGCATACTTTTCTATTATGCATTGCTCAGGAAAATGCCTGTTTGATTGCCAACGTTTTCACAGTGATTTATTTTTTGTTGTATTTGATGCCTGATAAGAACAACATTCACGTAATCTGGGAATATCTAAAGAATTAGTATTCTGGCTTCCTCTTAGAAATTGTAGAATACATCCTCGAGCTTTAATGTGGTGCTGAGACCTTGCCTGCCTTATCTATTGATGTTACTGCTTTAATCTAGCCATTGGATCCAGGTGTCATTCAGAACCCTCACTGTATAGAGGGCATTTTTATTCAGAAAATAATGAATTCTGACTATACTCTTCACAAAATAAGGTGGTGTGAGTGGTAAAGAACCCACCTGCCAGGGCAGGATATGTAAGATACGTGGGTTCAATCCCTGGGTTGGGAAGATCCCCTGGAGGAGGACATGGCAACCCACTCCAGCATTCTTGCCTGGAGAATCCAATGGACAGAGGAGCCTGGTGGGTTACTGTCCATAGGGTCGAAAGAGTCAGACGCGACTGAAGTGACTTAGCACATACATACTCAGGCTGCTGTAATAGTGTGGAAGAGCAAGGCTGCCCCTGTAAGGGAAGAAAAAAAAATTGTCCCTGTATTCTTTGTGACAGAAATCTTCAGAGGAGTAGGTATTTGAAGATTTAAGTCTCATAGGGAGAGGGCCAGGAAATTTGTGAATCCGGTATCTGTTTATTTTAAATGTATCCAAGTGAAATATCAGATAGATAGTTGGATATTCACAGAAGAAGGTTAGGATTTAAATTCGAGATTTAACATCATTCAGTTCAGTTCAGTCACTCAGTCGTGTCCGACTCTTTGCGACCCCATGAACTGCAGCACGCCAGGCCTCCCTGTCCATCGCCAACTCCTGGAGTCCACCCAAACCCATGTCCATCGAGTCAGTGATGCCATCCAACCATCCCATCCTCTGTCTTCCCCTTCTCCCCCTGCCCCCAATCCCTCCCAGCATCAGGGTCTTTTCCAATGAGTCAACTCTTTGCATGAGGTGGCCAAAGTACTGGAGTTTCAGCTTCAGCATCAGTCCTGCCAATGAACAGCCAGGGCTGATCTCCTTCAGGATGACCTGGTTGGATCTCCTTGCAGTCCAAGGGGCTCTTCAGGAGTCTTCTCCAGCACCACAGTTCAAAAGCATCAATTTTTCGGTGCTCAGCTTGCTTTATAGTCCGACTCTCACATCCATACATGACCACTGGAAAAACCATAGCCTTGACTACGCGGACCTTTGTTGGCAAAATAATGTCTTCTTTTTAATAGGCTGTCTAGGTTGGCCATAACTTTCCTTCCAAGGGGCAAGCGTCTTTTAATTTCATGGCTGCAATCACCATCTGCAGTGATTTTGGAGCCCCCCAAAATAAAGTCAGCCACTGTTTCCACTGCTCCCCCATCTATTTGCCATGAAGTGATGGGACCAGATGCCATGATCTTAGTTTTCTGAATGTTGAGCTTTAAGCCAACTTTTTCACTTTCATCAAGAGGCTCTTTAGTTCTTCCTCACTTTCTGCCATAAGGGTGGTGTCATCTGCATGTCTGAGGTTATTGACGTTAAAGCCTTGGGAGTAGGTGAGAAAACAGGAGAGAAAGCAGTCCTGGTACAAGTCCTCAGGCACTCATGTTTTAGAAGATGCCTGAAGAGAAAAAACAAACCAATAGAGGAAATCAGAGGGAGGAGGAAAGCCAGAAGAACAAGTAGAGGACAAGAGAAGACATCTACTTCAAGTAGAAGAGAGTGGTCTGCTTGGTCTAATGTTCCTGAAGAGGTTACTGTACTAAGATGAGGCAACGGAATTAGGCCGCTGGGTAGTCATTAGTGACCTTGACAATTGAGTTTCAGGAGATTGTTTAGGATTAGGGTGGGTTAAAGAGTAAATTAAAGGTGAGAAAATAGAGATAGGAAATGAAGGCCACTAGATGAAGAAGTTTTGCTGTGAGTAGAACAAAGAAATGGTCATATCTAATTGGTGGGGTGGGGGTGGTGAAGGGGAGCTGAGGTCAGGAGAGGAATTTCCTGGCCCAGAGATCGAAACCAGGTCTCCTGCATTGCAGTCAGATTCTTTACCATCTGAGCTATCGGGAAGTCCTGAGGAATTTCTTAAGATGTGTAATAATAGAGCACATTTGTTCATGATAGTGGTTCAGTAGAAGAGGAGAAACTGACTATACGGGAGAGAGAGAGGTTAGTCAGTGGTTTTCTTGCAAAGACAGGAGTAGTTGGACTCCATGCCCACGTTAGGGTATTGATCTTTGATAGAAGCAGTGCTGCTTTTTCTATTTTAATAGAAGAGAAGCAGTGTAGAAGCACTACAATTCTACCGATCTTACGGGACTTGGCAAAGAAAGTTTTTTTAAAGATTTATGAAGTAAATATGTTTCAGTTTTAAAAATATTTATCTATATTGAAAGAAGGAATTAAATTTGTTAGTTTGCCTTGATTTTCCTTTCTCTCTTTCACTTTTATAGTGTTAAGTGTTCATGTTGAACTCTTACTGTGATTCATTCTCTCAATCCCTAAAATGAATCTGTGTATTAGATCTACTCTGAGTAGTGCAAGTGACCCAGAGGTTTCTGATTTGATTGACACAATCCAGTAATGCCAGGTAGATTTGGTTTTGTCATTTTACTTAAGAATAAATTTGGATTGTTTACCCTGTAATAGAAAACATTTATCTTCAGATACTCAGAAATGAAATAATTTTATAGGCTATACATTGCCTTACCTGCTAAAATTCAGCATAAAGCAGGAGGGAGGGACGACATTAAAAAAAGCAGGAAATGGTAGTATAGAATTAGGCAATGCTATCTTCAGTATATCGGGTATTGAAAAGGTCATTGTTTTCTCATCCAAGGTAAGAACTTGAGGATACCGTGTAAGAATAAAAGTCTTGACCCAAGTATTTGGTTTGAGGTTCTAAGAAATAAACATCATTGTTACGCCATAAATTTATTCTTGCATATACAGTAGATTTTGTCTTTAATGTCAATTTAAAAATTGGACTTTTTCTTATCAAATCAAATGTATTTCCAGGGCTCTTTTGTGTGCTATAAACTGAAAAAATGATTGGCCAAGTGATCTAAGTATTTTAAATGTTAAGGTGATGGTAGTTTTAATTGTGTTTTGGGAAAAAGGCTATTTTTTAAAAACTCATTCTGTGTGCTCCTTTTTCTTGAATTCACAGTGATACCATAAACATTTGGTGCTGTTTTGGTAATTTAAGTCCCTGAATTCTTTAGTGTTGACATCTCATCTTTATGGAGGAGGGTTTCTAAGTTTGTATTGTAAATTGTACTTTTGGGAGCAGTGTTATAGCTGTTTTAGGTTTTTAGTAAAGATCAAAGCTGAAAACATTAAACAAGACAACAAGACATGATTTTAAAAAGACACATGGGGAGACATAAAATTCTGCCTTAAACATTTATTAAAAAAAAATTAATCAGAATTTGATTTTTTTTTTTCCCCAGACGAAAGATTGCTTAAAACATTGGATGACCAGAAAGTGGAATTTTATCAGATTAGAGCACATTAAGAATTTAGAAAAAACGTTTCCTTTACTAACGAGGAGATGTTTGAATATTTTTTAATTTGGTAAAATGATTGTCAGAGGTGATTTTTTAGTTCTTTGTCTTATTAAAAACATAAATTAGTAAGTATGCTGTCAAAATTGTCAAAATAAGACTAATTAAAACAATTAAGTTTATTATAGAGTGTAAAATTTTGTGTTTTTTTTTTCCTGTTGTTATGTTTTTCAATTGAAAAAGTCTTTGGTCATTAGTTTTAACTATAAATTAGTAGTATATGCATATAATGGTTGGTTATTTCTTCTCTAAAGTAAGAAATATCAACTGGTTCTATTAACTTTTGTAAATCTTGCCATAATCATGTATCCTTCCTTATTTGAAATGTCTGTATTTTTCATTGCCTATAAGAAGATGTCTAAAGTTTTTAGCCTACCAGACAAAATGTAAAACTGCCCTAAAATTCCTAAATATCTTTAAAGGCTACTTCTCTTGCTACTTTCTCTCTGAACTCATTCTTGATTGCCTAGCCAGAAATTATCAAATCTCTCATCCTTTGGTACAGATGTTACCTCGTATTAAAACTTTTCTTGTGCACATTTGTAAGTTGATATCTTACTCCTCTTTGTATCATCTACATTCATACATTCAGCAGTGTTATTGGATGTCTGCTGTGCCCCAAACACTGTTGTAGGTGTGAAGGCAACAGCAGTGCATGAGAATCCAGGTCCCTATCCTCATGAAATTTATGTTCTAGTTTGGGAATGATAATGAGGGAGACAAAATTAAATAAACAGATAGATGCCTAGAGCCTTTTAGATGTTAAATGTTTTGAGGAGAAAACAGTGTATATGATAGAAGGTTTAAGGACAGTACCAGTGTTGATTTGATGGCGACAGAAGATCTCTTTGAAGATGTGACATTTATGCTAAAGCTGAACGATAACAGTGGAGCAGTCATTTGAAGATTTGGGAGCAGAGTTCTCGAACTGAAAGACAGACAGTGCAAAGGCATTAGAGAGAGAAAAGAACGGGGGAGGTGGGGGAAGAGGGTGGGAATGGAAGCAGGAGGTAGGTTATACAGTCTTGTAAGCAGAGGTAAGGGATTTGAAATTTATTCTAATTTAATTTCGAAGCCTGAGAATTGTTGTTTAGTCGATAAGTTGTGTTTGACTTTGCAACCCCATAGACTGTAGCCCATCAGGCTCCTCTGTCTGTGGGATTTCCCAGGCAAGGCTACTGAAGTGGCTTGCCATTTCCTTCTCCAGGGCATCTTCCCCACACAGGGATCAAACCTGCATCTCCTACATTGGCAGGCGAGTTCTTGACTACTGAGCCACCAGGGAAGCCCCGCATTTACGGGTTCATGTGATTACATTGGGCCCACTCAGGGCCACCCTCCCCCTCCTTTATTGAGAGTGTACTATACAACCAGCACAGTACTAGGCACTGATGTGTATTGCTGAGCAAGCAAAGATTTTAATCCAAAAGCCACATAAAAACAAGACGGAAGTGACCTCCATTCTCAAGGAAAGTCCATGTCAAAATGTCCAGGACCATAGTGCTCTGGAATTGGCCTACTTGAATCATAGGAGTTTGACTGTGGTTGTAAGAGTTATTCCTTACAAGTTACAAGGTAACTTTCTCATGTCTCTCAGTTCAGCTCAGTTCAGTCACTCGGTCGTGTCTGACTCTGTGTGACCCCATGAACTGCAGCACACCAGGCCTTCCTGTCCATCCCCAAATCCCAGAGTCCATCCAAACCCATGTCCATCGAGTTGGTGATGCCATCCAACCATCTCATCCTCCATCGTCCACTTCTCCTCCTGCCCTCAGTCTTTCCCAACATCAGGGTCTTTTCAAATGAGTCAGCTCTTCACATCAGGTGGCCAAAGTATTGGAGTTTCAGCTTCAGCATCAGTCCTTCCAATGAACACCCAGGACTGATCTCCTTTTGGATGGACTGGTTGGATCTCCTTGCAGTCCAAGGGACTCTCGAGTCTCCTCCAGTACCACAGTTCAAAAGCATCAATTCTTCGGTGCCCAGCTTGCTTTATAGTCCAACTCTCACATCCGTACATGACCACTGGAAAAACCATAGCCTTGACTAGACGGACCTTTGTTGACAAAGTAATGTCTCTGCTTTTTAATATGCTGTATAGGTTGGTCATAACTTTCCTCCCAAGGAGTGAGCGTCTTTCAATTTCATGGCTGCCATCACCATCTGCAGTGACTTTGGAGCCCAGAAAAATAAAGTCAGCCACTGTTTCCTCATCTGTTTGTCATGATGTGATGGGACCGGATGCCATGATCTTCGTTTTCTGAATGTTGAGCTTTAAGCCAGCTTTTTCACTCTCCTCTATTTCACTTTCATCAAGAGACTCTTTAGTTCTTCTTCACTTTCTGTCATAAGGGTGGTATCATCTGCATATCTGAGGTTATTGATATTTCTCCCGGCAGTCTTGATTCCAGCTTGTGCTTCCTCCAGCCCAGCATTTCTCATGATGTACTCTGCACATAAGTTAAATAAGCAGGGTGACAATGTACAGCTTTGACATACTCCTTTTCCTATTTGGAACCAGTCTGTTGTTCCATGTCCAGTTCATTTTTTGTTTGTTTGTTGTTTTTTGTTTTTTTCCATGTCCAGTTCTAACTGTTGCTTCCTGACCTGCATACAGGTTTCTCAACAGGCAGGTCAGGTGGTCTGGTATTCCCGTCTCTTTCAGAATTTTCCTGTTTGTTGTGATCCACACAGTCAAAGGCTTTGGCAAGTCAACAAAGCAGAAATAGATGTTTTTCTGGGACTCTCTTGCTTTTTCGGTGATCCAGCAGATGTTGGCAATTTGATCTCTGGTTCCTCTGCCTTTTCTAAAACCAGCTTGAACATCTGGAAGTTCACGGTTCACGTATTGCTGAAGCCTGGCTTGGAGAATTTTGAGCATTACTTTACTAGCGTGTGAGATGAGTGCAATTGTGTGGTCGTTTGAGCATTCTTTGGCATTGCCTTTCTTTGGGGTTGGAATGAAAACTGACCTTTTCCAGTCCTGTGGCCACTGCTGAGTTTTCCAAATTTGCTGGCATACTGAGTGCTGCACTTTGACAGCAAGCATCATCTCTTAGGATTTGGAACAGCTCAACTGGAATTCCATCACCTCCACTAGCTTTGTTCATAGTGAGACTTCCTCAGGCCCATTTGACTTCGGACTCCAGGATGTCTGGCTCTAGGTGAGTGATCACACCATCGTGATTATGTGGGTTATGAAGATCTTTTTTCTCATGTCACTACATGGTTCTTTATTGCATCCATACTGGTCTTAACTAAAGCAGATATTTTCAATGCCAGCATTGGATAAATGTCAGCCAAACAGAGCCAAAACAAACTTTGCCATTGTTCTGAGCTTTAGGGCAAGGGTCACAGTGCTCTGGGGCTCATCTTCCCCATGTAAGCTCATTCTTTAGAGTGTGTTCCTTCTTTAGGGTTGCAGGCTACCATATGGCATGCAGAGAAAGTGCCAAACGAGTGACAGTGAATCTTGTCTCCTTTTTTTTAAAGTCTGCTAATTAATAACTTTAGTTACATCTGCCAAGTCCTTCTTACCATGTAATATAGCGTATTCACTACCGCAACACCAGGGCATACATGTTTGACGTCTTTAATATCATATAAGAGCAGTGAAGCAGAATTAACTCTGACAGAGTTAATTTTTGAGTCATTCCAGTTTTTAAATTTCTTTTACCTTTACTTATATGCCTACCTTCAAGGATTACCTTGATAGTGACGCCTGATAGATTAGCCATACTCCATAAGACAACCCGAAACTGTTTATCTTATTTTTAGTTATTTAACTAACTGAACATAAAAATGTGGAAATGCCTCTTGCATTTAAAGAGATTTTGTTCTAGATATCTTCCAGAGAAAGCTGTGGTTACTCATTGATAAAAAGTTGTGGGTCAAGAGAATTTATTGATACTGTCTAAGCTGTTTGAGATTTTTTGTTTTCACTTATTCTGATTATTTAAGAAATGGATTCACTCAATAAATGCTTATTGAGCAGCGCTAGGTGCTAGGATGATAATAACTGAACACGTAAGTTCTTTTGGTAATTAATTAATTTATTTCAATTGGAAGCTAATTACTTTACAGTGTTGTAGTGTGTTTTGCAGCACATTGACATGAATCAGTCATGGGTGTACATGTGTCCCCCATCCTGAACCCCCGTCCCACCTCCCTCCCCATCCCATCCCTCTGGGTCATCCCAGTGCACCAGCCCTGAGCACCGTGCCTCATGCATCAAGCCTGTCCGGGTGATCTGTTTCACATATGATAATATACATGTTTCAATGCTATTCTCTCAAATCATCCCACCCTCGCCTTCTCCCCCAGAGTCCAAAAGTCTGTTCTTCACACATGTGTCTCTTTGGCTGTCTCGCATATAGATAGGGTCATCGTTACCGTCTTTCTAAATTCCATGTATATGCGTTAGTACACTGTATTGGTGTTTTTCTATCTTCACTCTGTATAAATAGGCTCCAGTTTCATCCACCTCATTAGAACTGATTCAAATGCATTCTTTTTAATGGCTGAGTAACATTCCACTGTATATGTGTACCACAGCTTTCTTATCCGTTCGTCTGCCGATGGACATCTAGGTTGCTTCCATGTCCTGGCTATTGTAAACAGTGCTGCGATGAACATTGGAGTACATATGTCTCCTTCAATTCTGGTTTCCTTGGTGTGTATGCCTAGCAGTGGGATTGCTCGGTCGTATGGCAGTTCTATTTCCAGTTTTTTAAGGAATCTCCACACTGTTCTCCACGGTGGCTGTACTAGTTTGCATTCCCACCAACAGTGAAAAGACAGCCTTCAGAATGAGAGAAAATAATAGCAAACAAAGCAGCTCGCAAAGAATTAATCTCAAAAACATACAAGCAACTCCTGCAGCTCAGTTCCAGAACAACAAAAGACCCAATCAATAAATGGGCCAAAGAACTAAACAGACATTTCTCCAAAGAAGACATACAGATGGCTAACAGACACATGAAAAGATGCTCAACATCACTCATTATCAGAGAAATGCAAATCAAAACCACAATGAGGTACCATGTCACGCTAGTCAGAATGGGTGCTATCCAAGAGTCTGCAGGCAATAAGTGCTGGAGAGAGTGTGGAGGAAAGGGAACCCTCTTACACAGTTGGTGGGAATGCAAACTGAACACGTAACTTTTTAGGAATCATGAGACTCTGAAGGAGAAACAAGCTGCTCTGGGAGATAACACAGTCATCGTTTAGTAACTGTGAGTGGTTGGTTCTGAGACCTTGGAGGATATCAAAACCCAGAGATGCTCAAGTCCCTTTTATTAATATAAAACAGTATAGTATTTACATATAGTCTACATATATCCCTCCCATTATACTTTAAGTCGTCTCTAGGTTTGTTATAATAACCTTGTAAGTGCTATGTAAGTAGTTGCCAGGCTGCTTGGCAAATGCAAGTTTTGTCTTTTGGAACTTTCCCCAGATCTTTTCTGTATATTTTTGACCCGTGGCTGGTTGAATCCACAGTGGTTGAATGGAGAACCCAAGGATACAGAGCACCTACTGTACGTATATCTAGGTAGGTGGTCTAGCATGATCTGCTCATGAGGATTTGACCAACACTGGCTTGCCACTTCACTGTGGGTGGACCTGAATTAACCTTGAAATTTCTTCGAGCCTCAGTTTTCTATGTATGTGAATAGTAATCTTTAATTGGAGTTCCTGTGCCCTTTTGCAGTAGCACTAGCAATTTTGAATTAATTTGTATTAAGAAAGGCTCCCCCACAATTTATATATGTACCTGAATCTGCCTTTGGCTCCCTTACTTTTCTTCTCCTTCAAATGTGATGATTTCAAATTGTGTCCAAACTAGAGGTACTTAACTTTTGGAGGAAAAAATACAGAAATAATGTGTGTTAGTTGGTAGAAGTGTTATAAAATTTAGAAAAATGACGATTTTTATCATTTCTACACCCAGGGAAGACCCTTGACATTTTAGTGATCTTTCAGTCTTCTCTGTGCACATACATAGTTCATTTAAAAAAAGACAAGGCTAGTTGGCTAGATAGTATCATATTACAAATACAGTATGTATTTAACTTTAATTCATAATTATTATGATCACTGTCATTTAATAAATTTATATAATTATTAGATTATATAAATTATGCAACTATCATAATTTATATAATTTAACAAAATATTTATAATATATGTTATCTAGTTATAAATATTTGTGTATTAATAATTTGATAATTCTGCATTTTCACTTAATGCCACATGAATTACATAATACAATTGTATCTAATTATCTTCTATGACATAATTTAATTTTGTTAAGGTTGGAATGATGCATTTCTCAAATGTTTGGTAGAAGGTGTTTATAAAGCCATTTGAATCTGGTATTTTTGTGTGTGTTGGACAGAGGAAAGGGGAAACATTTAAACTTCTCTAGCTTTCAGTAGTTGTAGAACTATTAAGATTATCTATTTCTTTCTTGAGTCAATTCCCCCCACCTTTAAACTGTGTTCACTTTATATATTTGGGATCTTGTCTGTCTCTAATATTCAATCTTTTAAAGAAACTAACCTTTTGCTCTGATCTTCAAACTTTACAAAAACGTATACAATGAAAAGGAAGGCATCTTCTCAGCAGAGCTGAGACCTTTCCAGAGGCAGTCAGTGTACTTTTTCTCAATGACATTTTTATCTTTTTACAACCCTTTTATTTTTTACTAAAACAGGATGAACAGTATGAGACGTAGTGATCTATACTCTCTTGTTTTCTCTCTTCTTTTTGTTTGTTTGTACGTCAACCTCATTTTTAATGCCAGTGTAATATTCCACTTCATGGATGTATCCTGTTTAATTAAAAGTAGTTATGCTTTTTTCCCAGTAAAAACCTGTCCCATTTGTTTGATATAACCTAAGAACTTGATTTATTAACCCTATTGTAGTAATAGACATAATCATTTCAGAGGTCCAACAAGCCTTCCATGTGCCTTACCCTTTCACAAATAAGTTGAAATTAAAATGTTCGTTGCTCTATAATAGCCTCCTTGGAAGAGGGTATGTTCCATTTAAGTATTTTTAATTACAAACACAACTCTCTTCTGTAATTTAAATGCCATGTGATGTTGTTAGCACTTGAACCCCTGTTTCTTCTATAACTTACCCTAATGTGCAGTTTGAGAGATAGGTGCCGTCTTATGCTTCCTCATGGCTGCCCTGCTGCCATTGCCACTTATTTATTTATTTATTTTTCATTTATTTTTATTAGTTGGAGGCTAATTACTTTACAGTATTGTAGTGGGTTTTGTCATACATTGACATGAATCAGCCATGGATACACATGTGTTCCCCATCTTGATCCCCCCTCCCACCTCCCTCTCCACCCGATCCCTCTGGGTCTTCCCAGTGCACCAGCCCCGAGCACTTGTCTCATGCATGCAACCTGGGCTGGTGATCTCTTTCACCATAGATAATATACATGTGTCGATGCTGTTCTCTCGAAACATCCCACCCTCGCCTTCTCCCACAGAGTCCAAAAGTCTGTTCTGTACATCTGTGTCTCTTTTTCTGTTTTGCGTATAGGGTTATCATTACCATCTTTCTAAATTCCATATATATGTGTTAGTATGCTGTAATGTTCTTTATCTCTCTGTCTTACTTCATTCTGTATAATGGGCTCCAATTTCATCCATCTCAGTAGAACTGATTCAAATGAATTCTTTTTAATGGCTGAGTAATATTCCATGGTGTATATGGACCACAGCTTCCTTATCCGTTCGTCTGCTGATGGGCGTCTAGGTTGCTTCCATGTCCTGGCTATTATAAACAGTGCTGCGATGAACATTGGGGTGCACGTGTCTCTTTCAGATCTGGTTTCCTCGGTGTGTATGCCCAGAAGTGGGATTGCTGGGTCATATGCTTGCCGCTTATTTCAAGTTCATCTTCTTACATGTCTTTGAGATGCTACCTTTACTATGACTAACTTTTCATATACTTCTGGAATTTAAAAAAATGTGTTCCCTTGGTTGATCTGCCAGTATCATAGCTTTTTAAAGTCTTTTTATTTTTAAATGACTTTGTACTTATAAAAGAGAAAAATAAGAGAGTTCCTATGTACCCTTCAGTTAGTTTCTCCTAATGTTAACATCTTATATATCCACAGTATAATGATAAGAGCTAAGAAATTAGCTTACTGATACAGTACATTTGACTTCGTACTCTTTTACTTATAATGGCTTTGCAGCAATTATTTAATATGTCATAGGAATACTCTTGCTCTTCCCTTCATATTTTCCCTTTTTTTTTGCTTGTTTTTTCTTTCCAGTTGTCTAGCTGTAGCAAACAAAATAAAAAAAATTTTTTATATAGTATTTATTTGGGGACCATGTAAAATTAACTCAGGGAGAAAGGACATCATTATGCTACTGAATCTTTAGTACAGAAGCAAGATATGTCTTTCCATTTGTTGAAATCTACCTTTGTGTCTCTCAGAAGTGTTCCATAGTTTTTCTCATACATGTTTTGAACACTTTATTCAGTTTATGCCTGTTTTTTTTTAAATTATAGATAAGATCTTTTCTTTCATTTTATCGTTTATCTGGTTTCTCTTTGTACATATAAAGGAAAGATTTCTTTATGTTTTGCACTTGACTAAACTACTAGATTATCTTGTTGTAGTAATATTTAGTTGGTTCTTTTGGATATTCTAGTTATTTAATTGTACCCCTACCAGTAGTATTCCTTTCTAATTTCATTCTCTGTGTTGACTGATAAAAATGAGTAACAGTGGTAAAAATGGGGATTTCCCTGACTCTAGTAATATAGTATATCTAGTATTTCCTCATCGGGTGGTGCTGGCTTATTGTGGGTCTGAAATATATTGTGTTTAAAAAGTGTGCTTTTATATCCAGTATTTTCAATAAGAATGGGCATTGAGTTTTTAAGGCGTCTTTTCATCACCTTCGGCATGATAATATTTTTCTTCTATGTAGCTCTATTAATGTGTTGGGTGATATCAGTTTTACAACAGTGACTTTTGTTGTAAATTTTTGTTGATCTAAGTCAAATCCCTTGTGACTATACAGTGGAAGCGAGAAATAGATTTAAGGAACTAGATCTGACAGACAGAGTGCCTCATGAACTATGGACGGAGGTTCATGACATTGTACAGAAGACAGGGATCAAGACCATCCCCAAGAAAAAGAAATGCAAAAAGGCAAAATAGCTGTCTGAGGAGGCCTTACAAATAGCTGAGGAAAGAAGAGAAGCCACAAGCAAACAAGAAAAGGAAAGATACACCAATTTGAATGCAGAGTTCCAAAGAATAGCAAAGAGAGATAAGGCAGTCTTCCTCAATGATCAGTGCACAGAAACAGAGGGAAACAATAGAATGGGAAAGACTAGAGATGACTTCAAGAAAATCAGAGATACCAAGGGAATATTTCTTGCAAAGATGGGCTCAATAAAGGACAGAAATGGTATGGACCTAACAGAAGCAGAAGATGTTAAGAAGAGGTGGCGAGAATACACAGAAGAATTGTACAAAAAAAGATCTTCACAACACAGATAACCACCTTGGTGTGCTCACTCACCTAGAGCCAGACATCCTGGAATGTGAAGTCAAGTGGGCCTTAGGAAGCATCACTATGAACAGAGCTAGTGGAGGTGATGGAATTCCAGGTGAGCTACTTCAAATCCTAAAAGATGATGCTGTCAAAGTGTTGCACTCAGTAGGCCAGCAAATTGAGTGGCCACAGGACTGAAGAAGGTCAGTTTTCATTCCAATCCTTAAGAAAAGCAATGCCAAAGAATGCTCAAAGTACTGCACAATTGCACTCATCTCACACACTAGTAAAGTAATGCTCAAAATTCTCCAAGCCAGGCTTCAACAATATGTGAACCATGAACTTCCAGATGTTGAAGCTGGTTTTAGAAAATGCAGAGGAACCAGAGATCAAATTGCCAACATCTGCTGGATCATCACAAAAGCAAAAAAAAAAAAAAAAAAAAGCACGCACCTTAATTGAAAAATGCTCTATTGCTAAAGAGTTCTAACCATCATCTGGCCATGTAGGTTTGCCACAGACCTTCTATTTGTGAAAAAACACAGTATCTGTGAAGTGCAATAAAGCAAAGCCCAGCGGGGGAAAAAAAAAAAAAAAAAAAAGGCAAGAGGGTTCCAGAAAAACATCTATTTCTGCTCTACTGACTATGCCAAAGCCTCTGACAGTGTGGATCACAGCAAACTGGAAAATTCTGAAAGAGACGGGAATGCCAGACCACTTGACTTGCCTGTTGAGAAAGCTGTATGCAGGTCAGGAAGCAACAGTTAGAACTGACATGGAACAACAGACTGGTTCCAAATAGGAATAGGAGTACGTCAAGGCTGTATCTTGTCACCCTCCTTATTTAACTTATATGCAGAGTACATCATGAGAAACCCTGGGCTGGATGAAGCATAAGCTGGAATCCAGATTCCTGGGAGAAATATCAATAACATCAGATATGCAGATGACACCCTCCTTGTGGCAGAAAGTGAAGAAGAACTAAAGAGCCTCTTGATGAAAGTGAAAGAGGAGAGTGAAAAAGGTGGCTTAATGCTCAACACTCAGAAAACAAAGTTCATGGCATCCGGTCCCATGATTTCATGGCAAATAGATGGGGAAACAGTGGAATCAGTGGTAGACTTTATCTTTCTGGGCTCCAAAATCACTGCAGATGGTGACTACAGCCAAGAAATTAAAAGATGCTTACTCCTTGGATGAAAATTATGACCAAGCTAGACAGCATATTAAAAAACAGAGACATTACTTTGCCAGCAAAGGTCTGTCTAGTCAAGGCTATGGTTTTCCCAGTAGTCATGTATGGATGTGAGAGTTGGACTATAAAGAAAGTTTAGCACCAAAGAATTGATGCCTTGGAACTGTGATGTTGGAGAAGACTCTTGAGAGTCACTTGGACTGCAAGGAGATCCAACCAGTCCATCCTAAAGGAAATCAGTCCTGAATATTCATTGGAAGAGCTGATTTTGAAGCTCAAACTCCAATACTTTGGCCACCTGATGTGAAGAGCTGACTAATATGAAAAGACCCTGGTGCTGGCAAAGGTAGAAGGCAGGAAGAGAAGAGGATAACAGAGGATGAGATGGTTGGATGGCATCACCGACTCAGTGGTCATGAGTTTGAGAAAACTCCAGCACTTGTTGATGGACAAGCATGCTGCAGTCCATGGGGTAGCAAAGATTCGGACATGACTGAGCAACTGAATTGAACTGAACTGAGTGCTTCCTTGGTGGCTCAAATGGTAAAGAATCCACCTGTAATGCAAGAGACCTGGGTTTGATCCCTGGGTTGGAAGATCCCTTGGAGGAGGGCATGGCAACCCACTCCAGTAATGCATCACTAGCTGCATTTCAGAGCCACAGGCTTAAATGATAATTTGGATGCATGTGTGCCTGCTAAGTCATCATTTAACAGACATCTCAGACTCTTTGGTACCCCATGGGCTATTGCCCATCACGCTCCTTTGCCCATGGGGTTTTGCCAGAAAGAATACTGGAGTGGGAAGCCCATCCCCATCTCTTTCCTCTGATTCAAGCCCTGACAGTCTCTTTCCTTTACTTCACGTCCTCACACACACACACACACACACACACACACACACACACACGAGGAGAGAGTGGGGTGTATTAGATTTTAAGGCCGCTGTAACAAATTGCCATGAAGTGGGTAGCTTAAAACAATGGGTATTTATTGTCTCACAGTTTTGGAGCCTCTACATCTGATATCAAGTTGTTGACACGACTGTGTTTCTCCTCAAATCTGTAGAGAAATCCTCACTTGCCTCTTCCTCAGTTTTGGTGGCTGGCCAGCAGTCTTTGGTGTTCCTTGGCTTGCAGGTGCACGACACCAATCTTTGCCTTTGCCATCAAACAGCCTTCTCCCCGTGTGTCTGTTCCTCCGTTTGGCTGACTTCTTATAAGGACACTAGTTATTGGATTAGGGGTCCACCTACTCCAGTATGGCCTCATTTGAACTTAATTACATCGGCAATGATCCTATTCCCAAATAAGTTCATATTGTTGAGTACTTGAGGTTAGGAATTCAACATTTCTTTTGAGGAGTGGGAGAATATTCAACCAACAACAGATGGTAACCATGAGGAGAGCATCCCACAGAAACCAAAGACATTGCCTTGATTCCAGAATTTATTCCAAGAAGGAGTCCTACTACAGTGGGGGTAGAAGATCGAAGAATCTTTTGAAGTATGTATTCCCACCTACTATTTGGTTTGCTTATGGACTAACTGGGTTTGATTGACAGGTGTATGCTATCATGAGTTAATGATATTAAAGAAACTGAATGCCTTCATATAAAGCCTGAATGGCACTGGATACAGGATAGCGGCCCTATTCTTTCTCGTAGTTTCCCCCAGCTATCCTGTTTGGAGGGAAATGATGGTGTATAATTTTGATGAGCAAATGGGAGAAGTGATTGTTGTGATGAGGCTGTCACTCTTTGCCAGAGAACTGTCTTTGATGTCTAAAGTATTACTTGGGACCTAGATGAAAGAGTCATAAAATAACAAGCCTAACCAAGGGGATGCAGCTAGCATTTAGGAAATGCACCCATTTTTCTGTATCTCCTCTTTTCCTTTGATCAAACGTGTACACATTATTAATAAAAAGAAATACAAGTTTTAAAAAGACATGAAGAGAATAAGGTCAAATGAACCCTGCCAGAGTCCAAAAGAAAAAAAAAATCACAGCAATTTCACATCAGGCCCTTTGTTGAGATCCTATACAAGAACAGCAGTATGATTGGGGTTCTTAAATGGCAGTGGCTGAAATGGCTAATAAAAGCCTGCTAATGACACAGAATCAAATCACCAAACAAACCCATCTCAAAATCCAGTTTCTCTTGAAGGGAAGGGCATGAACTTTATGGTTGGCACTGTCTCTTAATGTAGGACCTTAGGCAAGTTACTTAATCTCTCTCAAGTTTGCTATGTATAAAACTAAGGATAACTACCTAGCAAGACTGTAATGACCATTAAGCCAAACGCAGGACACATGTAACAGGTGCTTCACTAAATCGAAGCCTTCCACCTCCCAGCCCTGCAAATATATGCAAAATATAATCTTTGCCCACTACCCCTCACCTACTCTTCATCTCATTCTCTTCCTCTCTCTCTCACTCTGCAAAGGTTCTTATTTATAGTCTAGCAGAGGGTATATAAACAGGAAATGACTTGCATTTAATTTTAAAAACCAGTGTAAAACAATGTAGTATACCCCTGGCTACTTAAGTGCTGACAAACTCGACATTCCTAAAAACAGCAAACACATATTGAGTGATCATTCATGCCAGGCATGGTGCTAGGCAAGGAGTATTCACTAGTAAGTGAAACATCTTCCCTCCCTGGTGGAGTTCAGTTTAGTGAACTGAATGGTGAAGAAGCAATGAATATATAATTGAAAAATATGTTCAGTGCCCATAAAGAAATGATCAGGTGCAATGATGGAGACTAATGAAAGGGCAGGTGGGATACTTAGTTTAGGAAGGATGGCCTTTCTGAGGTGACATTTAAACTGAAACCTGAAAGATGAGAAGCTAGATGTGTAAAGAACAAGAGCAAGTGTCTTCAAGACAGTGGAATCAGCATGTCCAGCGAGGCAGTCAGGAGCTAGAAGTGTTTGATGAGGAGTTCTGGCAGTGTCAGCAAGATGGAGGGGCTGCCATGAGGTAAAAATCCAGTTCTTACCATGGCCTCAATGTCCCACCTAAACTGCCCCGGTCCTCCACCCCGCCCCCGTACATATCCTCCCCAGGTGTCCACATCACCTAGTCTTTCTGTCCTTTATGTGCTGGTCTCACTCCCAGCTCAAGAATGAGAGGTTTGCTGCATTTGCTGTTCTTCTGTCTAGAACGCTCTGCCTGGATGATTCTCATAGCTTCTGGCCCCCGTGGTCAGTGAGGCCTCAGATCAAGTGTCATCTCTGGAGAGAGATCGCTAATTACCACCCCTCACCCAACATTAACTTTTGGTGGTTTTTTCCTCTTCCCATCCCTCAGCACTATCAAACGTTATTTTGTTGATTTTTTGAAGTTTTTTTTTTTTGTTTGTTTGTTTTATACTCTCCCCTAAAATAGAAGTCCCATGAGTTTATTTTCCTTATTGCTATAACCTAGAACCATATCTAGAATATAAATGAAACTCAAATATTCCTTGTTGAATTTACAATGAATGAAATAAAGCTTAAAGAGGTAAGGCGAGGTATTAGAAAAGAACTAACCAAATTGTGTGAGAGTAAGGACTTCCTGGAAGAGGTATGTTTTAAGTTATTAAAATCAAAGGGGCAAGAGAGCGAAGGTGGTGTGCAGGTAAGAAACAAGAATTGTGGAAGACGGAGGAACCTGGTGGGCTGCATTCCATTGGGTTGCTAAGAGTCGGACAGGGCTGAGCGACTTCACTTTCAGTTTCATGCATTGGAGAAGGAAATAGCAACCCACTCCAGTGTTCTTTCGTGGAGAATCCCAGGGACCGGGGAGCCTGGTGACCTGCCATCTATGGGGTGGCACAGAGTCAGACACAACTGAAGCGACTTAGCAGCAGTAGCAGTTAGCGCTGAAGCCGCGTTTTACTAATCTTTCACCAGCGCCTGTCCCGGGACCTGGCACACAGATAGGGTTTTACACAATGACTGACTGTGAGGTGTGCAGAAGGGTCTATTAACTCGGCTGCGGTGCAGTTTGTGGCTGGCCACTAAGCCTGGCAGCACCCGTGCGAGGGAGCAGACGGCTTTGCGGAAGACGGCCTCGGCGGGTGGGGGTGGGGGGTGGGGTGGGAAGCGCCCCCCGCGCCTGCGCGTTATGGCGGGGAGCCGGCAGCGTCGGCGCGCGCCTGCGCAGTGCGGTCTTTCCCGCCTCCGACAAGATGGCGGCGGCCGAGTAGCGCGGGGGCGCGTTGTGGCCGCAGGAAGCCCGGCCGCTGCAGCGGGCCGAGGCGGGATGCTGTTCCCAGGGAGCGCCGTTGGCCACCGGTGAGGAAGGTCAAGCACAGAGCTGCCTTCCAGAGCCCCCCGGCGCCCCCTACGTACACCCCCGTCTGCTCGAGTGCGGTCGCCGCTTTGCCGACTTCGCTACCGCCCTGTGCTGTCGGGTCCGGAGCTCCGGCGGCGGCAGGGGCTGTGTCCGGCAGGAGAGGAAGCGCCCGGGCTGCGTCCGTGCTTCTGTCCGCGGGGCGAGCGTCTGGCAGGTGGGTGAAGCTGCAAGCTTCGGTGTCTCCTCTTGGGGCAAGTCACCTCCCCATCTTCCTGGTCTTGACCTTTTGCTTCCTTGAGAAGTCTTTTTAACTGTCTGGAAAGCTTTCCCAGGCTTATAGACTTACAAAGAAAAGCTTGCTATCCAGACGCCAGTGGATTTTGTTCATCTTGTCGGGGGGATCCAGCCCCCAGGAGACTTTGATGGTTTTGAGGAATGGTGCCAGTGACGGCAAGTGATTCTTCATCTAAATTAATCCTTTTCTGACTACAGCGAGTCTTCGGTCTCTAAACATTTTTTGGAGGTGGGGGGGCGGACGGAGGGACATATGTATACTAGATCCAGGGAAAGAATTGAGAAGTGGTCCTGGTTTTAAAAGAAGGCTTTGTGAGGGTAAGAAATGTAAAAGCCCAAGAAAGGATAAGCGATTTTAGTGATTCTTTTATTCACTGTTAGGCTAAATGGTCCATTGAAGCTTCACAATCTTGTGTTGTCCAAGCCCTTTGTTTTATTTGGAAAGGACTGAAATGGAGAAAACGCTTTTTAAACTTGAAACTTCTCAAATTTCTTGGGTTCTCAATTGTTATTAGTACTACTTGGCAATCTTTCTTGTACTTGATATTTTCTGCAAAATTTAGATTGTGCCAGTGTCATTTCTTCTTCATTTATTACTAGGGCAAGAGTAGTCAGAATTAATGGTGTAAAAAGTGCAAACTGAAGGAGGGATGTGGTAGTGGAGGTTGCCATGTCTGATTTTTCCCAATTTTTTCCTGTAATTGGATAATGTGTCAAGAGCAGCAGAATGGTGAAAAATGAAGCTATGAGTATAAATGGTAGTGTGTCCACTGAGATTGCAATGGGTGGAGCTTTTAAAATTAAATTGAGTGATATCCTTTTTTTGAAGCCATGCTAGGTGCTCTCCAGAGTTTCTAAAGCACAAACTGTTGTTGCCTTATTGGAAATTTATGCTAAAAGTCTTTTAACAGGTGGGTTACAATTGGCCTGACAGATTTAACTTTTTGTTCTACCTCCTGACACACATCTGCCTTAACCTTTATTGTAGACTTTTAGCCTCTTGATGAATTTCTTAAATTTGGAGATAGAATTGTTCATTTTAAAAGGAGAGGAGATATTTTAAGTGTTTGATTCCTGTACGGGCAGATTCATTCACTTGTTTGTTGCTGTGCTATGCTAAGTCGCTTCAGTCACGTCCATCTCCTTGCAGTCTCCACAGGACAGCCAGACTCCTCTGTCCATGGGACTTCTCCAGGCACGAATATTGGAGCAGGTTGCCATTTCCTCCTCCACAGGACCTTCCCGACCTAGGGATCAGAGCCACATCTCTTCTGTCTCCTGCGTTGGCAGGTGGGTTCTTTACCACTAGCGCCACCAGGTAAGCCTGTTTGTTTCCTGCACCCGAGGACTGCGTGTTTTTACAGGCACTTGTCTCTCAATTCTGTGCTTTTAGCTGACGGGGTAGTGCTCAGCCCTAGGCAGTAGCTCATTGCCTGAGGCATTGTGTCAAGACCTGTCTGACCACAAACAAGCACTCTTCCACACTTATGGAACCCGATTTCTCTCTCTCTTTCTTCCCCTCTTCCTGTCTTTAGGAACCCTCCCGTCTTTGTGTCTATTCATTCAATTCTTTAGCCTACTGCTCTTTTCATTTGCCTCCCCTAGTCACCAGGATCCCATGGTCATCAGTTTTTACCAGCCCATCATTGATACCTTAGAATACTTAACTTTATGTCAATTTATCTTTCTAGTGCCCAGTTCTGAACAGGCCTAATCACTATCTTGATCCCTGAAGGATACAAGAGACAGTTGTGTGAGGATTTTGGATTGTTTTCATACCAGTTAGTGTTCTGTTATCCTCCAGATCTATAATGTCGATTGTGAGGGGTTTTTTTTTGTCTTACTTCATGAAAGTGTTTATAGCAAATAACTTGATCTTTTCCTTTCCTGAGAAAAATCTCAAGCATCTGAGGTATAATCTTTTCTATCCTGATATCATTTCTTTATTTACTCTTCTCTGAAAAGAAGGAATTGTCCTTCCTTTTCTTCAAGAGCAACCTTCTCCAGATGTGTCCATGATCATCCCTCTTTATCTTTCTTTCTCAGTAATTATCCATGATCACTCCTTTTTAAGTTTTGCCCTCTCTAGCCTCCATGCATGCTTAAATATACCTTTGCCAGGGCTGCCAAACACCGTGCTGTGTGCCGTGTAGCTCACAGAAGCCAGTCTGAATTTTGAGCCTGCTGTGCCACTGTATTTTTATTCTTTAATCCTAGGAGCCTGGTGTAGTTGTTGTTCAGTCGCTCAGTTGTGTCCAACTCTTTGCAACACCAAGAACTGCAGCATGGCAGGCTCCTCTGTCCTCCATTACCTCCTGGGGTTTGCTCAAATTTATGTTCATTGAGTCTGTGACACTACCTAGCCATCTCATCCTCTACCACCTCCTTCTCCTTTTGGCTTCAGTCTTTCCTAGCATCAGGGTCTTTTCCAGTGAGTTGGCTTTTCGCATCAGGTGGCCAAAGTATTGGCGCTTCAGCTTCAGCATCAGTGCTTCCAGTGAATATTCAGGGTTGATTTCCTTTAGGATTGGTTGATCTTCTTGCAGTCCCAGGACGCTTAAGAGCCTTCCCCAGCACCACAATTCTCAATTCTTTGACACTCAGTCTTTATGGTCCAACTCTCACATCCATACATGACCACTGGAAAAACCATAGCCTCGACTCGACGGACCTTTGTCGGCAAAGTGATGTCTCTGCTTTTTAGTATGTTGTTGAGGTTTGTCATAGCATTTCTTCCAAGGAGCAAGCATCTTTTAATTCCATGGCTGCAGTCACCATCCACAGTGATTTTGGAGCCCCCAAAAATAAAGGTCTGACACTGTTTCCACTGTTTCCCCATCTATTTCCCATGAAGTGATGGGACCAGATGCCATGATCTTAGTTTTCTGAATGCTGAGTTTCAAGCCAACTTTGTCATGCTCTTCTTTAACCCTTATCAAAAGGCTCGTTAGTTTCTCTTCACTTTCTGCCCTTAGAGTGATATCATCTTCATATCTGAGGTTATTGATATTTCTCCCAGCAGTCTTGATTCCAGCTTGTGCTTCATCCAACCCAGTGTTTCTCATGATGTATTCTGCGTAGAAGTTAAATAAGCAGGGTGACAAGATACAGCTTTATTATAACTCTTTCCCAGTCAGTTGTTCAATGTCCGATTCTAACTTGCTTCTTGACCTGCATACAGGTTTCTCAGGAGGCAGGTAAGGTGGTCTGGTACTGGTGTTTCTTTAAGAATTTTCCACAGGTTGTTACCATCCACACATTCAAAGGCTTTAGCGCAGTCAATGAAGCAGAAGCAGACGTTTTTCTGGAATTCTGTTGCTTTCTCTATAATCGAACAAATGTTGGCAGTTTGCTCCCTGGTTCCTCTGCATTTTCAAAACCTAGCTGTACATCTGAAAGTTCTAGGTTCACATTCTTTTGAAGCCTAGCTTGAAGGATTTTGAGCGTAACCTTGTTAGCATGTGAAATGAGTGCCGTTGTATGGTAGTTTGAACATTCTTTGACATTACCTTTCTTTGGGATTGGAATGAAAACTGTGACCTTTTTCAGTCTTGTAGCCACTACTGAGTTTTCCAAATTTGTTGACATATTGAGTGCAACACTTTAGCAGCATCATCCTTTAGAATTTCAAATAGCTCAACTGGGATTCCGTCACCTCCACTAGCTTTGTTGGTAGTAATGTTCCCTAAGGCCCCCTTGACTTCACGCTCCAGGATGTCTGGCTCTGGGTGAGTGACCACAGTGACTGGTGTACTGTTCTCTGTGTATTCGTGCCACCTCTTCTTGATATCTTTTCCTTCTATTAGGTGCGTACCATTTCTGTCCTTTATGGTGTCCATCCTTGCATGAAATGTTCCCTTGATGCCTCCAGTTTTCTTGACGAGATCTCTAGTCTTTCCCATTGTGTTGTTTTCTTTGCATTGTTCACTTAAGAAGGGTTTCTTATCTCTTCTTGGTATTCTCTGGATCTCTGCACTCAGTTGAGTATATCTTTCCCTTTCTCCCTTGCCTTTCACTTCTCTCCTTTCCTCAGCTCTTTCTAATGTCTCCTCAGACAATCACTTAAGCTTCTTGCATTTCTTTTTCTTGGACTAGTTTGGTCACTGCCTCCTATACAATGTTACGAACCTCTTTCCAGTGATGAATCTCGTATATAAACTCATATAAAACATATGAATCTCTTTCAAAAAACTCATATATGAACCTCTTTCAGTTTTATGAATCTGGTAGACACTTTCTCTACCAGATCTCATCTCGAATCCATTTGTCACCTCCACTGTATAATCATAAGGGACTTAATTTAGGTCGTATCTAAATGACCTAGTCGTTTTTCCTACGTTCTTCACTTTAAACCTGAATTTTGCTATTAGGAGCTCACGACCTGAGCCACAGACAGCTCCAGGTCTTCTTTTTGCTGTCTGTGTAGAGCTTTTCCATCTTCAGCTGCAAAGAACATAATCTGATTTTGGTATTGACCATCTGGTGATGTCCGTGTGTATAGCTGTCTCTTAGTTGTTGGAAAAGGGTGTTTGCTATGACCAGCGTGTTCTTTTGACAAAACTCTGTTAGCCTTTGCCCTGCTTTTGCCCTCAAGGCAAAACTTGCCTATTATTCTGGGTGTCTCTTGGCTTCCTATTTTGTATTCCAATCCCCTGTGATGAAAAGGACATCTTTTTTTTTTTTTTTTTTTTTTTTTTTGGTGTTTGTTCTAGAAGGTGTAGTTCGAGAACTACAGCGGTTCTACTTCATAGAACTGTTCAGCTTCAGCTTCTTTGGCATTAGTGGTTGGGGCAGAGACTTAAGATAACACTGATATTGAACAGTTTGCCTTGGAAATGAACTTAGGTTATTTTTTTTTTCCTGAGGTTGCACCCAAGTACTGCATTTAGAACTCTTGTTGACTATTAAGGGCTACTTCCTTTCTCCTAAGGGAGTCTAGCCCACAGTAGTAGATACAACAGTCATCTGAATTAAATTCGCCCATTCTCATCCATATTAGTTCAGTGATTCCTAAGATGTTCATTCTTGCCATCTGCTTCACCACATCCGATTTGCCTTGATTCACGGACCTGCCGTTCCAGGTTCCCATGCAAAAAAAGAGCAATAGCTCTTTACAGCGTCGGACTTGACTTTAACCATCAGACACATCCACACAACTGAGCGTCATATCCGCTTTGGTCCAGCCACTTCATTCTTTCTGGAACTAACGACTGCCCTCCACTCTTCCCCAGGAGCATATTGGACACCTTTTGATTGTGGTGCTCATCTTCGGTGTCTTATTTTTCTGCCTCATGCTGTTCGTGGGGTTCTCGCAGCAGGACTGCTGGAGTGGTTTGCCGTTCCCTCCTCCAGTGGGCCACGTTTTGTCGGAACTCTTCACCAGGACCCGTCTGTCTTGGCTGGCCCTGCACGGCATGGCCCATGGCTTCACTGAGTTACACAAGCCCCTTCACCACGACGAGTCTGTGATCCATGAAGGGGTATAGTAGGAAGGACATTTACTTTTAAGCTTCAAAGATCTGATTTTGAAGTCTACTGAAACCAGTTACTGTCTGTGTGGCTGTGGGCAACTTACTACTCAGGCTGTATTCTTTGTCTGTAAAGTAGAATGTTATACGAGGAAGACATGGCAACCCAATGCAGTATTCTTGTTGGAGAGTCAGCATGGACAGAGGAGCTTGGTGGGCTATAGTCCATGGGGTCACAAAGAGTCGGACAAGACTGAGTGACTAAGGACACCACAGAATGTTATCCTTACCTCACAGAGTTGTAATCGACGGAGTTTAACACACGTTACATGTCTTTCCAAGGGTTTGGTGCATTATGGAGTTCTTAAAAGTGTAAATTATTCTTTCCTTTGCACTCTGACTTCCCTTACCATCGCAGCACCGAAATTGGTTTTTAAAAAGTCATCTTGATGATCTAATTACCAAAGCTAACGGCCTTATCTCAATCATCCAGGTTTTCTTAGACCACTTCTGAAATATACTCCATAGGAATGAAATGATCTGATTTCTTGTTTCTTGGCTTTATAGTTCCTGATTCTCTTATGTCTGAAAGTTTCTTTACATTCCCTGCAGTGTCTCGATTTTGCTCTTTCCCCTAAACATAGCTGTTTCCTGTATCAGTTAGGATGCAAATAGGATTTAAAAACAGAAGAAGTGTATTAGCTCAGGTAATTGGCAAAGGCATAGGTAGGATTAGTTTAAAGGGCAGTTTGTGCATAAGCTTGGCTTTGCTCAGTCCTCAGTCCTCAGTCAGCACAGAGGTTCTGTGTTTCCGTTTCCTCTAAACTGCCCTCCCATTTGGGTTCCTGCTCAGACTGGCTTCCCCTCTAGATTGAATCCAAGTGCTTTCCATCTTTATCTGTAGTGTGGCGACCTTTGTGCTCAGGTTTATCCTTTCATAGTTGCATGTTTCTCTTTCTGCTCCAGGAATCACATTCTGACACAACCACCAAAGACGGGAGGAAGTTTGCCCTCTCATCTCTTGATGAGGCAAGTAAACCTTTAACAGAAAGCCTGTATCAGGTTTCATTTTGGCCTTATTACTTATGCCCTAGTTGCAAGGGGACAAGAAAAACCAATATCTAGCATTTCAGTCTAGGAAGAAATTAGATGAATGGCTACAGGGAAGATAACCAACATTGTCAGTGACATATATTGATAATATTGTATGGAGAAGTAAGCTTAAATGAATGAGAATTTTCAGATAGTAGTGGCATTCTTAAATCACTGCTTATCTCAAGAGCGGGTATAAGCTGTGTTTAGGACTGAATCAGTCATTTAGATAGTCATGAATGACTAATTAAAATGGATTACTATATAAAATTAGTATATTTGATTGGTATATCCCAGATATTTTAAGGTTGTTGTTAAGAACATTTACGCGTGCACTGTGAGGAATGGATACAGGTAGCAACTAACAGGGAATAGATCTGTATTTCTTCTTGAAGATGAGTGGTGTTTAGAAATCTGTGGGTCTGGTAGAGACGAGATATACCAAGTGTCCTGTGATGTTTGCCCGCAAAACAAGAATTGTCCCTTCCAGAATACCAATAGTGCCCCTGTACACTGAAAAAACAAATGCTTTGGTTGTTTTCAAAGAATTCGCTGAGATTCCTCTGTATACTTATATTGCAAGTGACAGAAAACCAAATTCAGACTGGCTACACAGTAAAGGGCATGATTAGGTCTTGTCCTTGAACTTCATCTGGGGCTTCATCCAGTCTGAAATCATCAAGGACTTGGCTTAGTTTCTCTGGTCCTGCTCTGGCATTCCTCTTGTTTTGGTTTCGCTCTCAAGCGAGCTTATCTCATGGTAGCAAATTACTGTAGCACTTTCAGACTTAATACTCTCATTTCATATGTAAAGTAAAATGAAGCATATCTTTTGTTATTTGGTTTTGCAAGTGTTTGTTGAATGTCATCACTGTTGAAACTTCCCTGAACACCTGCCCCTAAAAGTGGATTACTTCCTCTGTTATGTTACAACTTCACAGAACTCTGTTGCATGCCATGTTCTATGGTTATTATGCTCATATGTCTCATGCATTAACTTGCCTTAATTGTCTGTGTGTTCTTAATGTGTAGAATACTCTCTGACTTAGTGGTACACAGTAACCATTTATGGATGAATGAGAGGAAGGAAGGATATAGAAAGGGGCAGAGAAACATAAGAAGTCCCCATTCCTTCCTGTTACTGAACCCTGAATTGTGAACGTTGTACTCCTACCACCAAAGTATGTGTGTAATGCTCTTGTGATTGAGAATGAATTCATTTGAAAGCTTTACTGAATTCTAGTAGTGTTCCATCATTATTTTCTCAGCAAAACTAAAACCAGTTACCATCTTTTGTTCTTTCAACAAGTATTTTTGAAAGCCTGCTATTGGCAGGTCATGTGACACAATGGTAAACAAAGTAGAGCTGTGCTTCCTGAGCTTAAATATCAGCGAGGGGCATAGACATTATTCATGTGTGCACACTCAGTTGCACACACACGTCAGGGAGCTCACAGGTTTTGAAGCAGAATAAGATAGATTCAGGGGATTAAAAAGTAACAGGATGCTGTAATACTTCAGGTAGTTTGGTGAGCAAAGGCTTTTTGAGAAGCCCTTTTCTGAGTGGAGTGGATTAAGCCATGGAACTATCTGGAAGGAAATGTTCGGGTAGAGCAAGCAGCAGCTTCTAACGTGGAAATGTCCTTGGCATGTTGGAAGAGCAGCATGTGGGAGGCCGTGGCTGAAGCGGGGGTGGGGGGTGTGTGGCAGGGCAGGTCAGAGGGTAGGTGTGGGCAGGGTAGACCAAGGGGAGTTCTGAAGGTCATTTAAAGACTTGATTTTATTAGCTAGAAAGTCTGGAGAAGGCAATGGCACCCCACTCCATTACTCTTGCCTGGAAAATCCCATGGATGGAGGAGCCTGGTGGGCTGCAGTCCATGGGGTCGTGAAGAGTCAGACACGACTGAGCGACTGCTCTTTCACTTTTCACTTTTGTGCTTTGGAGAAGGAAATGGTAACCCACTCCAGTGTTCTTGCCTGGAGAATCCCAGGGATGGGGGAGCCTGGTGGGCTGCCGTCTATGGGGTTGCACAGAGTTGTACACGACTGAAGTGACTTAGCAGCAGCAGCAGCAGCTAGCTAGAAAGTCACTCAGTCGTGTCTGACCTTTGTGACCCCATGGACTGTACCAGGTCTCCCACATTGCAGGCGGATTCTTTATCAGCTGAGCCACAGGGAAGCCTCAAGGGAACTTCCCTGGTGGCTCAGATGGTAAAAGCGTCTTCTTGCAATGCAGGAGACCCGGCTTTGATCCCTGGGTGGGGAAGATCCTCTGGAGAAAGAAACAGCAACTCTCTCCAGTTCTCGTGCCAGGAAAATTCCGTGGATGGAGGAGCCTCGTAGGCTACAGTCCATGGGGTCGCAAAGAGCTGGACACAGCTGAGTGGCTTCACTTTCACTTTTCACTTTCTAGCCAGAAAATTGGAGATGATATATCTTTGGAAATCTAATTATTATTTTTAAGTTATATTATTTTAAGTACTAATTATGATTAAAGTTCTCTCTGTGCTAAGTAACTAGCATATGATAGACTTAACACAATTTAAATGTTAAATAATTTATCTGAATAAAATGGTACTGAGATAAAAGTTGAAATTTTAAAGTTACCCTTTGAAGGAACTTTTTAAAATATTTAGGATACTTTACTTAGGTTTGTGATTATTTTCTTCAGCTCTTATGTACCCCATTACTAAAGTTTTCTGTAGTCATTAAAGAAAATTCAGGAAATACAGAAGTACAGATGACATTCATAAGCTCAACATATGAAGAAAACCAGTTGAGTTTTCGTCTCTCCCAACCCTTCCCTCCCGCTTTCAGTACCCTCTGTCCCTCTCTTCTTCCCTCTGTCTTTCACTTTCTTCTTTGTGCCTATGACTTTTTCCCCCTGTTACAGTGTAAACATGTGCATATGTCTAATTTTTTAAAAATTAGGTTATATTCATTTCTTGGAATATTTGATAAATCTTATTTTTATTGACTGTATAATCCCATTGTAAAAATTATTTTTCTTAATTGTTTCCTGGAGTTGGTTATTTAGTTTAGGTTTTCTATTTTATCATCATGTGGGCAGTGAATGTCTTAACACATGGATATTTTTCTCTTTGTCTTTTTCCTTAGAATGGAATGATTGGCACTGGAGTAATGTAATGGAATAAGGTTTCATCTTAGACATTGTTAAGGTTCATGATACATGTTGCCACATTGTACCATGTCTTGTAAGCCCAATAAATGTTAACTGGTTTGAAAGTAACGGTAGCTGGGTGGTGGTGGGGAGGTGAGGACCTACGGAGTTGCCAAGCTTGAGTGATAGGCTAGGTTAGCCTTTTATTTCCAAATATTTCTTTCTTTTATGTCTTTAATATATATTTCAAGGTGTATTTAAAAGCACCATGGAGAACTTTACATGTTACTGCAAACACACAAACACACATGAACTTATTGCTCAGGTCAAGACGCACAGCGCTGCCGCCACCCCAGAGCTCCTGCCCTTCTGGTTCCCGGTCTCCAAGAGGAAGCTTTCAGCATTTCCCTCCAGGCCTGTTTGCTCAAGTTCGTTTTGTTTTGTTTCTGTGAAACCCTTCATCATGTTTAAAGAAGTTCCCTTCTGTACCGGTTTACTAAGAATTTTGTGTTTTGTTCTGTTTGTTTGAATTTAATGCTTTTTTTGTTGTTGTTGCAGCTTTTCATTACTGTATGACTTTTCTCCTTCACTATGTTAATATATTGAATTACATATTATTTAAAATCTTAAACCTAACCTGATTTCTGAGGTAAACCTAATTTGGTTTTACAGTATTACTCTTTTTATGTATTTCTGGATTCAGTTTGATATTCTGTTAATAGTTTTGTATCAGTGAGGTGGCCTATATTGTCCTTGTCAGGATTTGAAATCAGCGGTTATCTCATACTAGCCTTATAAAATGAGCTGACCCTCATTTTCTATTCTGAAAAAGTTTAAGTAGGACTGAATTGTTCCATTAAATTTCTGTGAGAATCTGGCCGAGAAGCCATCTGGGCTGGTAATTTTCTTTGTGGAAAGATTTTTAATTACTCCTTTGATTTTTAATTTTTAACCTTCTCAGATTTTCTGTTGATTATTTTGGTAGTTTTCCCCCTAAGAAGTTGTCCTTTTCATCTAAACTTTTTAAATTTACTAGCATAAAATTATTTATAATAAATATTAGTATCCGTTTAATGGTTGCAGTAAAGAATTATCTTATTGTATCTGTTATAGGCTAAAACTACCTTCTGTTTTTCCTCATTCAGTCTCCCTGGGAATTTAGTAGTCATTCAAAGGAACCAAATTTTGAATCTTGCTGATTCCTTTTCTTTTTATTACATATTTGTTCTCTATTGCATTGATTTCTGCTCTTTATTTCCTTCCTTCTACTTTTTGGGATTTACTTTTTTGTTCTTTTGCTAACTTCTTGTAGATCACTACTTTTCAGCATTTCTCCCTTTTAAATATATGCATTTAAGGCTGAGCATTTCCCTCTAAGTACTGTTTCAGCTAGCAACATTACTCAAATTTTAATATATAGTACTTTTATAATTCACTTTAAAATGGTTTCTAATTTTCACTGGTATCTACTTTAACACTTGGATAAGTTGAATGTATTATATTTCTCGATTTCTGAACACATGGAGATTTTCTAGTTGTTTTCAAATGTCTTTTATTTCTAACAACATAAGATATGTCATCAGAGAACTCTTAACAACATAGCAATGTCATCAGAGAACAATCTCAGTGTTTCAAAGGTCTGTGATTTCAGACCTTTAACATTTGAGATCTGCACTATGGCCCCAGTATATTATTTTTTCCCTATAGCTATTGAATGTGGTGTTCTAATATATTTACATTGGATCTTGCTGGTTAATCCCGTATTTCAAATCTTCAGGGTCATAAGTGACCTTTTGTTTGCTTGTATCAATTACACAGACAAGAGTGTATTAAAATATCCCGTTTACCACTGTAGATATTTCCCCTTGTATTCTCTCAGCTTTTGCTTTATTTATTTGAGACATTGCTAGTAGATGAACATATATATACACTGTGCTTGGTTGCTCAGTCATGTCTGACGCTTTGCAACCCTTTAGACTGTAGCCCTCCGAACTCCCCTGTCCTTGGGATTTTTTAGGCAAGAATACTGGAGTGGGTTGCCATTTCCTTCTCCAGGGGATCTTCTCGACCCAGGGATTGAACCCACATCTCCTGTGTCTCATGCGTTGCCAGCAGATTCTTCCCCTGCTGAGCCATCAGGGAAGCCTAGTATTTGGATAGAAATGTGTAATAGTTATATCTGCTTAGTGACTTACTGTTACGAAGTATTCCACTTTTATTCTGAAAGTGCATTTTGCATGAAGGTCTAGTTTGTCTGGGATTGATATAACAACACCAGTTTTCTTTTTATTGTTTTCTAAGGCTGATCTACACACGTGGTTTTAAAAAATCATATTCTGCTTTTATGTTATCAAAGCCTGATTGTTTCTTGTCATATCATCTTGGGTGTTTCTAGCATTGTAACATGTAACTTGCTTCAAATGTAGGCACTAATAAGATACTGAGATAATGTCTTACTTGGTTGAATTTAAAAAGTAATGAGCATGATTTTGAATAAGTACTGAAGTTGTTTTAGGTTTCTCTTATTTTAAACGTTAAAAAATGTAGTTTTGTCAGGAAGAGACTTAAAGATTTATATTCTTGAGCAGATATTACCGGCGTGCAGTATACATATCAAAACCTGCAAGAGAAAACGAAATGAAAATAAATATGCTGTCCCTGTCTCTTCCCTGGTGGCTTAGACGGAAAAGAACCTGCCTGCAATGCAGGAGACCCTGCTTCAGTTCCTGGGTTGGGAAGACACGCTGGAAAAGGAATGGCAACCCACTCCAGTATTCTTGTCTGGAGAATTTCCTGCACAGAGGAGTCTGGTGGGCTATAGTCCATGGGGGTCACAGAATCAGACACAACTGAACGACTCACACTTTGACTTTTCATCCCTGTCTCTTAGTTACACATGTCCCCTCCACAGAAGCAATCACTGTGTGATTAACACAGGTAACAGTGTAATCACTGTGACCAGTTTGTTGATTAGCTTTTCACACTGTAGTCCACAGAAACCCAAATTTTGCAAATTCAGCTTGTTAGGTGGGCAAATATATACACTACTGTGGTAAACTCTAATTTGTGTCTTCATCACAAGGTAGCATTCTAGAACATGCATTTTAAATCATAATGATAACTCTCATTCAAGCTCCAGAACAGTTTTTTTTTTTACTTCAAAAGTTACAAAGCAGATACTGGAAGAGGATAAACAGCTTTCTGCTTCAGTCTGATTAGCCAGTCCTTCAGTTTCGAAATCCTACTGGTTTGGGCTTTAACAGAAGTGGTCCCGTGGTTAAGATAATTGGGGAAATTCTGACAAGGATGGCTCATTTGCTAGTTATTCAAGGGGGTGGTTAGGAGGAATTTCTGTTATGGATTACAGTAAGGTGAAAGAATCTGTGTATTTTGCTTATTCTCTGCCTACATGAGCAACAAGTGCTGAGTAGGGCTAGAGTGCCGGGAGCCAACACACGGGACCCCACCCTTGGAAAGGCCATAGGGGAGAAAAACCTTCCGAACAAGGGCGAATCAGGTTATCAGGGATTTCGAAAAGGTCAGCTCACGAGACCCTGCCCCTAACAAGGGCGAATCAGGTTATCAGGGGTTTTTTGAAAAAGCCAGCTCACGAGATCCCACCCATGACAAGGTCATGAGGAGAAAGCCTGATAGGCAAGGCAGATCAGGTTTTCAGGGATTTCGGAAAGCTGCCCCCTGCTCTCACCTTAAAGATGATATCTGTCTTTCTGATGCCTGCCTCAATGGACTACTCCCTAATGTCTCTGACACAGGCAGGAAGGCCTTCCTCGATCTCTTCCCAAATAAGAATCAATTTAGAATTTTAATCAATAAGTTTCCCAGGTGGTGGTATTTTATGAAATTATTTAGGGTGAAAGGAGTGTTTTAATTTAAACTCCTTTGCTGGTAGTTTGATAGCCAAATGCCTTTTTGCCCTTGGTACTAATATGCATGATTGCTTATAATATCCTAATCATAAAATAGCATAAAGAACCTGATTATATAAAAGCCCTAATAGATAGAGAGCCCTTTTTAAGGGGTAAAAGAGTCCTATTAGAAAACATAAGAAAATTATTCTATAGGTGGTTATTGGGTTGTGATTTACTTGCTGTGTTTTTGCTTGCTGTATTTTTGCCTTTGATGTGCTAAGGTTGTGTTATAAAAACCATTGTTAATATAGTTGAAGATCTAGGGAAATAAAAACTTAGCCCTAGTGTGGTAACATTGAGATGGTTGTTAATTGTCAGCCAGGACTACTAGGTAGAAGCTGCCTCACTGAAGCCGCAGAGTCTGTATGGGGTAAACTTATTAGATAAACGCAACTGACAACTTTTGCAGAAAGATTAATTTTTGTATTAACAAGAATATAATTCTACTCTGTACTACTTCTCTATGACCCTGTTACCTTTCAGTTAAGGTCATCATAAAAACGGAAAATAGGTTTACAATCACCTGATCTGCATAGAATGTTAAGAGCCTCAAAGATAATATGCTAACAATTGCTATAGAATTTAGAAAGCAAAAAAATCCTGCTTTTCCTAAAAAACAAAATGATGTAATGCTAATCCTGTGCAATCATTAATAAGCATCTTGTACCTTGAAAACGTTCTGTAAAAGGGTATAAAAGGAGTTGTCAAAAAATAAAACACGGACTTGGCCCCATCAAGGCTAGTCTCACGTCTCTCTCTCTCTCGCCGACGCCGTTCATCCTGAGGGTACCCCCTGGATCCTGCCGAGGCTGGACCCCGGCACTAGAGGATCGGCTTCCGGGGTCATTCACTCACTCATCTGGCTGGCAAGTTGGTAGTCATTGTAAGGACACTCAGGTAACCTTATGGAAAGGCCATCCTGGTATCCAAATGTTGACCTTTCCATAAGGTTACCTGAGTGGCCTGAGTGTCCTGATAACCCAGAGGCTGGCTCCACAGTAAGCAATCCAAGGGACCAGGGTAGAAGCCACAGTGTCTTACAGTGACGTAGCCTCAGAAGTCACACGCTTCTGCAATGTTTTATTGGTCACTCATGTGTGCTTAGTCATGTTCAATTCTTTGTGACCCTGTGAACAGTAGCCCAGCAGGCTCCTTTGCTCTTGGGATTCTCCAGGCAAGAATACTGGAGTGGGTTGCCATGTCCTCTTCCAGGGGATCTTCTGACCCAGGGACCGAATTCGAGTCTCCTGCGTCTCCTGCATTGGCAGGTGGATTCTTCACCGCTGAGCCACTGGGAAGCCACTGGTCACTCAGGTCAGCTCTGTTCAGCATAGGTGAACACTGTGCTAAAGCTTGCATATCAGAATTTAAAGATTTTTAAGGATAGTCTTTGAAAGTGGCTCTGGTGCCACTCCCCATTTAAATAAGCATTGGATCAGCGATCTTAGAGCTGGTGCTTTTGGTAATCTCAAGGTGAATTTATTCAAAAAAGTAATGCTTTTAGGGTGCTGCATACTTTTCTATTATGCATTGCTCAGGAAAATGCCTGTTTGATTGCCAACGTTTTCACAGTGATTTATTTTTTGTTGTATTTGATGCCTGATAAGAACAACATTCACGTAATCTGGGAATATCTAAAGAATTAGTATTCTGGCTTCCTCTTAGAAATTGTAGAATACATCCTCGAGCTTTAATGTGGTGCTGAAATCTTGCCTGCCTTATCTATTGATGTTACTGCTTTAATCTAGCCATTGGATCCAGGTGTCATTCAGAACCCTCACTGTATATAGGGCATTTTTATTCAGAAAATAATGAATTCTGACTATACTCTTCACAAAATAAGGTGGTGTGAGTGGTAAAGAACCCACCTGCCAGGGCAGGATATGTAAGATACGTGGGTTCAATCCCTGGGTTGGGAAGATCCCCTGGAGGAGGACATGGCAACCCACTCCAGCATTCTTGCCTGGAGAATCCAATGGACAGAGGAGCCTGGTGGGTTACTGTCCATAGGGTCGAAAGAGTCAGACGCGACTGAAGTGACTTAGCACATACATACTCAGGCTGCTGTAATAGTGTGGAAGAGCAAGGCTGCCCCTGTAAGGGAAGAAAAAAAAATTGTCCCTGTATTCTTTGTGACAGAAATCTTCAGAGGAGTAGGTACTTGAAGATTTAAGTCTCATAGGGAGAGGGCCAGGAAATGTGTGAATCCGGTATCTGTTTATTTTAAATGTATCCAAGTGAAATATCAGATAGATAGTTGGATATTCACAGAAGAGGGTTAGGATTTAAATTCGAGATTTAACATCATTCAGTTCAGTTCAGTCACTCAGTCGTGTCCGACTCTTTGCGACCCCATGAACTGCAGCACGCCAGGCCTCCCTGTCCATCGCCAACTCCTGGAGTCCACCCAAACCCATGTCCATCGAGTCAGTGATGCCATCCAACCATCCCATCCTCTGTCTTCCCCTTCTCCCCCTGCCCCCAATCCCTCCCAGCATCAGGGTCTTTTCCAATGAGTCAACTCTTTGCATGAGGTGGCCAAAGTACTGGAGTTTCAGCTTCAGCATCAGTCCTGCCAATGAACAGCCAGGGCTGATCTCCTTTAGGATGACCTGGTTGGATCTCCTTGCAGTCCAAGGGGCTCTTCAGGAGTCTTCTCCAGCACCACAGTTCAAAAGCATCAATTATTCGGCGCTCAGCTTGCTTTATAGTCCGACTCTCACATCCATACATGACCACTGGAAAAACCATAGCCTTGACTACGCGGACCTTTGTTGGTAAAATAATGTCTTCTTTTTAATAGGCTGTCTAGGTTGGCCATAACTTTCCTTCCAAGGCGCAAGCGTCTTTTAATTTCATGGCTGCAATCACCATCTGCAGTGATTTTGGAGCCCCCAAAAATAAAGTCAGCCACTGTTTCCACTGCTCCCCCATCTATTTGCCATGAAGTGATGGGACCAGATGCCATGATCTTAGTTTTCTGAATGTTGAGCTTTAAGCCAACTTTTTCACTTTCATCAAGAGGCTCTTTAGTTCTTCCTCACTTTCTGCCATAAGGGTGGTGTCATCTGCATGTCTGAGGTTATTGAAGTTAAAGCCTTGGGAGTAGGTGAGAAAACAGGAGAGAAAGCAGTCCTGGTACAAGTCCTCAGGTACTCATGTTTTAGAAGACGCCTGAAGAGACAAAACAAACCAATAGAGGAAATCAGAGGGAGGAGGAAAGCCAGAAGAACAAGTAGAGGACAAGAGAAGACATCTACTTCAAGTAGAAGAGAGTGGTCTGCTTGGTCTAATGTTCCTGAAGAGGTTACTGTACTAAGATGAGGCAACGGAATTAGGCCGCTGGGTATTCATTAGTGACCTTGACAATTGAGTTTCAGGAGATTGTTTAGGATTAGGGTGGGTTAAAGAGTAAATTAAAGGTGAGAAAATAGAGATAGGAAATGAAGGCCACTAGATGAAGAAGTTTTGCTGTGAGTAGAACAAAGAAATGGTCATATCTAATTGGTGGGGTGAGGGAGGTGAAGGGGAGCTGAGGTCAGGAGAGGAATTTCCTGGTCCAGAGATCGAAACCAGGTCTCCTGCATTGCAGTCAGATTCTTTACCATCTGAGCTATCGGGAAGTCCTGAGGAATTTCTTAAGATGTGTAATAATAGAGCACATTTGTTCATGATAGTGGTTCAGTAGAAGAGGAGAAACTGACTATACGGGAGAGAGAGAGGTTAGTCAGTGGTTTTCTTGCAAAGACAGGAGTAGTTGGACTCCATGCCCACGTTAGGGTATTGATCTTTGATAGAAGCAGTGCTGCTTTTTCTATTTTAATAGAAGAGAAGCAGTGTAGAAGCACTACAATTCTACCGATCTTACGGGACTTGGCAAAGAAAGTTTTTTTAAAGATTTATGAAGTAAATATAAGTTTCAGTTTTAAAAATATTTATCTATATTGAAAGAAGGAATTAAATTTGTTAGTTTGCCTTGATTTTCCTTTCTCTCTTTCACTTTTATAGTGTTAAGTGTTCATGTTGAACTCTTACTGTGATTCATTCTCTCAATCCCTAAAATGAATCTGTGTATTAGATCTACTCTGAGTAGTGCAAGTGACCCAGAGGTTTCTGATTTGATTGACACAATCCAGTAATGCCAGGTAGATTTGGTTTTGTCATTTTACTTAAGAATAAATTTGGATTGTTTACCCTGTAATAGAAAACATTTATCTTCAGATACTCAGAAATGAAATAATTTTATAGGCTATACATTGCCTTACCTGCTAAAATTCAGCATAAAGCAGGAGGGAGGGACGACATTAAAAAAAGCAGGAAATGGTAGTATAGAATTAGGCAATGCTATCTTCAGTATATCGGGTATTGAAAAGGTCATTGTTTTCTCATCCAAGGTAAGAACTTGAGGATACCGTGTAAGAATAAAAGTCTTGACCCAAGTATTTGGTTTGAGGTTCTAAGAAATAAACATCATTGTTACGCCATAAATTTATTCTTGCATATACAGTAGATTTTGTCTTTAATGTCAATTTAAAAATTGGACTTTTTCTTATCAAATCAAATGTATTTCCAGGGCTCTTTTGTGTGCTATAAACTGAAAAAATGATTGGCCAAGTGATCTAAGTATTTTAAATGTTAAGGTGATGGTAGTTTTAATTGTGTTTTGGAAAAAAGGCTATTTTTTAAAAACTCATTCTGTGTGCTCCTTTTTCTTGAATTCACAGTGATACCATAAACATTTGGTGCTGTTTTGGTAATTTAAGATCCTGAACTCTTTAGTGTTGACATCTCATCTTTATGGAGGAGGGTTTCTAAGTTTGTATTGTAAATTGTACCTTTGGGAGCAGTGTTATAGCTGTTTTAGGTTTTTAGTAAAGATCAAAGCTGAAAACATTAAACAAGACAACAAGACATGATTTTAAAAAGACACATGGGGAGATATAAAATTCTGCTTTAAGCATTTATTAAAAAAAAATTAATCAGAATTTGATTTTTTTTTTCCCCAGACGAAAGATTGCTTAAAACATTGGATGACCAGAAAGTGGAATTTTATCAGATTAGAGCACATTAAGAATTTAGAAAAAACATTTCCTTTACTAACGAGGAGATATTTGAATATTTGTTAATTTGGTAAATTGATTGTCAGAGGTGATTTTTTAGTTCTTTGTCTTATTAAAAACATAAATTAGTAAGTATGCTGTCAAAATTGTCAAAATAAGACTAATTAAAACAATTAAGTTTATTATAGAGTGTAAAATTTTGTGTTTCTTTTTCCTGTTGTTATGTTTTTCAGTTGAAAAAGTCTTTGGTCATTAGTTTTAACTATAAATTAGTAGTATATGCATATAATGCTTGGTTATTTCTTCTCTAAAGTAAGAAATATCAACTGGTTCTATTAACTTTTGTAAATCTTGCCATAATCATGTATCCTTCCTTATTTGAAATGTCTGTATTTTTCATTGCCTATAAGAAGATGTCTAAAGTTTTTAGCCTACCAGACAAAATGTAAAACTGCCCTAAAATTCCTAAATATCTTTAAAGGCTACTTCTCTTGCTACTTTCTCTCTGAACTCATTCTTGATTGCCTAGCCAGAAATTATCAAATCTCTCATCCTTTGGTACAGATGTTACCTCATATTAAAACTTTTCTTGTGCACATTTGTAAGTTGATATCTTACTCCTCTTTGTATCATCTACATTCATACATTCAGCAGTGTTATTGGATGTCTGCTGTGCCCCAAACACTGTTGTAGGTGTGAAGGCAACAGCAGTGCATGAGAATCCAGGTCCCTATCCTCATGAAATTTATGTTCTAGTTTGGGAATGATAATGAGGGAGACAAAATTAAATAAACAGATAGATGCCTAGAGCCTTTTAGATGTTAAATATTTTGAGGAGAAAACAGTGTATATGATAGAAGGTTTAAGGACAGTACCAGTGTTGATTTGATGGCGACGGAAGATCTCTTTGAAGATGTGACATTTATGCTAAAGCTGAACGATAACAGTGGAGCAGTCATTTGAAGATTTGGGAGCAGAGTTCTCGAACTGAAAGACAGACAGTGCAAAGGCATTAGAGAGAGGAAAGAACGGGGGAGGTGGGGGAAGAAGGTGGGAATGGAAGCAGGAGGTAGGTTATACAGTCTTGTAAGCAGAGGTAAGGGATTTGAAATTTATTCTAATTTAATTTCGAAGCCTGAGAATTGTTGTTTAGTCGATAAGTTGTGTTTGACTTTGCAACCCCATAGACTGTAGCCCATCAGGCTCCTCTGTCTGTGGGATTTCCCAGGCAAGGCTACTGAAGTGGCTTGCCATTTCCTTCTCCAGGGCATCTTCCCCACACAGGGATCAAACCTGCATCTCCTACATTGGCAGGCGAGTTCTTTACTACTGAGCCACCAGGGAAGCCCTGCATTTACGGGTTCATGTGATTACATTGGGCCCACTCAGGGCCACCCTCCCCCTCCTTTATTGAGAGTGTACTATACAACCAGCACAGTACTAGGCACTGATGTGTATTGCTGAGCAAGCAAAGATTTTAATCCAAAAGCCACATAAAAACAAGACGGAAGTGACCTCCATTCTCAAGGAAAGTCCATGTCAAAATGTCCAGGACCATAGTGCTCTGGAATTGGCCTACTTGAATCATAGGAGTTTGACTGTGGTTGTAAGAGTTATTCCTTACAAGTTACAAGGTAACTTTCTCAGGTCTCTCAGTTCAGCTCAGTTCAGTCACTCGGTCGTGTCTGACTCTGTGCGACCCCATGAACTGCAGCACACCAGGCCTTCCTGTCCATCCCCAAATCCCAGAGTCCATCCAAACCCATGTCCATCGAGTTGGTGATGCCATCCAACCATCTCATCCTCCATTGTCCCATTCTCCTCCTGCCCTCTGTCTTTCCCAACATTAGGGTCTTTTCAAATGAGTCAGCTCTTCACATCAGGTGGCCAAAGTATTGGAGTTTCAGCTTCAGCATCAGTCCTTCCAATGAACACCCAGGACTGATCTCCTTTTGGATGGACTGGTTGGATCTCCTTGCAGTCCAAGGGACTCTCGAGTCTCCTCCAGTACCACAGTTCAAAAGCATCAATTCTTCGGTGCCCAGCTTGCTTTATAGTCCAACTCTCACATCCGTACATGACCACTGGAAAAACCATAGCCTTGACTAGACGGACTTTTGTTGACAAAGTAATGTCTCTGCTTTTTAATATGCTGTATAGGTTGGTCATAACTTTCCTCCCAAGGAGTGAGTGTCTTTCAATTTCATGGCTGCCATCACCATCTGCAGTGACTTTGGAGCCCAGAAAAATAAAGTCAGCCACTGTTTCCTCATCTGTTTGTCATGATGTGATGGGACCGGATGCCATGATCTTCGTTTTCTGAATGTTGAGCTTTAAGCCAGCTTTTTCACTCTCCTCTATTTCACTTTCATCAAGAGACTCTTTAGTTCTTCTTCACTTTCTGTCATAAGGGTGGTATCATCTGCATATCTGAGGTTATTGATATTTCTCCCGGCAGTCTTGATTCCAGCTTGTGCTTCCTCCAGCCCAGCATTTCTCATGATGTACTCTGCACATAAGTTAAATAAGCAGGGTGACAATGTACAGCTTTGACATACTCCTTTTCCTATTTGGAACCAGTCTGTTGTTCCATGTCCAGTTCATTTTTTGTTTGTTTGTTGTTTTTTGTTTTTTTCCATGTCCAGTTCTAACTGTTGCTTCCTGACCTGCATACAGGTTTCTCAACAGGCAGGTCAGGTGGTCTGGTATTCCCGTCTCTTTCAGAATTTTCCTGTTTGTTGTGATCCACACAGTCAAAGGCTTTGGCAAGTCAACAAAGCAGAAATAGATGTTTTTCTGGGACTCTCTTGCTTTTTCGGTGATCCAGCAGATGTTGGCAATTTGATCTCTGGTTCCTCTGCCTTTTCTAAAACCAGCTTGAACATCTGGAAGTTCACGGTTCACGTATTGCTGAAGCCTGGCTTGGAGAATTTTGAGCATTACTTTACTAGCGTGTGAGATGAGTGCAATTGTGTGGTCGTTTGAGCATTCTTTGGCATTGCCTTTCTTTGGGGTTGGAATGAAAACTGACCTTTTCCAGTCCTGTGGCCACTGCTGAGTTTTCCAAATTTGCTGGCATACTGAGTGCTGCACTTTGACAGCAAGCATCATCTCTTAGGATTTGGAACAGCTCAACTGGAATTCCATCACCTCCACTAGCTTTGTTCATAGTGAGACTTCCTCAGGCCCATTTGACTTCGGACTCCAGGATGTCTGGCTCTAGGTGAGTGATCACACCATCGTGATTATGTGGGTTATGAAGATCTTTTTTCTCATGTCACTACATGGTTCTTTATTGCATCCATACTGGTCTTAACTAAAGCAGATATTTTCAATGCCAGCATTGGATAAATGTCAGCCAAACAGAGCCAAAACAAACTTTGCCATTGTTCTGAGCTTTAGGGCAAGGGTCACAGTGCTCTGGGGCTCATCTTCCCCATGTAAGCTCATTCTTTAGAGTGTGTTCCTTCTTTAGGGTTGCAGGCTACCATATGGCATGCAGAGAAAGTGCCAAACGAGTGACAGTGAATCTTGTCTCCTTTTTTTTAAAGTCTGCTAATTAATAACTTTAGTTAACATCTGCCAAGTCCTTCTTACCATGTAATATAGCGTATTCACTACCGTAACACCAGGGCATACATGTTTGACGTCTTTAATATCATATAAGAGCAGTGAAGCAGAATTAACTCTGACAGAGTTAATTTTTGAGTCATTCCAGTTTTTAAATTTCTTTTACCTTTACTTATATGCCTACCTTCAAGGATTACCTTGATAGTGACGCCTGATAGATTAGCCATACTCCATAAGACAACCCGAAACTGTTTATCTTTAGTTTTAGCTATTTAACTTACTGAACATAAAATTGTGGAAATGCCTCTTGCATTTAAAGAGATTTTGTTCTAGATATCTTCCAGAGAAAGCTGTGGTTACTCATTGATAAAAAGTTGTGGGTCAAGAAAATTTATTGATACTGTCTAAGCTGTTTGAGATTTTTTGTTTTCACTTATTCTGATTATTTAAGAAATGGATTCACTCAATAAATGCTTATTGAGAAGCGCTAGGTGCTAGGATGATAATAACTGAACACGTAACTTCTTTTGGTAATTAATTAATTTATTTCAATTGGAAGCTAATTACTTTACAGTGTTGTAGTGTGTTTTGCAGCACATTGACATGAATCAGTCATGGGTGTACATGTGTCCCCCATCCTGAACCCCCTCCCACCTCCCTCCCCATCCCATCCCTCTGGGTCATCCCAGTGCACCAGCCCTGAGCACCGTGCCTCATGCATCAAGCCTGTCCGGGTGATCTGTTTCACATATGATAATATACATGTTTCAATGCTATTCTCTCAAATCATCCCACCCTCGCCTTCTCCCCCAGAGTCCAAAAGTCTGTTCTTCACACATGTGTCTCTTTGGCTGTCTCGCATATAGATAGGGTCATCGTTACCGTCTTTCTAAATTCCATGTATATGCGTTAGTACACTGTATTGGTGTTTTTCTATCTTCACTCTGTATAAATAGGCTCCAGTTTCATCCACCTCATTAGAACTGATTCAAATGCATTCTTTTTAATGGCTGAGTAACATTCCACTGTATATGTGTACCACAGCTTTCTTATCCGTTCATCTGCCGATGGACATCTAGGTTGCTTCCATGTCCTGGCTATTGTAAACAGTGCTGCGATGAACATTGGAGTACATATGTCTCCTTCAATTCTGGTTTCCTTGGTGTGTATGCCTAGCAGTGGGATTGCTCGGTCGTATGGCAGTTCTATTTCCAGTTTTTTAAGGAATCTCCACACTGTTCTCCACGGTGGCTGTACTAGTTTGCATTCCCACCAACAGTGAAAAGACAGCCTTCAGAATGAGAGAAAATAATAGCAAACAAAGCAACTCGCAAAGAATTAATCTCAAAAACATACAAGCAACTCCTGCAGCTCAGTTCCAGAACAATAAAAGACCCAATCAATAAATGGGCCAAAGAACTAAACAGACATTTCTCCAAAGAAGACATACAGATGGCTAACAGACACATGAAAAGATGCTCAACATCACTCATTATCAGAGAAATGCAAATCAAAACCACAATGAGGTACCATGTCACGCTAGTCAGAATGGGTGCTATCCAAGAGTCTGCAGGCAATAAGTGCTGGAGAGAGTGTGGAGGAAAGGGAACCCTCTTACACTGTTGGTGGGAATGCAAACTGAACACGTAACTTTTTAGGAATCATGAGACTCTGAAGGAGAAACAAGCTGCTCTGGGAGATAACACAGTCATCGTTTAGTAACTGTGAGTGGTTGGTTCTGAGACCTTGGAGGATATCAAAACCCAGAGATGCTCAAGTCCCTTTTATTAATATAAAACAGTATAGTATTTACATATAGTCTACATATATCCCTCCCATTATACTTTAAGTCGTCTCTAGGTTTGTTATAATAACCTTGTAAGTGCTATGTAAGTAGTTGCCAGGCTGCTTGGCAAATGCAAGTTTTGTCTTTTGGAACTTTCCCCAGATCTTTTCTGTATATTTTTGACCCGTGGCTGGTTGAATCCACAGTGGTTGAATGGAGAACCCAAGGATACAGAGCACCTACTGTACGTATATCTAGGTAGGTGGTCTAGCATGATCTGCTCATGAGGATTTGACCAACACTGGCTTGCCACTTCACTGTGGGTGGACCTGAATTAACCTTGAAATTTCTTCGAGCCTCAGTTTTCTATGTATGTGAATAGTAATCTTTAATTGGAGTTCCTGTGCCCTTTTGCAGTAGCACTAGCAATTTTGAATTAATTTGTATTAAGAAAGGCTCCCCCACAATTTATATATGTACCTGAATCTGCCTTTGGCTCCCTTACTTTTCTTCTCCTTCAAATGTGATGATTTCAAATTGTGTCCAAACTAGAGGTACTTAACTTTTGGAGGAAAAAATACAGAAATAATGTGTGTTAGTTGGTAGAAGTGTTATAAAATTTAGAAAAATCACGATTTTTATCATTTCTACACCCAGGGAAGACCCTTGACATTTTAGTGATCTTTCAGTCTTCTCTGTGCACATACATAGTTCATTTAAAAAAAGACAAGGCTAGTTGGCTAGATAGTATCATATTACAAATACAGTATGTATTTAACTTTAATTCATAATTATTATGATCACTGTCATTTAATAAATTTATATAATTATTAGATTATATAAATTATGCAACTATCATAACTTATATAATTTAACAAAATATTTATAATATATGTTATCTAGTTATAAATATTTGTGTATTAATAATTTGATAATTCTGCATTTTCACTTAATGCCACATGAATTACATAATACAATTGTATCTAATTATCTTCTATGACATAATTTAATTTTGTTAAGGTTGGAATGATGCATTTCTCAAATGTTTGGTAGAAGGTGTTTATAAAGCCATTTGAATCTGGTATTTTTGTGTGTGTTGGACAGAGGAAAGGGGAAACATTTAAACTCCTCTAGCTTTCAGTAGTTGTAGAACTATTAAGATTATCTATTTCTTTCTTGAGTCAATTCCCCCCACCTTTAAACTGTGTTCACTTTATATATTTGGGATCTTGTCTGTCTCTAATATTCAATCTTTTAAAGAAACTAACCTTTTGCTCTGATCTTCAAACTTTACAAAAACGTATACAATGAAAAGGAAGGCATCTTCTCAGCAGAGCTGAGACCTTTCCAGAGGCAGTCAGTGTACTTTTTCTCAATGACATTTTTATCTTTTTACAACCCTTTTATTTTTTACTAAAACAGGATGAACAGTATGAGACGTAGTGATCTGTACTCTCTTGTTTTCTCTCTTCTTTTTGTTTGTTTGTACATCAACCTCATTTTTAATGCCAGTGTAATATTCCACTTCATGGATGTATCCTGTTTAATTAAAAGTAGTTATGCTTTTTTCCCAGTAAAAACCTGTCCCATTTGTTTGATATAACCTAAGAACTTGATTTATTAACCTATTGTAGTGATAGACATAATCATTTCAGAGGTCCAACAAGCCTTCCATGTGCCTTACCCTTTCACAAATAAGTTGAAATTAAAATGTTCCTTGCTCTATAATAGCCTCCTTGGAAGAGGGTATGTTCCATTTAAGTATTTTTGATTACAAACAGAACTCTCTTCTGTAATTTAAATGCCATGTGATGTTGTTAGCACTTGAACCCCTGTTTCTTCTATAACTTACCCTAATGTGCAGTTTGAGAGATAGGTGCCGTCTTATGCTTCCTCATGGCTGCCCTGCTGCCCTTGCCACTTATTTATTTATTTATTTTTCATTTATTTTTATTAGTTGGAGGCTAATTACTTTACAGTATTGTAGTGGGTTTTGTCATACATTGACATGAATCAGCCATGGATACACATGTGTTCCCCATCTCGATCCCCCCTCCCACCTCCCTCTCCACCCGATCCCTCTGGGTCTTCCCAGTGCACCAGCCCCGAGCACTTGTCTCATGCATGCAACCTGGGCTGGTGATCTCTTTCACCATAGATAATATACATGTGTCGATGCTGTTCTCTCGAAACATCCCACCCTCGCCTTCTCCCACAGAGTCCAAAAGTCTGTTCTGTACATCTGTGTCTCTTTTTCTGTTTTGCGTATAGGGTTATCATTACCATCTTTCTAAATTCCATATATATGTGTTAGTATGCTGTAATGTTCTTTATCTCTCTGTCTTACTTCATTCTGTATAATGGGCTCCAATTTCATCCATCTCATTAGAACTGATTCAAATGAATTCTTTTTAATGGCTGAGTAATATTCCATGGTGTATATGGACCACAGCTTCCTTATCCGTTCGTCTGCTGATGGGCATCTAGGTTGCTTCCATGTCCTGGCTATTATAAACAGTGCTGCGATGAACATTGGGGTGCACGTGTCTCTTTCAGATCTGGTTTCCTCGGTGTGTATGCCCAGAAGTGGGATTGCTGGGTCATATGCTTGCCGCTTATTTCAAGTTCATCTTCTTACATGTCTTTGAGATGCTACCTTTACTATGACTAACTTTTCATATACTTCTGGAATTTAAAAAAATGTGTTCCCTTGGTTGATCTGCCAGTATCATAGCTTTTTAAAGTCTTTTTATTTTTAAATGACTTTGTACTTATAAAAGAGAAAAATAAGAGAGTTCCTATGTACCCTTCAGTTAGTTTCTCCTAATGTTAACATCTTATATATCCACAGTATAATGATAAGAGCTAAGAAATTAGCTTACTGATACAGTACATTTGACTTCATACTCTTTTACTTATAATGGCTTTGCAGCAATTATTTAATATGTCATAGGAATACTCTTGCTCTTCCCTTCATATTTTCCCTTGTTTTTGCTTGTTTTTTCTTTCCAGTTGTCTAGCTGTAGCAAACAAAATAAAAAAAAATTTTTTTATATAGTATTTATTTGGGGACCATGTAAAATTAACTCAGGGAGAAAGGACATCATTATGCTACTGAATCTTTAGTACAGAAGCAAGATATGTCTTTCCATTTGTTGAAATCTACCTTTGTGTCTCTCAGAAGTGTTCCATAGTTTTTTTCATACATGTTTTGAACTCTTTATTCAGTTTATGCCTGTTTTTTTTTAAATTATAGATAAGATCTTTTCTTTCATTTTATCGTTTATCTGGTTTCTCTTTGTACATATAAAGGAAAGATTTCTTTATGTTTTGCACTTGACTAAACTACTAGATTATCTTGTTGTAGTAATATTTAGTTGGTTCTTTTGGATATTCTAGTTATTTAATTGTACCCCTACCAGTAGTATTCCTTTCTAATTTCATTCTCTGTGTTGACTGATAAAAATGAGTAACAGTGGTAAAAATGGGGATTTCCCTGACTCTAGTAATATAGTATATCTAGTATTTCCTCATCGGGTGGTGCTGGCTTATTGTGGGTCTGAAATATATTGTGTTTAAAAAGTGTGCTTTTATATCCAGTATTTTCAATAAGAATGGGCATTGAGTTTTTAAGGCGTCTTTTCATCACCTTCGGCATGATAATATTTTTCTTCTATGTAGCTCTATTAATGTGTTGGGTGATATCAGTTTTACAACAGTGACTTTTGTTGTAAATTTTTGTTGATCTAAGTCAAATCCCTTGTGACTATACAGTGGAAGCGAGAAATAGATTTAAGGAACTAGATCTGACAGACAGAGTGCCTCATGAACTATGGACGGAGGTTCATGACATTGTACAGAAGACAGGGATCAAGACCATCCCCAAGAAAAAGAAATGCAAAAAGGCAAAATAGCTGTCTGAGGAGGCCTTACAAATAGCTGAGGAAAGAAGAGAAGCCACAAGCAAACAAGAAAAGGAAAGATACACCAATTTGAATGCAGAGTTCCAAAGAATAGCAAAGAGAGATAAGGCAGTCTTCCTCAATGATCAGTGCACAGAAACAGAGGGAAACAATAGAATGGGAAAGACTAGAGATGACTTCAAGAAAATCAGAGATACCAAGGGAATATTTCTTGCAAAGATGGGCTCAATAAAGGACAGAAATGGTATGGACCTAACAGAAGCAGAAGATGTTAAGAAGAGGTGGCGAGAATACACAGAAGAATTGTACAAAAAAAGATCTTCACAACACAGATAATCACCTTGGTGTGCTCACTCACCTAGAGCCAGACATCCTGGAATGTGAAGTCAAGTGGGCCTTAGGAAGCATCACTATGAACAGAGCTAGTGGAGGTGATGGAATTCCAGCTGAGCTACTTCAAATCCTAAAAGATGATGCTGTCAAAGTGTTGCACTCAGTAGGCCAGCAAATTGAGTGGCCACAGGACTGAAGAAGGTCAGTTTTCATTCCAATCCTTAAGAAAGGCAATGCCAAAGAATGCTCAAAGTACTGCTCAATTGCACTCATCTCACACACTAGTAAAGTAATGCTCAAAATTCTCCAAGCCAGGCTTCAACAATATGTGAACCATGAACTTCCAGATGTTCAAGCTGGTTTTAGAAACGGCAGAGGAACCAGAGATCAAATTGCCAACATCTGCTGGATCATCACAAAAGCAAGAGGGTTCCAGAAAAACATCTATTTCTGCTCTACTGACTATGCCAAAGCCTCTGACAGTGTGGACCACAACAAACTGGAAAATTCTGAAAGAGACGGGAATGCCAGACCACTTGACTTGCCTGTTGAGAAAGCTGTATGCAGGTCAGGAAGCAACAGTTAGAACTGACATGGAACAACAGACTGGTTCCAAATAGGAATAGGAGTACGTCAAGGCTGTATCTTGTCACCCTCCTTATTTAACTTATATGCAGAGTACATCATGAGAAACCCTGGGCTGGATGAAGCATAAGCTGGAATCCAGATTCCTGGGAGAAATATCAATAACATCAGATATGCAGATGACACCCTCCTTGTGGCAGAAAGTGAAGAAGAACTAAAGAGCCTCTTGATGAAAGTGAAAGAGGAGAGTGAAAAAGGTGGCTTAATGCTCAACACTCAGAAAACAAAGTTCATGGCATCCGGTCCCATGATTTCATGGCAAATAGATGGGGAAACAGTGGAATCAGTGGTAGACTTTATCTTTCTGGGCTCCAAAATCACTGCAGATGGTGACTACAGCCAAGAAATTAAAAGATGCTTACTCCTTGGATGAAAATTTTGACCAAGCTAGACAGCATATTAAAAAACAGAGACATTACTTTGCCAGCAAAGGTCTGTCTAGTCAAGGCTATGGTTTTCCCAGTAGTCATGTATGGATGTGAGAGTTGGACTATAAAGAAAGTTTAGCACCAAAGAATTGATGCTTTGGAACTGTGATGTTGGAGAAGACTCTTGAGAGTCACTTGGACTGCAAGGAGATCCAACCAGTCCATCCTAAAGGAAATCAGTCCTGAATATTCATTGGAAGAGCTGATTTTGAAGCTCAAACTCCAATACTTTGGCCACCTGATCTGAAGAGCTGACTAATATGAAAAGACCCTGGTGCTGTCAAAGGTTGAAGGCAGGAAGAGAAGGGGATAACAGAGGATGAGATGGTTGGATGGCATCACCGACTCAGTGGTCATGAGTTTGAGAAAACTCCAGCACTTGTTGATGGACAAGCATGCTGCAGTCCATGGGGTAGCAAAGATTCGGACATGACTGAGCAACTGAATTGAACTGAACTGAGTGCTTCCTTGGTGGCTCAAATGGTAAAGAATCCACCTGTAATGCAAGAGACCTGGGTTTGATCCCTGGGTTGGAAGATCCCTTGGAGGAGGGCATGGCAACCCACTCCAGTAATGCATCACTAGCTGCATTTCAGAGCCACAGGCTTAAATGATAATTTGGATGCATGTGTGCCTGCTAAGTCATCACTTAGCAGACATCTCAGACTCTTTGGTACCCCATGGGCTATTGCCCATCACGCTCCTTTGCCCATGGGGTTTTGCCAGAAAGAATACTGGAGTGGGCAGCCCATCCCCATCTCTTTCCTATGCTTCAAGCCCTGACAGTCACTTTCCTTTACTTCACGTACACACACACACACACACATACACACACACACACACACACACACACACACACACACACACACACACGAAGAGAGAGTGGGGTGTTTTAGACTTTAAGGCCACTATAACAAATTGCCATGAACTGGGTAGCTTAAAACAATGGATATTTATTGTCTCACAGTTTTGGAGCCTCTAAATCTGATATCAAGTTGTTTACACGACTGTGTTTCCCCTGAAATTTGTAGAGAAATCCTCACTTGCCTCTTCCTCAGTATTGGTGGCTGGCCAGCAGTCTTTGGTATTCCTTGGCTTGCAGGTGCACGACACCAATCTTTGCCTTTGCCATCAAACAGACTTCTCCCCGTGTGTCTCTTCCTCCATTTGGCTGACTTCTTAGAAGGACACTAGTTATTGGATTAGGGGTCCACCTACTCCAGTATGGCCTCATTTGAACTTAATTACACCGGCAATGATCCTATTCCCAAATAAGCTCATATTGTTGAGTTCTTGAGGTTAGGAATTCAACATATCTTTTGAGGAGTGGGAGAATATTCAACCAACAACAGATGGTAACCATGAGGAGAGCATCCCACAGAAACCAAAGACATTGCCTTGATTCCAGAATTTATTCCAAGAAGGAGTCCTACTACAGTGGGGGTAGAAGATCGAAGAATCTTTTGAAGTATGTATTCCCACCTACTATTTGGTTTGCTTATGGACTAACTGGGTTTGATTGACAGGTGTATGCTATCATGAGTTAATGATATTAAAAAAACTGAATGCCTTCATATAAAGCCTGAATGGCCCTGGATACAGGATAGCGGCCCTATCCTTTCTCATAGTTTCCCCCAGCTATACTGCTTGGAGGGAAATGATGGTGTATAATTTTGATGAGCAAATGGGAGATGTGATTGTTGTGATGAGGCTGTCACTCTTTGCCAGAGAACTGTCTTTGATGTCTAAAGTATTACTTGGGACCTAGATGAAAGAGTCATAAAATAACAAGCCTAACCAAGGGGATGCAGCTAGCATTTAGGAAATGCACCCATTTTTCTGTATCTCCTCTTTTCCTTTGATCAAATGTGTACACATTATTAATAAAAAGAAATACGAATTTTAAGAAGACATGAAGAGGGAATGGTCAAATGAACCCTGCCAGAGTCCCAAAGGAAAAAAAAAATGACAGCAATTTCACATCAGGCCGTTTGTTGAGATCCTATACAAGAACAGCAGTATGATTGGGATTCTTAAATGGCAGTGGCTGAAATGGCTAATAAAAGCCTGCTAATGACACAGAATCAAATCACCAAACAAACCCATCTCAAAATCCAGTTTCTCTTGAAGGGAAGGGCATGAACTTTATGGTTGGCACTGTCTCTTAATGTAGGACCTTAGGCAAGTTACTTAATCTCTCTCAAGTTGGCTATGTATAAAACTAAGTAAAACTACCTAGCAAGGCTGTAGTGACAATTAAGCCAAACGCAGGACACATGTAACAGGTGCTTCACTAAATCGAAGCCTTCCACCTCCCAGCCCTTCAAATATATGCAAAATACAATCTTTGCCCACTACCCCTCACCTACTCTTCATCTCATTCTCTTCCTCTCTCTCTCTGCCAAAGTTCTTATTTATAGTCTAGCAGAGGGTATATAAACAGGAAATGATTTGCATTTATTTTTAAAAACCAGTGTAAAACAATGTAGTATACCCCTGGCTACTTAAGTGCTGACAAACTCGACATTCCTAAAAACAGCAAACACATATTGAGTGATCATTCATGCCAGGCATGGTGCTAGGCATGGAGTATTCACTAGTAAGTGAAACATCTTCCCTCCCTGGTGGAGTTCAGTTTAGTGAACTGAATGGTGAAGAAGCAATGAATATATAATTGAAAAATATGTTCAGTGCCCATAAAGAAATGATCAGGTGCAATGATGGAGACTACTGAAAGGGCAGGTGGGATACTTAGTTTAGGAAGGATGGCCTTTCTGACGTGACATTTAAACTGAAACCTGAAAGATGAGAAGCTAGATGTGTAAAGAACAAGAGCAAGTGTCTTCAAGACAGTGGAATCAGCATGTCCAGCGAGGCAGTCAGGAGCTAGAAGTGTTTGAGGAGGAGTTCTGGCAGTGTCAGCAAGATGGATGGGCTGCCATCGGGTAAAAATCCAGTTTCTTACCATGGCCTCAATGTCCCACCTAAACTGCCCCTGTCCTCCCCCCGCCCCCCCCCCCCACATATCCTCCCCAGGTGTCCACATCCCCTAGTCTTTCTGTCCTTTATGTGCTGGTCTCACTCCCACCTCAAGAATGAGAGGTGTGCTGCATTTGTTGTTCTTCTGTCTAGAACGCTCTGCCTGGATGATTCTCATAGCTTCTGGCCCTAGTAGTCAGTAAGGCCTCAGATCAAGTGTCATCTCTGGAGAGAGATTGCTAATTACCACCCCTCACCCAACATTCACTTTTGGTGGTATTTTCCTCTTCCCATCCCTCACCACTATCAAATGTTATTTTGTTGATTGTTTGAAGTTTGTTTTTTTTTGTTTGTTTGTTTTATACTCTCCCCTAAAATAGAAGTCCCATGAGTTTATATTTCTTATTGCTATAACCTAGAAGCATATCTAGAATATAAATGAAACTCAAATATTACTTGTTGAATTTACAATGAATGAAATAAAGCTTAAAGAGGTAAGGTGAGGTATTAGAAAAGAACTAACCAAATTGTGTGAGAGTAAGGACTTCCTGGAAGAGGTATGTTTTCAGTTATTAAAATCAAAGGGGCAAGAGAGCGAAGGTGGCGTGCAGGTAACAAACAAGAATTGTGGAAATCACTCGTTCATCCCCGTCCTTTTTCACTAGATTAGGAACACCTTTAGCACTGGACGGAGAAGGTGATGGCACCCCACTTCAATACTCTCATCTGGAAAATCCCATGGACGGAGGAACCTGGTGGGCTGCAGTCCATGGGGTAGCAAAGATTCGGACATGACTGAGCAACTGAATTGAACTGAACTGAGTGCTTCCTGGGTGGCTCAGATGGTAAAGAATCCGCCTGTAATGCAAGAGACCTGGGTTTGATCCCTGGGTTGTAAGATCCCTTGGAGGAGGTCATGGTAACCCACTCTAGTAATGCATCACTAGCTGCATTTCAGCGCCACAGGCTTAAATGATATTTTGGATGCATGTGTGCCTGCTAAATCATCACTTAGCAGACATCTCAGACTCTTTGGTACCCCATGGGCTATTGCCCATCACGCTCCTTTGCCCATGGGGTTTTGCCAGAAAGAATACAGGAGTGGGAAGCCCATCCCCATCTCTTTCCTCTTCTTCAAGC